>NC_136992.1:3402500-3430000 GCF_032717465.1 Coenobita brevimanus | reverse complement strand
CTCTCATCCTCACGACAACTCTAGTACTCCATCCAAGCTGACGCCAGACGATTTTACTCAGCTGTGATTGAGTATAGAAACTTATGCGTGTAAATATCCCCACCATTAACCCCTCCATGCTCACGAGAACTCTAGAACTCCACCCAGGGTTATCCCAGACGATTTTATTCATCTTAAAGTCTCTCCTGCACTGAATAAAAAATCGTCTGAAGGTAGTGAGAGTCAGGCCTGAAAGACGTCCAGGGCTGAAGGAAGGTTGGTTTTGATTTGGTTTGCATCAGTGTAGGTAGTGAGGAGCGTACCTGGCCTTCACACATACACACACACACACACACACACACACACACACACACACACACACACACACACACACACACACACGCACGCACGCACGCACGCACGCACGCACTCACACACACACACACACACACACACACACACACACACACACACACACACACACACACATTCTCTCTCTCTTTCTCTCTCTCTCTCTCTCTCCCTCTCTCTCTCTCTCTCAGTACCTCTTTGGTATGGGTCGGAAGACCTTTTGAGGTACTTCATGTACTTGTAACTTCTACTTCTTCTCTCTCTCTCTCTCTCTCTCTCTCTCTCTCTCTCTCTCTCTCTCTCTCTCTCTCTCTCTCAGGTTACGTCCACTAACCCAGTCCCCCACAGACAGAGGGATAACATGCTCTTAACACCTATCTAAGTGTGATTTGATTTTCCTCCCCATTCAACACATCTTTATTCTCCCTCAGTACTTTGAAATGAGCTGCCATGTCTTATAACTAAATGACTACTGTAGGTAAAGGGATAAGGGCTGGGGTTGGGGAGGAGAGGAAGCGGGGAGAGGAGTGGGGAGAGGAGGAGGAAGGAGGGAGAGTGGAAGAGAGAAGGGGGAGGAATGAGGAGAAGGGAGTGAAGGAATGGGGAGGACAGAGGAGGAGATGACGAGGAAGGAGGAAGAGTGGAAGACAGGAGGGGGTTAAGGGGAGGGGAACAACTGGGGGGAAAAAAGACGGGAACAAAGGGAAGGAGGGGGAGAGGAAGAGGGGAGGTGGTGGAAAGGAATGGGGAGGAGAGAGTGAATGAGAGAGGAGGGGAAGAAAGGGAAGGATAGAGGTTGGAGGCTGAAGGAGGCGAGGGGAAGGACGGGGTGAAGGAGATAGGGACGAGTGGTGGGAGGAAGAAGAAGATGAAGGAAGGCATTTGTTTAAGGAAAGCGGACAGAGGGGAGAAGGTGGAGAGAGAGAGGGGAGGAAAAAATATAGTTATGAATGGAAAGCAGTGAATTGGCAAATGTGGGGGAAGAGACTGAGTAGGAGAGGAGAGGAGAGGAGGGGAGTGTTTTTTTTTTTGTTTTTTTTATGAGGCTGAAGTTAAAATGAGACTGAGGTGGAGAGTGGGGCTTGAGGGCGAGGTCTGAGATCAAGAATGAAGAAAATGATGAAGCGTCAGGGTAACGGTGAAGTCGAGAGTGAGGCTTCAAGATATGAGGGGTATGGGTAAGACTTGAGGACAAGGGTGAGGCTTCACAGTCAGGATAAGGACAAGGTGTGAGGATAAGGGAGAAGTCTGGGGCGAGGCTCCAAAACATTAGGAATAAGGGTGAGGCTTGAGAATAAGGGCGAAGGATCGGGTATAAGGACGAATGATTAGGGGAAAGGGAGAAGGATCAGGGATAAGGGCTGACCTGGACTGCATTATAACCTCTCGTACGAAAACACATGAAAAACTTGAACACACTTTCCTCCTGACAACACTAATACTGTTCTTGGCAACACTGTCTGCCTTACAAAACAGCACTGGTCTTTTTCTTCTTCATTATTCTTCGTCTGATTATTTTCCAGCAAATTTTTCCCTCTCCTCTTCTCTTTTTATTTTATTTGCTTCTCACCTCTCGTTTTCTTTTTTTTTTCTTCGCTCTTCTCGTTTTCATTGTCATTCTTCTTCTTCTTTTCTTTCTTCTTCTTTTTCCATTTTTTTTCATTTTTCTTATTTATTTATTTATGTATTTATTAATTATTTCCTTAATTCTTTTTCTTATCTAGGAGTCTCTATCTCTCTTCACTCAGCACTCAATCTGGCAGTACTGTCTTGTTTATCCACGGATCTGGCAACACTCGTCACACCACCTTCTCCCGAGGGCTTTTTAAAGTTTTGTAGCAACACTTCTCTTTTCTACTACATATTTCTTTCTTGCCAACGCTCTCATCACACCAGCCCTGATTTTAGCAATACATGCAATCCAATAATTACACTTTTCCCTTCTTGATTCATACTAAAACACTTTATTTTAGTGCTTACTTTTTTGACTAAGCATATTTTTCTTCTAACTCCCATGGTTGGATGCCTAAAAATAATAATGAAAGGTGCTGCCAATCTCCAACCATTTAATGATAACTTATGTCACGCCTATGATTATCAAATTTTATCAGTCTGCATCCCAAATTACAGAGTGCAGTCAGCAACGGCATAGAGAGGCCAGACACTTTATATCTTCGTCACCTGTTTAAGATAATGTAAAAAACTTTGGGATTATACTCTACTTTTACGATTAATGGAAACACTTTTTTTTAAAGCTCTTGGATGCACTGAATTTTTTTTTGTCTTATGACACCGTATCTCCTAATACTTTTATTTTATATCTTACAGATATTTTAGTTTTTACTCTTAAAAACACTCATTTTGAAAGTTCTTAGAACTATTTTTTAAAAGCAGCGATACTTTATATTCTTACAAATGCTTAATATTTCACTCTTAGAAACACTATTTTCCGCTCATAGAAACACTATTTTTATTTCCAGAAACTCTGTATTACTAGAAACACTGTATATGAAGGCATAACACTTAACTCTATTCTGGAAATGCTTTGTCATTAATTTGGAACACTTTATTTTTACTGTAGACATCATTTGTTTTAGTCTTGAAGCAATTAATTTCTTACTCGACTAGCTACATATTTGATGGCTAGATTTATTTCATATATGACTCTTGGAACATTATTTTTTTGCTTGGGAAACTCTGAAATTTTTGCTCTTACACTTTACATTTGACTCCAGAAACTTAACGTAATTCTAGAGCTGCTTCATTGTTTTAGTCACCACGACATACATTGGCAGTTTTTATATTTTTTACTCAAACAACACGTAATTTAACGCTTTACAACCACTTCAACACTCAAATACCATATATTTTTAAGCACAGCAAAACTTACGATAATCAGTGTTATCTTTTTTTCTAAGAAAGTTTATTTTTGAATTTCTGTAACATTCAAACTAGCATTTACTTTTCAGTCCTGCAGCATTCGAGTAACGTTTCTTTTTATCTGATTATTTTTACTTTATTACACCCTATTTTGGCTCAAGTAACACTCGGCGACACAATTTAAATAGTCATCAGTGACTTTCAATTTAACAGTCAATTTTAACCCCAACAGCATTCAGCATAGCACTTTATTTTGAATGCAGGTTACACCCAGTTCACCTTTTTTTTTTTTTTCTGCCTCCAGCTCTAAACACTTTTTCTTTTACTTCCCTCCCTCCCCACAAAAAAGGAAAAACATTCATTTCAGTTTCTTTTTAACCCCAGAAACACTTAGTTAAACATCATTTAACTCCAAGAACATCCATTTTAACACTTAATTTTGATCTGGTAGCATTCATTAGCATTTTGAACCCAAGTGATACTCTGCTTAATACATTTTTTTTTTTACCCTATTAGCGCTTATTTCAATATTTTTAAAAGAGTTTCACTACTTCTAACACTTTACCCACGTTACACTTAGTTTATACTCTATTTTTAACCTCACTATTACCTTGGTTAATACTTCTTTACCCCAAGAACACTCAGTATAATACTTTTAAGCCCTTTACCAATTTTAACACTTAACCCTAGAACACGCAATTTAACACTTCATTTTAATCCCACCGATACTCACTTTAAAATTACTTTGACCGCAGTGTTTGTGTTTAGCAGTATACTTTTGCCCCATATACATTAGTCTTCATTTTTATCAGAACACCAATCAAGTAACGACTTTTTAAAAACCCAGTAGCACTCAGTTTATAACTTCATTTGGCCCTACTATTTCAACACTTTATTTGGGCTTCAGCTTTAAATTTAGCACTGTATTTTAAGCCACGCATCACGCAACTCACCTTTTTTTTGTGTGTGTGTCAAGAAAAAAATCAATAACTTTTATTTTGACTCCATCATCTTTATATTTGACTCCTTCTTTTGACCTCAGCAACACTGAATTTGGCACTTGTTTTGACCTCAAGAACACACAGATAAAAAAAATCTTATCACTTTCTACCGTAACCACACTTTCTAACCTTTACTGTTTTCTGTCATTCTTAATTACATTCACAGTGCAACACTTTAGGTCTCGTCGCCACCTCTGTATGGAACACTTAAACACTTTGCATCCTTCACGGGTGTTGCAGATTATGTACACTAACCTCCCTGCCTACCCTCCTTCATGTCAATAGTTCAGCATCCACATTACCCTTTGCACTTTCAACACTTCAAGATCCCCACTTCACCACTTACATTCCCACTTCAACACTTTCAGCCATTTGGAGGGTAGAGTTCCATTCTTTCATTATCACTGCCACTAGATAATTTCATTCAGCTCAAGGGTTTTACTGTTATATAAAGGTTATATATTAGCTTGTCAGATTCTCAACACCCTTATCACTGTTAACACTGTCAGCACTTTAATCCCTACACTTTAGTACCTTAATTAAATCCCCCCCTCATTGCAGCACTTTAACCTTTAGCATTTTATTTCCACCACTTCAGCACTCAAATATACACACTAGCATTAGCACATCAGCATTTGACCTCTGTTTCAGCATCCCACTGGAGCTTAAGCACTTTAGCACTTCCTTGCTACCCTTGTGTCGCTACAGTCATGCCCACGGGAGGGTGTCCCAGCGAGGTCGCCATAACTTTTTTTTAAATTTTAATCTATAGCCAGCACTTAACACTTACTTAGTAAAATAAAAAGAGGTAAAGTCTGATTTTGTTCTCAGCTGCGGGAGGCAATAAGCGTGAAAGTTGCGTGTAAAAAGGTTTGACAAGCTACAGATCCTAGGCTCACTGTAGTCCCGTGGGATCCTAGCCTTATTTTTAGGATTCGGGCTTGCTTTTGTGGAATCCTAGCTTTCTAATAGGATCCTAGTTCAGTTTTGTAGGATCCTGAATTACTAAAAGGATCCCAAGTCACTTTTGTGGGATCTTGGCATACTATTATAATCCCAGTTCGATTTAGTAGGACCCTAGTTCACTCTTGTAGGATCCTGGATTACTAAAAGGATCCTAGTTCACTTTCTGTAGGATCCTGGCTCACTTTTGTAGGATTCTAGCTTGCAGTTTTCGGATACTGACTTATATGAAGGATTATTTTGCCTATACTAGAATCCTAACTCGCTCCTTTAGCATCGTAGTCCACTGTTGTTGGATTATGATCCAGTATTGTAGATCTTGTGACTCATGTTGGGTCCTCGGTTAACTTTTGTAGGAACATGCCTCGTTTTTATGGAATCCAAGCACTTTTTTTCCATTTTTAGGATTCTGGCCCCCTTTTGCAGGATTGGGGCCCGTGAGGATCTTAGGCCGCTACAGTAAGATCTCAAGTCGCTTTCTGTAGGATCCTAGTTCAATACTGAAGGCTCCTTGGTTGTTGTCTGAATCTTGGGATCTCTTAGTTTGCTATTTTCCAATTAGGCCTTTTTTTTCAGGATCCTACCTCCATATTTGTAGGCCCCTGGCTCACTACTGTAGTATCATGACTCGTAGGATTTTGGTTTTGAATTTGTATGATCCTTGTTAGCTGCTGAAGGATCTTGGTTTGGGTTTGTAGGATTCTGTCTCAATATCAAAGGATCGTGGCTTACTATTACCTTAGCTTTGTGGCTCGTGTAGAATTCCGTTTGCTTTGTAGGATCCAAACTCAGTGTTGTAGGATCCACATACATTTTTCTAGGATCCTAATTGCTGTTGTAGGATCTGTCTGGCTGCTGGAAATTACTGGCTTGCATTTGTAGGGTCATAATCTGCTGCTGTAGGATACTCCTTCACCTTTGTAGGATCCTGATTCCTATTTGTACGAACCTCACTGAATTTTGTAGGATCGTGACTAACTACTCTAGTATTATGACACTGTAGGATTCTGGTGTGACTTTGTGGGGTCCTGGTTCATTATTATAGGATCCTGGCTCATTTGTAGGAATTTCATTTGTAGGAATTCTGCTCAGTATTTTAGGACCCATGTTCATTGTGGTCCCTCCTACCTTGCTGTTGTAGGATCGAAGCTCTTTACGGAAGGATTGTGGCTAGCCTCTGTAGGATCTTCACTTGATTTTGTAGGACACTCTGTTTTGTAGGATCCTGATTCACTATTGTAGGATTCTGTATTGTCTTTGTAGGATTCAGTCTCACATGTAGGGTCGTGTGTCACTTGTAGGATTCTGACTTTTGTAGTTTCCATTCACTGTAGGATACCGGCTCACCTGTGTAGGATCCCCTCTCACTACTGTAGGATCCTGGCTCAGTTATGTAGGATTCTGGCTCACTCTTGCAGGATCCTCTCTGCTCACTGGCTCGCTTTTGTAGGAATCTCGCTCACTAAGATTCTGGTTTTGCCGTGTAGGATCACTTATTTCTACTGTAGGATCCTGACTCACTACATGGGATTCTAGTTCTTTTGTAGGATCCTGACTCAGTCTTGTAGGATCCTCTTTATTTACTGTAGGATCCTAGCTTAGTCCTGAAGAATCGTGGGTTAGTCTTGTAGGATTCTCTTTCATGACTGTAGAATCCAGACTCACTGATGTAGGATTCTCACTGATTCTTGTAGGACCTGGATTGACAGGTTCTGGTGCTGTAGGATTCTATAAGTTACTGCAGTGTTGTAGGATCCCAACATACTGTAGTGCTGTAGTACCCTAGCTTGCTGTGTAGGATCCTAGCGGTCTGTAGCCTTACTGAATCCTAGCTTACTGTACTGGATGACTGTAGCGATCTAGTGTTGTAGTGGTGGAGTGAGTGAGCTTGTGGAATCCTTGCTCACAGTAATGTTGAAGGATCCTCTGAGTCTGAAGTGTCTGTGTAACATCCGTGTGAGTGTTGGGTGTGATGATGTAGTGTGGTGGTGGTGGAGTGTGGAAGAGTGAAGTAGGGTAATGTGGTGTGAGTCTGTGCTGGTGTGGTGTCGATGGTGATTGTGACGTTGCTGGTGTATGATTGTTGAGTGTGATGTGGTGGTGTGGTCGGTGAGTGTACTGGTGTGGTGTCGTTGGATGTGGCGTTGCTGGATTGTGGTGGTTGGATTTGGTGTGGTACTGTGGTAGGTGGATGTAATGGTGTGGTGTCACTGGGTGTGGCATTGTTGGAGTGTGGTGGTTGAGTGTGATGTGGTGGTGTGATAGATGGATGTTCTGGTGTGGCGACACAGCTGATTGTATCATTGCTGGTGTGTGGTTGGTTAATGTGGTGTGGTGTGGTAGAGTGTACTACTGCAGTGTCGTTGGCTGTAGAGGTATTTGAGTATGGTGGTTGGGTATGCTGTGGTAATGAGGTGGGGGAGTGTACTGTGGTGGTGTCGTTGAGTGTAGAATTGTCGTAGTGTGGTGGTTTTTGGTGGGTGTGGTTCTGTGTTGTGGTGGCGTGAGGGAGAGTAAAGTCTTGCTGTGTTGTAGGGGAGTGTATCGGTGTATTGTCCTTGGGCGAAGTGTTGGCGTAGTGTGGTGGTGGTGGTGGTGGTTGTTGTGTGGTGGTGGAATGAGGGGCAGTGAGTGTAGTGGGGGATTGTACTGGTGTAGTATCCTTGGGCGAAGTGTTAGTGTAGTGTGGTAGTGTTTGGTGTTGTTGTGTGGTGGTGGAATGAGCGGCAGTGAGTGTGGTAGGGGAGTGTACCGGTGTAGTGTCCTTGGGTGTAGTGTCCAGCTGTGTGGGGCTGTTGTAGTGTGGTTGTGGCGAGTGGCGTTGTATTGTACTGGTGTAATTAGGGAGAGTGAAATATAGTAGTGTGGTGGGGGAGGTGGGAAAGTGTACCACTGTAGTGTCGTTGTTGCTTGTAGTCCTGCTGTAGTGTGGCCGCTGTGTATGATACTGTTGTCTGGTGGTTGTAGAGCGAGGGAGAGCGTAGTGTGTCGTTGTAGATGACTGTATTGTGATGTCATCAAGTGGAGTGCTGTTGTAATGCTCTTGTATCTTGCAGTGTTGTCGTTTGGTGGCTGACCGGGGGAGAGTGTAGGCTTGTATGGTTAGATTGTGATCGGGTGTATTGTTGTCGTTGACTGTTGCATTGTTGTAGAGTAGTTGTGCGTGGTGTTGGTGTCTGGTGGTGGAGCGAGGGAGCGTGCAGTATTGCAGTGTGGTAGGGCAGTGTACTGCTGTAGTGTCGTCTTCCAGTGTAATGCTATTGTAGTGTGTTTGTTGTGTGTGGTGTCGTTTGGAGGTGGAGTGAAGGGGAGCAGATGGGTACCGGTACGCTGTGGTCCATGAGTCATCAAGTGCAGTGTTGGCGTATTGTTGTTGTTGTTGTTGTGTATAGTGTTGTATAGTGGTGGAATAAGGGAGAGTACTGGGCTCTAGTGTGGTCCAGGAGTTTACTGCTGTAGTGTCGTTGTTGGAGTCTTGTTGGGTGTGATGTTGTTGTCTGAGAGTGGAATAAGGGAGAGTGTAGTATGCTGCTGAAGTGCTGTCACTGGGTAAATTGTTATGATGACACTGTACCGTATAGTGTTGTGTGGTGGTGGTGCTGGTGCTGGTGTGGTGGTGAAGCATGTATCCTACAGATGGCATGGTTCATTTGGTCTTCTTCCGCCGTAGGTTCCTGGTCTCGTGCACGGCAGCCACCAGGGTCTTCACAGCTTCTTCGTGTCCCTCAAAACTGTCTGCCTTCCTCAGGGTGCCATGCCTAGACCCTCCTCCCCCACTTCCACCCCCACCATCACTCTTACGCCCTGCCCCTCCCCGACCACCGTCAGAGGGCAGGGCATCCAGGGAGTTCTGCTTCTTGAACAGCGGGCGGCCATGTTGCAATGTGCGTGGCCCAGCTTCAGTCACCACCGGCACGTTCTCATAAATGTTCTCCTTCTTGTTGGTGCTCTTGCGTGGCACTGTGGCAGCATACACAGCTTCCAAATCCTTGCGGCTCATCTTGCGAGAGCCACTGGGCTGCTCAGCATGCACTATGGCCTTCACCTCACTGACACTCAACTCGCCTGACCTGCTGGCACCTGAGGGCATCTGTGGCACCAGCATGGCCTTAGATGACCGTAACCCGGCCTCCCGCTCTGCTGACCGTGCCCGTCCTCCCCCGCTGTCACGTGCACAACATACGATTCCCGCAGCTCGAGCCTCGTCCAGTCGGTCAGCACTAGTACGAGGCTGAGGGTCACTGTCTCCACTGAGCACCCGTGTGGAGCCCAGGTTGGAGTAGAGGCGGGCAGCAGCACGCAAAAGAGTGTTGTCACAGGCAGACTTGGGGCGCTCTGGCAGTGCTGAGGCATCAAATGCTGCAGCCGCCATGTCCAGGTAGCGCTCAGTTTGGTGATCCTGTGGCAGCTTGGCATGGTGTGGCAGACGCGGCATCACGCGACCTGCACTGCCGCCTCGCTCCCGGGATGAGGACCGCCCTTCGTCCATGTCACTCTCATAGTCATGCTGCTTCTTCTTCTCATCCCGTAGCCTCACTTTCTCGAGAAGCTGCATGAACACGCCCTTTTTCACCTCAGCCACGTCACTGCCCTCAGAGCCGCGTCGCTGGTGCAGCCGTAGTGAGGATGTGGATGATGCCATCTCATTCTCACTTTCACACCCACGCAGTCGCTCCCATACCAAGGAGTCACCTTCACTGTTCTGCCGCTTGCGTCCCACACCACGCTCTGCGCGCCGCACCTCCATGTAGGAGCCACCGAGGGCAGATGAGGCAAGCGTTGAAGCAAGGGAGGAGGCGGGGGAGGCACCCCTCTCCCTAGTGGGGCAGGGATCGCCCCGGCCGCAGCCCGGCCCGGGAGAGAAGCCTGAAACACAAGCCTGTCAATCCGGCGTCAGTGTGTCGCGTCACTCGGAGGGAGGGGGAGGGGAGAGAGAGGGGGGTGATGCTCCACGCTGACGCCAGGAGCTCCTGTAAAGTTGCCACACCACACCACACCATTGCTGCCGGCCACAACACCTGCTGCTGTGGCCGCCAGAAAACACTACAACAATAAAACACCTTTCTGCTCTTCTGTCTGAAATTCAGTTTGGAAAAGTAAGTACATGGGCCACCAGGACAGTGCTGCCATTTATTCTCACATCACGTTATATCAACAAACGTTTACTAGACCCGTATGATTCATATTCACATTGCTGCAATTATATAGTCAAATGAATTATACCCATTTACTAACACTGTTTATAGTAAGGATGCAACTTATTCAAACAAACTTAACTATAGCCACAATACACTTGCTGGATGAAACAGAAGGCAGCACCGCCCTAGTAAGGTCTCTATGATCATTAGAAGCAGCATCCAATAACCCCTTCAGTCAAAGAACTCCATTTTTTAAAACTTTCTTCTAGTTAAAACAAGATATTATTCACTCGAGAGGGACAGCAATGAGTGAGGGGGTTAAGAAATGCATCACAGCTTTTTCATTCATAACCACTGACAGTGAAACATCTACAGGCTGCTGGACAGTATTATCGTAGGCTCCTCAACACATCATAGTAAGTCTCTGCATAGGGCACCTTGATAGACTTTCCCTAGTTATTAATGAACACTAAAGAGATTATCCAGTTTTTAAGCAGTGCGTTCACTTCTTGGGGAGCTTTGACGTTTATACCATTTAGAGGACTTTGTTGAAGCGTGCTAGTATTACAAATATATAAGTAAACCTAACATACCTTGCATCAGAACACTGGGCTATGATAATTTGTGGGTAGCCTATTATTAAGCACCAGTAACCCATGCAAACACATCGCTGAAGAGGAGAGGTTGCAGGTATACTCCTAGGTAATAACTTTAGTAGTACAGCCATATTTTTGGATAGTACAACCCTTCTAAGTATTACAAAGGTGGCGCATTGGAGTTTTTTTTTTTTTTTTTTGTGAGACTAGTTTATTTGTTTACATCTCACGCTTACAGTACTGGAACAAGCCCGTTACAGTAAACGAGACCAGAGTAGATGTCAGGCAGTTAAAAACACCATTGCCACATACTATAGACCCCCAGCACACCACCCCCTGTGGTAACCCGGAAGTGGAGGCAATTGTACCTTCAAATACAAAAATAATCATGTCCACCTCTCCTGTGACGTGCTGAACATAGGTGCATGTTATCATCCATCTGCCGGCGATAATATGCATCTTTTTCCTGTACGTCTTATTCAGGCAACTGCGAATGAAACAATGAGAGTAGATTGGAAAAGTGAACGGGCTTTTGTATTTCGCGGTACAAAACCAAACCCAACGAAACCTTTGCTTATCGTTACCCACATACTTCTTTTTTCCTTCCATGCCAAAGTGGGGTCAGAAGGATGTCAAGGTTAGGACCAAAGTGTGTGGCTTTGACGTAAGGTTAGGATAAGTTTGGCGAGTGTAATATCCGAAAATATGGCTAATAATTACCGAAGTGTGTGAATTTCAGGGTTAGCTTAGGTTTGATGGTGTGAGATCTTAAAATAGGCCTCGCAACTAAACTTAATAATTACCAAAGTGTGTGGAATTCTGGGTTATTTTAAGATTTATTCAAAAGTAAAGGTTACTCAACTGAACTTAATAATTACCAAAGTGTCTAGATTCCTGGCCTACTTTCGGCAAGGTTTGATGGATGTAATATTCGAAAATAAAGCTACGCAACACAACTTCGTAATTAAAGACACCTGAGCCCAAGAAAATACGTCCATCAGTATCAACAATGCCTTCAGCTTCACCACAAACGAAAATCAGGGAGCAGCTAGTCATTGAGAAAAATTTACAAGTGTAGTTCCGTTTAATGATTCCTTTGAGGTTCAGTAGCCTACCATGACGCATTTTTATATACCTTTTACCTCTTAATTACTATTTTTTTTTTACTGTTTTACGTTTTACATCTCTTACTTTTCCTATTCCTTTTTGTTCTGTTCTTTTTTATTTATTTTTTTCTGTAGTTATTGGTAGGTTATTGGAATTCTGTACAGACGAGAAGACATTTTTCGTTACGGTATACAGAGGGTGGTCCATATATTGTCCTTCACCTTGTCACTCAGCTCTTGAATTCTCGTGTGTTACTGGGACGGCTCATTCAGCATGACCAACATCTTTCCTGTCACATAAATTAGCAGTCAAGCATGCCGTCAGTGGAAGTAAAAAAGAAAAAAAAAACTATAAAGCATGAAAAGAGTAATGGAAAGAAGAAAATTATACAGAATCCAAACAGGAATCCAAATAGGTAACGCTGAGCCGTCCTCGCAACACACAAGATTTTTCCAGCTCACGGCAAGGGCGCACAGTATATGACTTAGTATATTTCTTGTCAAGTGCGCATAAGTCGTTTAACTGATGAGACAATGTTAATTATCTCAAAGAATGTTAATGATGAAGTATGAAAATAACCGCTGCCCTGAGACCAACACCCCCTGTAAGAATGCTATATCTGTGCATACTATACTCTTTTCACCTTAACTTGGCCCAGATTTTATTCTTTTTGTAGCTTATTTCACAGAGACCAGTGGCAGGAAAAGCAATACATTATCTCAACATCCTTTCCGTAACACTTCTTCATGGCTCGCATCGTATTCTGGTTTTAATCTATCGTCACAACCAAGTATTCAAGATGGAGAGATCGTAATTTTAGGCCAAGTTAGAGTGAAGAGGATATAGCACCCCCACTATTGCTATCCTCTCTCCAGCATAACTTGGCCTAGATTTTCATAATACTACAGCCTGTATCGTGTAGTTCAGTGGCAGAATAAGGCAGTACTATGGCGTTATTTTCTTTACTCGGCACTTCTTCATGACTAGCATCAGTTTCAAATGTTAAATCTACTGTCACAACTCAGCATTCAAGATGAGGAGATGGCAGTTTTAGGCCAAGTAAGAGTAGCAGTAGTAGTAGTTTTTGTAGCCCCAGGTTCATCTGAAATGTGAACCCAGTGGACTGCAGGATGAAGTTGCCCTCCTCTCTCTCTCTCTCTCTCTCTCTCTCTCTCTCTTTAAGCGATGGGGAGGGAAATGAGGGACAGTGATTTAACCGGGCAGTTCCACCTCTCGCTTTTATCATTGCCACCCCATGAAGGCGTCTCTCCATCAGCAGCCAAGTTAGAGTAAAAGGAACATGCATTTTTGAACTCCTTCAGTACCATGACATTTTCCTCCTCGATTCTTGCTTACGTCACTTCATCTTATTCAGCTTAGGAAAGAACTCTGAATAAAGGGGTTAAAGTCACTATTACAGATGCGTTATCGACATCCTTTTCATAGCACTTCTTCGTGACTAGCATAGTATTCTAGTGTATATAGGCTATAATTATCTCGTATTCAATATTAAGGGATGGAAATTATAGGCCAATGTAGAGTAAAGGGCGTGTATCACATCTACCTTTTCCATGACTACTACAGTTACTATCAGCGCTATAGTCACTGTTTTCATCTGACGGAACCGGGCCACTCTCAACTTGAACACCAGGTCGTGTCTGCATGAAATACGACAAGCCCTAGTTGCGGAGTAGGAATGAGTCTCCTTGGTTACTAGTCAAATTTGTTCTCCAACCTGATTACACCTGGCCATCGACTAAGCTGAAAAGAGGCCACTGACATTTCTTAGGTGTAAACAGACGACTTACTGCCACCACTTGCACTGCCCAAAATTTCTACGCTCTTTTTACTCTCTCTTGGTTTAAAATTGTCATCACGCCGTCTTGAATGCTGAGTTGTAACAACAGATTTAAAGAATATGATGCTAGTCACGAAGAAGTGCCACGAAGAGGATATAGAACTGTTGCATTCATTTTTTTTTTTTTTTTCTGCCAGTGAGTTACATGAAATTAGCAAAAAAAGGACGAAAATCTTGGCCAAGTACAGTGACAGAATATGACTGCTACGGCTGTACGTCCTTTCAGTAGCAATTCTTCGTGACTTGCACCATATTGTACTGGTAACCTTTTGCTCAGAAATCAAAATGGATGGAAGGCAATTTTAGGCCAAGTTAGAATAGAATATGTATAGGTGTTAAATCCTAATCAGTAACGTTCTGATTATTTACTAGTACAGCCACCTTTACTGTCTCCTTACTCTGTTCACTTTATCTGGGGATAAAATGGCGGTCTCTCCATCTCGAATGCGCTTTGCAACAAAAGATTAACACAAGTATATGGTGCTAGTCACGAAGAAGTATTGCAGAAAGGAGGTAGAGTCACAGTATTGTCTTATTCTGCCAATGATCTACGTGACAGAAGTTGCAAAAGGACGAAAAATCTCGGCCAAATTAAAGTGAACGATCTACAGCTATCACCATCTATACTAATATTAACAAGTGCTCATGGGCCCTTCGGGACCCTCGCACTTGCTCCTGCGGAGGGCTCTCGCGTTTATGTGCTGTTCTAGTGTTACGTTGTCACTTGGATTTTTTGCAGCTAACCAATTGATCGTGTTATTTGCAGCTTCGGGAATGGAACCCAAGTTGTCCCAACGCAAGTCCGAAATACTTTAGTTATACCTGTGGGCAAAAAATTCTACGGAGATCCTATGCCGGGCACCAGGAGGGGAGTTCTTTGGTCAAAATGTGATCGCTCATTAAATATAGTAAAAGTTTTTCAATCGTGATGGGACCAAGTTTTTTCACATCAGCGAATTTTTTGCGATTTTTGTGCCAATTTTGGTTCGATTTGAATATGTAGTTTCGGCTGCCCAAAATACACACACACACACACACACACACACACACACACACACACACACGGCTACTGCTACAGTATGTTAGACAAGTGCTCGTGGGCCCTTCAGGCCCCTCCCACTTGCTCTGCGGAGGGCTCTCGCGTTTATGTGCTGTTCTAGTGTAACACTCACTTGGATTTTTTGCAGCTAACCAATTGATCGTGTTATTTACAGCTTCGGGAATGGAACCCAGTTTATTTTAGTTTTACCTCTGGACAAAAAATTCTACGGAGATCCTATGCCGGGCTTCGGGAGCAACGTTTTTTGGTCAAAATGTGATCGCTCATTAAATATAGTAAAAGTTTTTCAATCGTGATGGGACCAAGGTTTATCACATCAGCGAATTTTTTGCGGTTTTTGTGCCAATTTTGGTGCAATTTGAATGTGTAGTTTCGGCTGCCCAAAATACACACACACACACACACACACACACACACACACACACACACACACACACACACACACACACACACACACACGCCTACTGCTATAGAATATTAGATACTGGGAAGAGGTATATACATTTATACTCTTTCTACCTTAACTTGGCCTAAAATTGCCATCTCTTCATTTTGAATGCCGATCCGTAACAACAGATTAACGCTAGAAGATGGTGCTAGTCACGAAGAAGTGCTGTGGAATGGAAGTAGAGCCATGGTATTGTCTTTTTCCGCCACTGAGCTACGTGAAATAAGCTGCGACAGGACGAAAATCTGGGCCAAGTTGAGGTGACAAGAGTATAGCTCAGCAGTAATTTTATCACAAACAGAGCTACTACATCTGTTCCTACCGCCACTTGTACCTCTACTTCTGTTATATGGCGACCTAGGAAGCCTGTTCTCGAGATCGTAATTTAAAGCACGTAATACTGAGTGGTGGTCAAGTGGATTTAGGCGTTCCGACCGGGTTTCCATCTGAGGGGTGGTTGGGATTTACTGCTCACAAAATGCTACTCAGGGGAAAAAGGAAAGCTGGTCAATCTCGCCTTAAATATCTCAACTGAATAGCCTAGCCCCGGACCCCTACATTCCTGATGTGGCAAAGAGGGACTGGATGATGAATGGATGACTTTTGAGCCGTAGTGTGTTTCCTCAAAGTTGGCAAAAAATCCTAAATTCCGTATCTTTTCAGTTCAGTTAATGGTAGTTTGTAGTCACCCTGGAGGCTTGTTTTGACTAGTAACCAAGGAGACTTATTTCTGCTTCATAACTAAGGCTTATTGAATGTCATGCTTTGTAGTTGTAGGAGTGGCCCAGTTCCCTCAGATAAAAAAAAAAAATCATCCCTGCCTCATAGTTTGTGATTTTTATTTTTTTCCTATTTCCAAATGATTTTATTCAGCCTGGGAGAGAATTTTCGAAATGGGGGGGGGGAGAGATATTAGCCTTCCTTTACCTCTTCACTGGCGCTATCTAGGGGTGCCTTCACGTGATGGCATGGATGTAACTTGGTGATGGAGAGGCCTGGGTATACAAGTGTCCCTCAACTACTTCCCTGGCCCCCCGAAAGGATGGTGGTGGACTGCAGGAGGAGGGCAACTTCAGCCTGCAGTCCACCGAGTTCACGTCTCGATAAACCTCTCGTTGTGAAGGGGTTCAGTTGACTTTTTTTTTTAGTCCTTTCAAGCCGAGGAATTTTTTAATCCATGCAATATATATAAAAGATTTCATTATTATTATTATTATTATTTATTATTATTATTATTATTATTATTATTATTATTATTATTATTACTACTACTACTACTACTACTACTGCTGCTGCTGCTGCTGCTGCTGCTGCTGCTGCTGCTGCTACTACTACTACTACTACTACTACTATTACTCGCTTAAAGGCCACCTTCAGCGGCTTCCGCTTGATGTCAAAAGGCCAGAAATGTGTCATAACTCGGGAACCGGTGGCCTGATTGGACTGGAAATTGTTGTATTCTTCAAGTTAGAGCGTTTTAACGGTGTCTTGCTGTAACAAAAATTGCGGTACGTTGCACCGTTTTTGCTGCTACGGTAACAAACCAACAAACATACAGAAATAGGATCATTATAATATAATATAGATTATTATTATTATTATTATTAATTTACTTATTTATCCATTTGTTTATTTTTATTATTTATTTATTCATTTATTAATTTTCCTTTTGTTTTTTTTAATCTACGGGATCTGAACCACTCTCACAACTCAAGTACTAAATCGTAGTTGCGTAAAATTTGATGAACATCAGATGTGAAGTATGAAGAAGTCTCCCTTGTTACTAGTCAAATCGTCTCCAATCTGAGGACACGTCCATTAACAGAAATGAAGTTAGTTTAGTTTTTTTTTTTTTTTACCAGGTTAGAACAAACGCACTATGGTGAACAGGGTAATGCACAATGGCTCAGTCTGCTGATGTGGGCGTCGGTGTGGCAGTGGGAGCAGGAAGTGAATAAATAATGCAGGATAGACCATAACGTTGACTAAGCCGTACCACAACACACGACATAGGTAGGCTGAGTGGAGGAGAAGCGCTATGTAGGACCAGTCTGTGTAAACCCCTTAGAGTTAAATGATTCTCTCCTCAGCTGAATAAAATCGTCTGGAGGTGGCAGGAAGAAAATGGATATCACGTCCTTGCAGTGAAGTGGTTGAGCGTCTGTGTCTACTAGTACTGTTCCTGTTATTGCTATGGCTAGTGCAATTATTGTTATGGCAAGTACTATTATTGCTGAGACTAGTGCTATTATTGCTATGACTAATGCTATTATTGCTAAAACTAGTGCTATTATTGCTCTGACTAGTGCTACTAATGCCATGACTAGCGCTATTATTGCTATGACTAGTGCTATTATTGATGTGACTACCGTACTTCTGTTATTGTTACGAGCGAGCGAGCGATGTTTACTCTCAAGCAAGCCGCCCGGCCCGACCCGACCGTGACGCTAAGCAGAAACTAATAACCTTACTCCCATGTGAAGTAGAGTTAAAATTCTTTCTGCATGTGATGCATTCATTCATTAAATTTCGTTATCAACTATAAACTCACTCATAAAGGCGTAGGAACCCCTTGGAATCTCGAGTTTTCCAAGGGAGTGTTCGGCTCTAATCAGTGAACGCCTCAGTTACGAAATCAAATTTAAAAAGATTTTCCGTCGTAACACTGTGTTTTTTGCCATCAACTCCAGCAATTAAATATTGGAGGTTCCGCCTATAATTTTATATCAGAGGGAAATTGTGATAACATAGCGCTCGCTCGCTCGTCACGAGTTCACAAAGCTCACCTTATTGGTTGTAACTACTACTGTTATTGCTATGACAACTGCTAACATTACTATGACTATTACTATTACTATTATTGCTATGACCACTGCTATTATTGCTATGACTACTACTGTTACTGCCATGACTACTATCACTATTTTGATTGCTGTTTTTATTACTATGACTACCACCATTATTGCTGACTACTCATATTATTGCTATGACTGCTGCTGTTATGTAAAACTTCTACTTAGGACCAGTACAAACTTCTATTATTATTTCTGTAACCATTAGGACCAACACAACTACTACTACTACTACCACTATTTCTATAAATACTAGGACCACCACGAGCACTAGCACTATTATCTTGCTGCTATTAATACCACTACCACACGTAAGTCCTACTGCATATATTATCAACAGACCCATCGAGCATATACTAGCACTACTTCTATTAATATTTCTGCTATATCTACTAGGACTACTACAACTACTAGTACTGTTACCTTGTTCCTGATAAAACAGGTACTGCATCTAAACCATTACAAGTACTAACTACATTTTACGATAGTACGTTCACATTTACTTGGCGGAGATTTTCGTCCTTTTGCAGCCAATTTCACGAAGCCCAGTTTCATAATAAGACTTGTTTTCTTTTTTTATATTCCATTTTTTTCCTTCCTCCATTCATTGTCTCAAAAAAAACAAAAAAACAAAAAGTGCTACTCTCCCTCTTTTTCATAGCGATTATTTTTCGTATTTAGCATAATGTACTATACTCTTTTCACTCTAACTTGGCCCTGAAATTTTTTCCTTTAGCTTATTTCACGTAAATCACTGGTTGAAAAAGACATCACTACGGCTCCACTTCGTTTCCAAAGCACTTCTTCGTGACTAGCATCATATTCCAGTGCTAACCTGCTAGCATTCAAAGAGTGGCAGTTTTAGGCCAAGTTAAAGTAAAAAGAGTATAGTTCTTACCTTTTGCTACAACTCAGGTATCTAGATGCTAGGCTAGTTCTAGGTAAAGTTAAGTTAGGTAGGTTAAGGAGGCTCCCTAACACCTCTTCCTTAGCGATTCATTTTTGGATATGACTGGTTAATGTCCTTTTGCACGTTATCTAAGCAGAGTATGGAGATATTAGAATGATTCATGTAATGCGGAGATGAAGAATAAGGTACAATAAAAGAAGTTGCTTAGGAGAAGATGTTAGGGAACTTCCTTAGATGACGAGAATACGAGCCAAAGTGACAAGAATACTATTAACAATGACACCTGATACCATATTCAATACTCTTTTCACCTTAATATGGCTCAGATTTTCGTCCTTTTGCCGCTTTTTTACGTAGCTTAGTGGCAGAATAAGACAATACTACTGACCTGTCTCCTTTCCATTTGACCAGCATCACATCCTAGTGTTAAGTCGCTGTTACAACCGAGTGTTCAAGATGGAGAGACGACACTTTAGGCCAAGTTAAAGTGAAATGAGTATAGTAAGCATAGGGCTCTATCTAGCACCGTTTTCTTATCAGTTTCTTTCTTCATACGGTAGCTCTTACAAATGTTACTCTGTACATAACTTACGGAAATTATATCGATATTAACCGTATCGTGGACGGAACAAATCTAGCATTCTTGTCAACTAACACCAGACGATTTTATTCAGGTGTTGTGTGAACCTGAGATCGTTAAATATATAAAAATTATCACCATCATCATCATCATCATCGTCATCATCATCATTATCATCATCATCATCATCCAGACCTCCTTTCCTATCCTCGGGTGGGGTGAGGCAGGGTCCAAAGAGCCAGAAAGAATGTGATAGAATGAGATGTTAAGTAAAGTTTGCCAAACTGAATGGGCCACACTCCCACTCACACACCATTCAAGCCCCTGGAATCCTGACTTCCCTGATAGGTATAAAAAAATATATATATATCAAGTATGTAGCTTCACACTCACCTCTAATACAGAATCAAACTGAAGACTCTGATTAAAAATGGGGTGCCAAATCTGGTCATACACTCTTCCACACAATATTCATCCAGCCAGCTCGATCCTTTGTCAGTTCCCTAGCCTCATTAGATTCCATACTCTCTCTCTCTCTCTCTCTCTCTCTCTCTCTCTCTCTCTCTCTCTCTCTCTCTCTCATTTGTCATATCTATCGACCTTCTTCTAGGCCTACCACCCCTCCTCGCACTACAGACTCACTCAGATTTACCTTTTTCATCTCTCGTTCACACATAGAAAAGATTATTACGGCGTAACAGACAAAATATATCACTAAGGAAGAGGTGTTGAGCTGTAACAAGTAGAATGTGATACTATAGTCTGTTAGTTTTCACTTGACAAGCATCCATAACCCCTGTTTCAGTTGAGGGCCAGGTGTAGTCAGACTGGAGGGTAAATTTGACTAGTTACCAAGAAGATTAAGTGCCACCTCATAAGCAAGACAATCACAACTTTGTATTTGAGTTGAGGGAGTAGTTCAATTCTCTCACATGAAAACAACCTGATTATAGTAACGATGTAGTATGAAAAGGTCGTAGAGTTTGCTTAATGTCTTCTTCTGCCACTGAACTACGTGAAATAAGTTGCAAAAGGACGAAAATTTCCACCAAGTTAGAGTGAGCGAGCTAAAAGGATGTTATGACTGACGATACAGTATTACTACAATCACTAGTACAATCACCACTACTATACTCACTTCACTACCAGGCGTAAAATTACCATCTCTCTACCTTGCATGTTGAAATGAAACAATAAACTAACGCTAGAATATGATGCTAGTCAGGAAGCAGCTCTATGGAAAGGATGCAGAGCTACGTGATACAAGCTTCAAAATGACTAAATCTCCGCCAAGTCAAAATGAATGAACTACAGAAAGAACTATCATCTTGCTACTGATGATATTACTACTCCATCATGGCCAGTCTTAGTACTATCAAAATCAGGGAGCAACTGAAGAGCATGCTATTATTTCAAAGGGAAGATTTAGAATACAGCACTACTAATACACCACACTCCATACCCCTTTCCTACCACGTTGCCTACCACTCCTCCTTGCGTACCAACCTTCCTACCTACCACCCTGCCTACCCTCGCACTCTCCTTACCAACCTCCTTTCATACCACCCTCCTACCTTGCCTGCCAGCCATCTTGCATATCACCCTACCTATTAACCACATTTCCTATTGACCACCATCCCTACCACCCTACTTACCACTCTTTCTGCCACCTTCTTACCTGCTATCCTACCTACCTACCACCCTGTCTGCCACCCTACTCTTCTTTCTTGCCACCCTGCCTACCACTTACCTACCTCCTGCTTACCCCTGCCTACCATCCTGCCTATCCCTGCCTACCACCTACCTGTCTCTGCCTACAACCTTTCCTGTCCCTGCCAACCACCCTGTCTGTCCCTATATCTGCACCTGCCTACCCTCGCCTACACTTGCCTGTCACCCTGCCTAATCTGCTTTCTGCCAGTCAAATTTCCATCATCTGCCTATCCCTTTCTACCCCTTTTTTTCTTTCCTACCTGACCCTTTCTCTACCCCAGCCTACCACCCTGCCTATCCTTGCCTAGCCCCCTGCCGTACCCCTAACTATCTTTTGTCCTGCCCCTACCTAACGTACTGCACCCCTGTCACCCTTTTACCCTACCCCTAGTCTACCCTACCCTACCACCCCTGCCTACCCTACCCTACAACCCCTGCCTAAACTACCCTACCTTACCACCCCTGCCAATCCTATCCTACCACCCCTATCAACCCAACCCTACCCTGCCATCCCTGCCTACCCTACCCTACCCTACCACCCCTGCCTACCCTACTCTACCTACCATCCTTGCCTACCCTACCCTACCCTACCACCCCTGCCTACCCTACTCTACCCTAACATCCCTGACTATCCTACCTTACCATCCCTGCCTACCCTACCCTGCCCTACCACCTCTGCCTGCCCTACCCTACCCTGCCCTACCACCTCTGCCTACCCTACCCTACCCTACCCTACCACCCCTGCCTACCCTACCCCACCCTACTACCCCTGCCTACCCTACCCTATTCTGCCACCGCTACCTACTCTACTCTACCCTACCCTACCCTACCCTACCACCCCTGCCTATCCAATCCTACCCTACCCTACCCTGCCACCCCTGCCTACCCAACCCTACCCTACCACCCCTGCCTACCCTACTCTATCCTAACATCCCTGACTATCCTACCTTACCATCCCTGCCTACCCTACCCTACCCTACCACCTCTGCCTGCCCTACCCTACCCTACCACCTCTGCCTACCCTACCCTACCCTACCCTACCTCCCCCTGCCTACCCAACCCTACCCTACCCTACCCTGCCACCGCTACCTACTCTACTTTACCCTACCCTACCCTACCACCCCTGCCTACCCAATCCTACCCTACCCTACCCTGCCACCCCAACCCTACCCTACCACCCCTGCCTACCCTACTCTATCCTAACACCCCTGACTATCCTACCTTACCACCCCTGCCTACCCAATCCTACCCTACCCTATCCTGCCACCCATGCCTACCCTACCCTACCCTGCCACCCATGCCTACCCAACCCTACCCTACTTACCCCTGCCTACCCTACCCTACCCTACCCAACAACCCCTGCCTCCCCTACCTTACCCTACCTTACCCTTCCACCCCTGCCTACCTTACCCTACTCTCCCACCCTTGCCTAATCTACCCTACTACCCCTGCCTACCCTACCCCACCACCCCTGCCTATCCTACCCTACCCTGCCACCCCTGCCTTCCCTACCCTACCCTGCCACCTCCGCCTACCCTACCCTACCCTACTACCCCTGCCTACCCTACCTCACCTACTACCCCTGCCAACCATACCCTACCCTACCCTACCCTGCCACCCCTGCCTCGACTCACCGTGTGCTCTGTCGCTGTCGTCCTCGTCATGTTGGTCGGGCGGGGTGCGTCGTGCGTGTGGGGGGTCCGGGGGGGTGGGGATTCCGCCCCCCGAATCGTCCCCCCCGGCCACCCTGCTCGCTCCGTCACCACACCCCCGACCCTCGACCCTGGGGGGGGGCGTTGAGGGGAGAGAGAGAGATTAAGGAGGGGGTGAGGTGGGGGGGGATTGAGAAAAGAGCGCTTGTCTAAAGAGAGATTAATGGGGTTGATTTGGAGGGGTTGAGAGAAATAAAGCCCAAAAAGAGTTTAAAGGGAGGGGTGTTTTTTTTGGGGGGGGGTGTTTTTTTTGGGGGGGTGTTTTTTGGGGGGGTGTTTTTTTGGGGTTTTTTTTTTTGGGGGGTGTTTTTTTTTGGGGGGTGTTTTTTTTTTGGGGGGGTTTTTGTGGGGGGGAGGGGTTGAGAGAGAGCCACTGTCCAAAGAGAGATAGAAGGGAGAATGACTTTATGGGGTTGAGAGAGAGCGACTGTCTTTTTTTTATATTTATTTATTTATTTATTTATTTATCTTGTGTGTGAAGGGATGAATTAGAGTTTATTCTGGTGATTATTATTATTATTATTATTTTTTTTTGGTGGGGTAAGGTATGAAGGGGTGATGTGGGGGTGAGTCAAGGGATGGGAGAGGGGTGATATCCTGTCTCTTTGGGGGAGGGGGTGATTTTGAGGAAAGGGAGAGGGAGTGAGATGAGGGAGTGGGGTGAGGGAGTGGGGTGAGGGAGTGGGGTGAGGGAGTGGGGTGAGGGAGTGGAGTGAGGGAGTGGGGTGAGGGAGTGGGGTGAGGGAGTGGGGTGAGGGAGCAAGGGGCAAAAATGGAAAGTGAGTGGGGTTGTTTGTGCGAGGGAGGAGAGGGGGGTGTAAAGGGTGAGGGGGGGTGAAATGAGTGGAGGAAGGAGCAGCCTAAGTGAGAGTGAGTGAAGCACTGGGAATTTAGTGACAGCATAAAATGTGTGTGTGTGTGTGTGTGTGTGTGTGTGTGTGTGTGTGTGTGTGTGTGTGTGTGTGTGTGTGTGTGTGTGTGTGTGTGTGTGTGTGTGTGTGTGTGAGAGAGAGAGAGAGAGAGAGACAATGATGCACGTTCCATATTACACCTTAACCCTCTAGAGCACGTCGTACCGCTCTTCGCCTACGGACTCATAGACGGGAAATTCAGATCTATTTTTTTCAGTGACCCACACCGTCACTCCAAGGTTATTTTGAGCTCTAGAGAACAAAAATTTCCCTGTATGTTATTTTTCTTTTTTTTTTTTTCATTTTACCCCAGCGTAGTTTGAATCAGTAATATAGGAAAGTATATTAATGTGAATGCTAATGAGCAAAATAAATCGCCTGGGAATAGGTATTACGATATCTCCAAGAATACAATCGTTCCTATGCCATACTTAGCAGGTTTCAAAGAGGTTGCAGATATCGTCATCCCGAAAGACTGAAAAAGAGAAGACTTCCGATGTATTCCTGCGTGGCTTTGAAGCTGACTAAATGGAATGGGAATTTGGGACACGATAATGATGATGTTGATGGTAGAGGTGGTGGTGATGATGATGATGATGATGATGGTAGAGGTGGTGGTGATGATGAGGAGGATGGTGGTGGTGATGGTAGAGGTGGTGTTGATGGTGGTGGTCGTAGTGGTGTTGATAATAATGAAGCTTGTTATGGTGGTGGTGGTGAAGATGATCAAGTTGTGATGATATATATATATATATATATATATATATATATATATATATATATATATATATATATATATATATATATATATATATATATATATCATCTCTCATCCCATCAGCCGTTTGAGTGTCCACTGCAGGACCGGCCTATCCCTACCGAAGTGAGGACGATACAGCCAATGTATTTCTACCAAGTGGCTTAGGCTGTCTGGTAGAGATGGTATGTAGGGTGAGAAGTGCTTATAAGTGTAATTGTTGTGTTGGAATGGCTTTGGATGTGTGTGTAGTCTGTGAACCAAGTGTAATCGGCCCGTGCATGCCGACTGGGTGCAAGCATACTTTGTAGTATGCGACACTGGTTCAACCACAGCACCCTTTTGTGTCCGCCAATGCAGTACGTGGCCAGAAGAACGCTCCCAAAGTTTTTTACCCTGGCGGGGCGCGAACCCTCGTTCTTCAGTGTACGAAAACGCACACTTTACCACTGTGGCTCCATATATATATATATATATATATATATATATATATATATATATATATATATATATATATATATATATTGCGTTGATGAGTTTAACCCCTCCATTCTGGTTATTATTCTGTCATATTTTATGTTTGCTGCCACCAGACGATTTCATTCAGCTTGGCTATACCTCTAGTGACATGGGGTTATGAAGGACATGTATAGATTTCCTTCAGTTCGACAAGCCTCCCCAAAGCTGAATGAAACTGCATAATGAAATGCTATAAGTCATCAAAGCCGTAGTATATTAGTTAATGCAAAAACAGGCTCTCTGAAGGTGAACCCAGTGGACTGCAGGCTGAATCTGTCCTCCTGCAATCCACCAACCTTTCGGGCAATAGGAAGGGAGCTGAGGAAGTTCTGTGTGAAGGCGTCTCCACCACCACGTTTGGACCATTTTCTTTCAACTCGGCCGAAAATTGCCATCTCTCAATCTTCCGTGCTGTGTTATAACAGTAGAAAAATGCTAGAATAAGCCACTAGTCACGAAGAAGTGTTATGAAAAGGCTGTAGAGCTGTATCAATATCACTTAATCATTCACTTAGGCCTACATGAAATCAGCTGCAAAAGGACGAAAATCTAAGCGAGGTCAAAGTGAAAATCGTATACCAAGCTACTTTAGTTATCTGAGAGGCGATTTTTTTTCTTTTCTTTTTCTTTCTCTTTTTCTTTCTGTTCTCTTTCTTTCTTTCCCTCGTACTGATGAGGTTATTTTTTACTGCTTCTAACCCCCTACATTTAAAAATTTCCTAAGCTGAATAAAATCGTCTGAAGGTTGTAGGGAAAAAATCATAGTTATATACGTCATCGGATGGTAGGTGTTTAATACGCGAAGTACAGGATGGTCCTTAAATAGCACCACAGACTGTTTGATTCAGCCCCCAGACGATTTCATTTAGCTACTAGACTTATGCATCAGACGATTTTATTCGGCCAGCAGACGATTTCATTCAGCGTAGAAGAGAACCCTCGTAGTGAAGGGGTTGACGTGGGCTGTATCTATTGGTGGCATTCTCAGCAGCTTTCGAGATTTCGTAGCACCTCTTCCTTAGCGATTTATTCTGAAACCTCATTAGCCTTTCGTTAGGTTACTCACGCACAGAATGTCGATAATTTAATTGTAATGAAACGCCGAGAACTCAGGCCTCGAACTGTCGACGCAAAGGACCGGTAAGTATGTGTCCGCCAAGCCTTGCACACAGACTCGCCATACAACATACATTGACAGGGTTCATTGTGGGTTGAAATGAGATTAAAGATAAACTAAGTCGACCCCATATGACCTTGACCTTTGACCCCTTGACATTGCTGACCTAATCGGTTCATCGTCCCTTTATACTGCATCACGGAGGAAAAAAAAAAAAAGGTCGAAATCAGGTGAGGGGTTCAGGAGATATCGCGCCCACATCCGTATGACCTTGACCTTTGGCCCTTTTACCTTGCTGACCTAATCAGTTCATTGTCCCCTCATACTGTATCACTGACAAAAATTTGGTCGAAATCCGTCGAGGGGTTGAGGAGATATTGCTCCCACAAACTAAGTCGACCCAGCATGACCTTCACTTTTGACCCCCTGGCCTTGCTGACATAACAGTTCATCATCCCTTCATACTGTGTCACGAAAAAAAAAAATGGTCGAAATCCGTCGAGAGGTTAGGAGATATCGGGCCCAAACCCATATGACCTTGACTTTTGACCCCTTGACCTTGCTGACCTAATCAGTTCATCATCTCCTCACACTGACAAAAGCACCCACGCACGGACAACCAATCACTTAATGCCTCCTCCACCATACATGGGCGGAGGCATAAGAAACTAGTAGTAGTAGTAGTAGTAGCTGTAGTAGTAGTAGTAGTAGTGTAGTAAAAGTAGACGTAGTAGTAGTCGTTATACCCCCAGGTTCATCTGAAGTTGCCCCTCTCCTGCTGCTCACCATCCTCTTTTCGCGGGATAGGGAGGGAGATGAGGGATTTTTATATAAGTGGAGCTGCCGGGCTATATCGGTGCCACCACGTGTAGGCATCCCTCTCCAGCACCTAAATACCCTAAAGAGAATGTATAAAATGCAAATTAAATCGCTTGGGAAGAGAAGCTACGACACCTTCAAAAATATCTTCCCAGACTTGAAAAAAAAAAAAAAATGCCATACAGTGAAGGGAGGTGTAATAGGCAAGAATGAGTAGCAAAGAGAAAAG
>NC_136992.1:3360000-3397500 GCF_032717465.1 Coenobita brevimanus | reverse complement strand
ATTATGCTCATCAGGACTCAGAAATCTTTACCTCAGGTCACCCTCGACGTGGAGAGGGAGGGTCAAATTAGGGACTGAACCCGCACGTGTCTGGTTGGTCTGAAGGGTCGATTTTGTGTTTTTCAGAGCTGCAGGACTGAATAGATCATCATCATTATTGTTACCATCGTTATTATTGCCATCATCATCATTTACATCATCATCACAATTATAATCATCCTTTTCATTTCTTTCATCGGCAGTATCATTATTGTTTTCATTATTATAATCACCATCATTGGCGTTATTAGTATGATCATTATCAAATTTCCAGTATTTCACTGCGACGGGAAAAATGTCAGTGCATGGGCAAGTATGAAAGATCTTTAGTTCATGGCTGAGAAAGTGATATGTAACACGAGGAAGTAAGATAATCTAGTGTATAAGGAAAAAGATAACACTGGATTCTTCTTCAAAATAGGAAAAGTCACAATGTAACTCCTAAAGTAGTTATGGAGAACTAATGGTTCAAAATGCCTTGGTCAGATGTTTTCAAAGGTGAGGATCAATGACTGTGTCCCTTGCCTACAAAAGAGATTCTCACCACACATTCTTTGTCGTGTGTTGGTGATGACTGGCACGCAGTCAGCATCTACAAACATTGTTTCGCATGTGTGCCAGAAATTTCTCCAGGTTACCATCCAGAATGCTGGCTGTCACAGATGTGAGTGTTCTCACTCGGTACAGCTGCTACACCGTCACTGTCAGTTCAACACTGACTGCCATTTAGTTGAGACAGTTCCACAACTGCTGTAGCTACTGGAATCAGTCGATTACTATCACTACTGCTGTACTCAGACAGTTAAGAATTATTTTCATTCTAGATTCTACAATTTCCCTTAGCTGAATAAAACTGTCTAGCTAGAATATCAAGGCTAACAATGAAATGCGCAAGGGTTAACGAATTTTTCTCGATGGACAGAACTACAAGAATCAATGCACCTACAGTATATAGCAACAGATTGCTTCTCAAGGCACAGTGTCGTATTTTAAGTGGCTTTGGAGATTTTGTCACACTTCTTCCTCTAGCTGTTCCTTCTGGACATGGCACCTCACACACAGTTCTCTTGCATATTTTTTATGCAAAATATTCTGATATTAAAGCGACATAAATAACACACAAGAGACTATTAAGGTGTAATATGCCACTTAAATAACTTAGTATGAAGTGCTACGAAGGCTCCTATGCCACTTATAATATGGGCCATAGGGGCTAAGTGTCACGCTATTCAGTACTGCAACTTACGACGCGCACTTCACAGAATTGTGTTCCCAGAAATCAACATCTTCCATTGGGTCGGAGGTGAGCACGGTAGATTTACTGAGCCCGACTGCAAAGAACATAGGACAGAATGCAGACAAAAGACAGGGGTGAGCCAAAGATAAGGGCAGGAAGGTGACACACTAGCACTGCACCGGGTGTGTTAGCCGTGTTACCTAGTGTGCTCCTCGACCCTCACCCGCCGCCGCCCTCCCTACCCTTTGATACTGGAAACAAGAAACAATCATCAAGGCTAGGGAAAGATTTACCCCTTCAGTCCGATGACGTATTTTAGTTTCGACTCTTGCTAACTCCAGACTATTTCATTCAGCTTTGGGAAGGCGTCTATCAGCAAATTGATAAATTAATTCTAGACCATTTAGTACAGAGGTAAATGAAGGCGATATCCAGCTTATCTAGCATGAAATGTCTCTTGAAAGCTGAATGAAACTCTCTGGAGATAACAAGAATAAAACACAAATAAACCGTCAGACTGAAGGGTTCAAAACTTAAAAAAAAAATGAGTAATAGTAAGTAATGTGATAGATTTATTGATTCCTCCAGCCCCATAACGTCTTTTTATACAGTCGCGGACATAAATATTGATCCACTTCGTTACAAATGACAATGAAACAATGAACGATTATTTTTGAAGCCCCAAGATGCAACACTGGGAGCTCAGCAAGCTTTTCAGAATACCATGTAGGAATTTCATGATCGGTCAGACAAGAAGTGCAGGAATATGACTGTCTGCATCAATACCTTATTCTTGTGTCTGTCAATGAAATAATTACTCAGCTGAGGAGATCCCCTGGGTAACCAAGGGGCTGATGAAAACTATATCGATCTCCTGTTCAAAAGGTCTATCATATACTGAACAGAAGTGGACGTAGCAAAAGTAGATTGAAAAAGACGTTCTCAGGCTGAAGAGGTTAATAACTAAAACAATAAATATTATTAAATAATGTGATATACTTATTAAAACATGAGCACTATAAGAAATAATAATAATAATAGAAAAATGATGAAACTGAATGGTACTTATATGAGTTTTTGGAAAAGATTTAGGGTTTGATAAGGATAGTAAAACCCTGGAAACAGTGGAGACTTTTCCAGTGCCCGGGTTTCGAACCACCACCCTCACTGTCAGGGCCCACGATCCCTTCACCCATCTCTCAAAGCTTCCAAAAAATTAGTCTCTCTGATCTGTTTTTAAAATCGTCTTGGAACTCTTTATATGTACGTGACCAGCACAAATTGGACACATAGAGGCGTTAGTAAAAAATTTGGCAGTGTTATGAAGTGCCCGCCAAAGGATTGTGTGCAAAATGGCCAGTGTATAACGCTTTGTCAAAAATTACTTCATCCTTTCCAGACCTGTCGTAACTGAGTGAGGGAAATTTGTATACATATCAGAGCATCAGGTAGTCAAAGCTACACGACAGCAACTGTATTGTAGCATCGTCTTGATGACTGATGTACAACCAGTGAGTGTAAATCTTTTTTAAACCAACTCCTTAGTTTCCCCCTGTCATTGACAGTGCGGCAGTATTCTTGCATGTTGAAATTTGTTTTTTCTGCTAGTGCCTTTCTTTTTGTGCATTCACCTGCCTTTATAGCAAATATGGAAATTACAGAATACTTGATAATTGCATAATTACCCAATAGTGTATCAATGCACAAGGATATCCTGTCAGTGAATGATATTTTTTGAACTGTGTAGGTCGGTGTGCATTCAGTTCAGGACTGATTTCTTTTTTCTGCTGGTGCCTTTCTTTTTGTGCATTTACCTGCCTTTATATGAATTATGAAAATTAGGGAAGACTTGACAACTGCATAATTGTCCAATATTGTATCAGTGCACAAAGATAACCTGTCAGTGAATGATATTTTTTAAATTGTGTATGCCAGTGTGCGTTCACTTCACGATTGACTAAAATAATTACCAAGGCTGTTATGTATCACTGGTCAGACTTTCTTTACGAAATTGTTGCCAAGAGGCCTCATTTCTTTTCTTCAATTCCCTGGCAAAAATACCTAAACCTATAATTCAAAATGTCACTATAAAACATTTGCAGTGCATTATGATATCATCTTACTGATCCAGGCTTCCTTCCGTGTGTCAGGTTTACTACCGTACCATTGTCTCTGAATTTTTACACCCAGATCAGGCCTGGCTGACTTATGCAGGCAGTCCAAGCTTTCAATGATTGCTGGCTGACTTATGCAGGAGGTCCAAGCTTTCAGTGATTGCTGGCTGACTTATGCAGGAGGTCCAAGCTTTCAATGATTGGAATGTCTTGAGCAATGATTCAGTTTTCGATATTTATTCACCTGTCAGGTCGTTTTTTCCCATTATGTGTACAGAGGCAGGTAATTGCACGAAACACAAAGGCACTAGCAGAAAAACGGTCAACTTCTGATCGTAAAGAAATATTTTTTACGGTGAAAATCTGACATACAGACGATAGATTACACCATTCCTCTTGTACAACATCTGCTAAGCTCCGGCAGGTCTGTATACACCTTCCTCACCCCACAACAACAGGTTAGAGAAGGATGATGTAATTTCTGATAAGGCACTATACATCACTCACTTCGCGCATAATCCTTTGGCGTGCTCAGTATGTACGGTTGAAGGCATTAATCCCTTTACACGTATAGTGTTTCAAATATATGAACTGAGATTTCTAAGCCGCGTGAATGGAAAGAAAAACATCTAAAAGGCGTCACCACATGGAACAGATTATGTCTTATTTCATTTCAGTCAAATTTCTCTTCATTTTTACTATTTCTCTTCACCGTCCTTGGCATGGGGTATTAGGGTTCGATCCCAGACACGGAGGGCGTTGATTCGAATCCCTGAGGTGGCCGGGTTGCTGCTGACCTCTGTTGCTGATCGGGCTTGCAGGCGGTGATCTGGTCGAGGATCTGTTGCATGATGTTCTCACTGGAATCCACCACAGAGACAGTCGAGGTGGCACCCCCCTGCGGCACCTGCACCACCAAACCACTCTGTCAGACCAGCAACCCTCACACGCACGCACACGCACGCACTCACACACATGCACGCACTCACACATACGCACTCATTCTATCATAATACTATCAAACTCTTTTATCCATCAGACCATAAACTCACTCACCCTCTCACTCGCATACACAGACTGAATTCATACGTCCACACTCTGTCGCTTCATGCTTTCACGCACACTCTCTCACGCAGATATACCCTCTTTTTCACACTCAAGCTCACTCTTTCTCATGCTACTGTCACCCACACTATCTTCTCACTGTAATCCACCAGAGAGACAGTCCACGCGGCATCCCAAACTCCACCACCAGAACCACTTCCTCACGCCAACAACCCATTCACATATTTAGTTTCACACATATATTCACACTTAAACTCAGATTCTTACTCACACTCACATATCCGTCAGACCAGCAACCCTCACACTTACACTTTCACATCCACGCACTCAGGTCCGCTCTGTCGCACGCTCAGATACTTTCACATAATTCGTCAGATCAAAAACTCGTTCATGCATGCACTCAGTCTCTCTCTCTCTCTCTCTCTCTCTCTCTCTCTCTCTCACACACACACAGGCAAAGAACCAGTCAATCAAAGGCGTAGCAACATGGCGCAAGTATAGAAACCACCACAAAGGTAAAATATGGCTCGACATGTGTATTGCTGAGGACCTGGGGCTTGTGATTAGGCACAGTGTGAGAGAAGACATCCAAAAAGGCAAGTAAAACAGGAAAAACAGAGTAGGCCAACATCAAATCATATCTCTTGGGGCTCCACCGACCTTAGAGCCTGGCCACAGCGAAGAGGGGGATCTGCGTACGTGATGGACTATACCTGGAGCTTAGGTGAGATCCGCTCCATTAAGACGGTGATGGAGCGTATGTAGGGCTCCAATTGCTGAGCGATTATCATAAGTCTCTTGTTCTCGTCTCGAAGGCTGGCCACATCGTTCACCTGAAAATATATACACTGTTTCGATGACTGTACGGCTTCGGACGGTACAATCATTCCACTTCTTACACGAATAATTGTGACTCTCAAGCAATACCGATATATATTTTGGAAAGTTTGTTTGGCGTCCTAGATCGTATCACTGCATTTCAAAAGCTATACTTCACTCTGTCATTATTTATCGTAAGGAAGTGGAACGATAACGATGCCCAGAAGTGTACCTGGTGGGTGAAGGCTCGTATGAACAAATCTAATACTTGTTCTATACCCGTTTATAATAAAAGTTGAATAGTTTTTGTTCATAAACTTAACTATACTCTGTTCACTTTAACTAGGCGCAAATTTTACTTCTCTCGATCTTGAATGCTGAATATATAACAAGAAATTAAAACCAGAACGTGAGTCATGAGGAAGTGCTATGGAAAGAAGTTAAGGTAAAGTGTAACATAAATCGCTGAAGAGAAGGTGCTTGAGGTAATACTCGGAGTAGAGGGTCAAGGTGTAGTATGCAAAATAAATCGGTTGAGAGAAGATGCTTGAGGTAATACTCGAGTGGAGGGCCAATGTGTAGTGTGCATAATAAATCGCTGAAGAGAAGGTGTTTGAGGTAATACTCGGAGTGAGGAGTTAAGGTATAGTATGCAAAATGGATCGATAAAGAGGTAATAGTCGGAGTGGAGGGTCAAGGTGTAGTATGCAAAATAAATCACTAAAGAGAAAATGCTTAAGGTAAAGAGAAGATGCCTGAGGTAATACTCGGTGTGAAGGATCAAGTTGTAGCATATAATCAGTAAACAGAAGATGTTTGAGGTGATACTCGGAATGAAGGGTTAAGGTGTACTATGGAGAATAAATCGCAAAACAGGAGTTGCTCAGATCTCGTACCTGTGCCTGAAAGACCTCCTGCTCTGCGTACACCCTCTGGATCTGTTCGTCCCAGGCAGCGTCAAAGACAGTGCGAAGTTCCTCCATTTCGTCTGAGTAGGCCCTAGGGAGGCAGTATCATTATAATTATTATTATTATTGTTATTATTATTATTATTATTATTATTATTATTATTATTATTATTATTATCGGCAGCAGTATCATTTTCATCATTATCATTAACACTGTTATCACTGTCATCATCATCATCACTGAACACGAGAAGGGTTAGATTAATGCTTACTAATAGCATAAGGGTTATTATACAGAAAACCATCATCATCACCACCACCACCATCATCATCATCATCATTGCTATTAGTATTATTAGTTCTACCACTACTACTATTACTACCACCACCACCACCACCACCAGCACTTCTACAACTACCATACCTGAACTCCTCCTCCAGGGTGGCACACTCCCTCACAATCTCCTCCACCCGTCCCCGCCGCGTCAGACACCGCCTCAGGGTTACGTCTCGGTGTAGCTCCTGTGCCTCCTCCTTTAGTCGCGTGAACTTCGCCGTCAGGTCTTGCTGTGGGGGAGAGGGAGAAAGACTGAGACTCCTAGGCTCCTATGACTCATTCTCAGGCTCCTATGACTCACTCTCAGGTTCCCATGGCGCTCTTAGGGTCCTATGACATTCTCAGATCGCCAAAATCGTCAGCAGTGAGAGTGATCAACAGAAGAAGGAGCAGAGTAACTTCACTTCAGTAACGTAAAGTATATTCTGATCTGACAGCCAACCAGACAGACAGACAGAGAGACAAGCAAGAAGGACGGACAGACAGAAAGACAGGCAGGCAAGGAAGACGAACAGAAGACAGACAGACAGACAGTAAGACAGAGATAGGCAACAGGGACAGACAAATAGACAGAAAGACAGATGGACAGACAGACACACAGACAGATAGACAGACAGACAGACAAACAGACAGACAGGCAGACAGACAGATAGAGAAAATGACAAAGGAAAAATTCACATATCCACTCACCCTAAACCGAACATCATGACTCTTGCAGTGGTCAGCGAAGGGACCACCACTCTCGAGAATCTTCAGCCTTGCCGCGGACAGTGACCTTCGCGAGGTTGGTGGGTAGGTGGCCGCTCCAGGACCCATCACCGACGCTGCAGAAGGGGGGCGGGATGCACAGCCGCCCTCCGAGCTCTGTTTCTCGCTGCAGCCGGACGAACCTGGGGGCGGCGCAGAAGTAGGGGGCTGAGTTAGAAAGTTGGATTTGGTTTGATGGAGTTAAGTTACGTAGGGTTAGGGTTAGTTAGGCTGGAGGAGGCGCAGAAGTAGGGGTGAAGTTGGAGAGTTTGGTTTGGAAGGGTTAAGTTAGGTTTCGTTGAGTTACGTTAGGCTTGGTGAAATTAGGTTGTCCCTACACTCGAACAAACTTGAGGGAGGCGCGGAAGTAAGAGATACATTGTGGAAGGTTAGATTAAACTAGGTTAGGCTAGATTTGGTTTGATGTGGCAGAGCTAGGTTTGGTTTGCAAACGTTTGGTGGAGTAACTGAGATGGAATTAGGTAGGTAAGGTTTAATTTGGTAGGATTAGGTATAATTAGTCAGGTTGGGTTGAGGTTAGATGGCCGAAGTTAGCTTTGATTTGGTAGGGTTAGGTTTGGTTAGGTTATGGTAGGTCAGGTTGGGTTAGGTTTGGCTTGGTAGGTTAAGATGAGTGGGTTTGGTTCCATATGGTAGGGTTGGGTCTGGTTTGGTTACATTAGGTAGAGTGAGGTAAGACTTGATATGGTGGGGTTTAGTTTATCAAGTTAGGTTCAGGTCGAGTTAAGTTAGGTCTGGTTCAGGGTTAGGTTTCCTTTAGTTTAGGTCGAGTTTGATAGTGTAAGGTTAGATTAGATGAAGCTAAATTTGGATATGTTATGTTAGACAGGGTTATGTTAGACTGCAGTGGGTATGGTTAGGTTAGTTCTGTTTCTCGCAATACCCTGAGAATCATGAAGGAGGTTCAGTTGGGATTAGATGCTAAATCGTAAAAGACAAACCCGAACATCTTTTAGGAACTTACAATTTTCCTCTTCAATACGACACACAAAAATTGATATACCGTACATCCAGCCTCTTACTTGTACTTCTGGTGAACGGGGACGTAGCAGATGCAAACTTTAATTAAGAATCTGACCGGCCCAAAAGTTGAACCCAAGTTTTATCAGTCGTGGACTACATGTGCTGACCATTGCATCCGTATATTGGTATAATTCCTCGCTTTTATTGTGCACAGTTAGGTTGAGCCTGGCTAGATGGGTTTGGTTAGATTAGATTGGGTTATTTTGGGTTATGTTAGGGGTTGTTTAGGTTAGGTCAGATTGGGTTGGGTTGGGCCGAACTGAATTGGGTTGGGTTACATTTGGGTAGGCTAGGTTTATCTGGTTTATTTAATTTAAGATACAGGCAAGATAGACGCCTAAAGGAGAGGTGTTTTTTTCCTCTCGTTGTTCTGATCATTATCATGATCGCTATCATTATCATCTAAACTTTCGCTTACTCTCAGAAATGGACTGGGTAAAATCTAGAAACGCAAGGTAGAGAACTAAGTGATTTTTTCCCATCATCATCATCATCATAAACATCATCATCATCATCGTCATCATCTATACTTTTGCTTACTCTCAGAAATGGACTGGGTAAAATCAAGAAACGCAAAGAGAAGGACTAAAGGATTTTTCCCCTCGTTGCTCTCATCATTATCATCATCATCATCATCATCATCATCATCATCATCATCTAAACTAATGCTTACTCTTAGAAACGGGCTGGGTAAAATTTAGAAACGGCGAAAAGAAAAATACAACAATACGAGGAATTAATATCACAGATCCCAGCAAAGAGAGTTCATATTTCCATTCACCCTTAAGAATGTCATTTTGCAAATCTCCTATCCAGTTCGTTAAGTTTCTCCCAGTTATGAAATTGTCTCGAGATAGCAAGGATAATGAAACAAGAAAAAAGGAAGGCATCGAAATGTCTTAGGCTCCTGCGATTGATACCCAGATGAGTAAAATCGTCTGGAGTATAAGAGGGGTAGAATATTCTAGGACCGTAAGCTTAAATTCTCATCTTAATCCTTCACTGTCATTTGTGGAACGCCTGTGTTTATTAGCTATAGTTAGCCTGCATCCCACGTTAAAGAGTGCAGTCAACAACAATACAAGGAGGCTAAACACATTCCATCTGGCTCATTCGCTTGAAAAATTGTCTTCAAAAATAGGGAGCTTGGAGTCCACTTTGCAATTCCAAGTTTACGACCAAAAATGTCTTTATTAACACTCTCGGGCTCCTACACGCACTCTCCTCTTTGAAAAATCGTCTGGCGTTGGCTGGATAGATCACTAGAGTTGTCTGGAACACGAGAGGGTCAAAATAAAGAATCATGAGTCGCTCACCATAACCTACAGGAAATTCTTTTTATATGTGTGTGTGTGTGTGTGTGTGTGTGTGTGTGTGTGTGTGTGTGTGTGTGTGTGTGTGTGTGTGTGTGTGTGTGTGTGTGTGTGTTTTACATGTTTGTATTGCAAAAAGAAAAAAAAAAGAAAAAAATTGTTTAACCTTCTCATATGTAGCATGGCCATGTGGAGAGAAGGGGTTATGAGACATTCAAGTGTAGTAGTAGTAGTAGTAGTAGTAGTAGTAGTAGTAGTAGTAGTAGTGGTAGTAGTGGTAGTAGGTAAAAGTACGGTAACTGGTGATATGATGTAGTGTTGTTAAGTACCAGAAACAGCCGTATAAGTAACTGATGATATGATTTAATGATTTTTGACACTAGAACACCTTTGTAAGTAACTGAAGACCAGCTGCAGATTTGTGAAGTACCAGATCAGTCATAAAAAAAAAAAAAACTGAGAAAATGATGCAGTGCTTTTAACAACTTTTTAGCTACCTAGAATCACCAGTTAAGTTCCTATAGTTCACTCACCTTAACTTGGCGGAGATTTTCGTAATTTTACAGCCTAATTCCAGTTGGTCATTGGCTGAATAAGTCAAATCTGCCCCTACACATCCTTCCCATAGCACTTTTTGTGACTAGTGCCTAATTCAAGTGTTGATCTATATTCTAGCTCAGATTCCAAGATGTAGACAGGTAGTTTTATGCCTAGTTAAAGTGAACAGAGTATAGAATCCGGGCTATATGTACCTGAGGGCATGGTATGTGGGTGGGCATCTCCTCTCGTCTTCCCCACCACCGACAGCAGGGGTTCGAGGCTCCGCGAGAACTCACTCTTGAAGTTACTCCTGACCTGGGAGCTTTGGCCGGGCCTGGGGAAGAAGCTTGGGGTGAAAAAGTAGGTTACTAGAGTGTGTGGGTGGGGGAGAGACTGGGTGCGGGTGTGGGGGGGAAGGGGAGGGTTTTGGTGAGGTGTGTATAGGTGGGGGGTGTTGGATGGTGGGTGAGTGTGGGTGTGTTGGTGGATAGGTAGGGAAGGGAAGGGAAGGGTAGGGGAGGGTGTTGGCGAGATTTGTGGGTACAGAAGTGGGTGGCGTGTATTGGTATTGGGGGGTAAGTGAGTTGGGGTGTTGGAGGGATGGAGAGGGTGCAAGCGAGATGTATACAGTAGGTATGGGAGAGGATGGGGGGGTGTTGGTATTGAAGAGTGGGTGGGTGTAGGTGTGGAAAGGAAGTGAGGTGTTTGCGAGGTGAATGGGTGTACGAGAGGATAGGAGGGTGTGTTAGTGTGGGAGGGTGGGTGGATGTGGATGTGGGAGGGTAAGGGAGGGTGTGGGAAGGTAAGGGTGTTGGTAAGGCATGAAGTATGGGAGAGGGTGAAGGCGTGTGTGTGTGTGTGTGTGTGTGTGTGTGTGTGTGTGTGTGTGTGTGTGTGTGTGTGTGTGTGTGTGTGTGTGTGTGTGTGTGTGTCTGAAGGGGAGGAGGGTTGTTGGAATTAGAGAGTGTGTGGGGGAGGAGACGGGTGTTGTTGGTTGTGGTGATGGGAAGGAAAGGTGTGTGTGTCTATGAGAGGGAGAGGATGTATTATGCGTGTGGAAGGGAGGATGGGTGTGGAGGGGAAAGAGGTTTTGTAGGGTGTGAAGGGGTTGTGTGAGGGTGAGGTGGGAGGATGCTGGAGGGTGTGATGAGAGGGACGTGATGGTGGTAGGGTGTGGGGATGTGTTTGTGAAGGTGTGTGAGAGGAAGGGGGTATGGAGGGGTGAGGAGGCAGGATGTGTGGGTGGGATATGCATAATTACATAAGATATCGAATGGGGGGTGGAGCGTATGGGAAGGGTGGCCAGAAATAAGTCTGGTAATACAAAACACCGAATTCTGGTCATTCAACTAATCTAATTCAACACCAACTTGAACATCAAAACATAGGGTGGGGAGAGGGGCAAACCACAACAAAAGAAAAAAAAAAACATGAAAACAGGAAAGTAATGGAACTAATGTATATATATATATATATATATATAAAGTTGGGACTGAAATACCTCCCGATTTTGCCATCGCCGTTGCTCTGGCACTAGAGGCGAAAATGGGCGGGGTTTGTGCTGATGAGTAGCACATGTGATATAGTTTCAGTTGTCGTCATGGAGTGGGGAGGTGAGCATTATGCGTTTGTCACTGAGAAGTTTTTCAAACACGACGAATCTGTCGTTTCAACGCAGTGATCATTTCGATCGCATTTCACCTTAAGTCAAAATGCTAAACCTCCTGACAGGAAAACCATTTTGTTGTGGATGCAAAATTATCGTGCTACAGGTTCAGCTCTAAAAAATTAACCTACACCTCCTGGTAGACCTAGCAAAGTTCGAATGCCACAGAAAATCCAAGAGGTGAGACAGGCTATTCAACAATCTCCACAGCGTTCAGCTCGCAAGCATGCTCTCGCTTTGGGAATGTCAGCTAGGGCAATGAGGAGATTTCTGCACCAAGATCTTCATTTCCATCCCTACAAAATGATGACTGTGCAGAAGCTCAATGAACACGACTGGGGAAACTGCACAGAATCTTGTCAAGCCATCCTTCAAAACGTCCCAGCAAACGCCGTTCTCCTCACAAGGGATGAAGCTCACTTCCATTTGTCTGGCTGCGTCAACAAGCAGAATTTTTGGCACTGGGAGGAAAACAATCCTAGACAACTTCATAAGCGACCTCTCCACAGTGAACGTGTTACTGTTTGGTGCGCTATTGAGAAGTTTGGGGTAATAGGCCCTTACTTTATTGAAGACCAGCAAGGAAGAGCAGTCACAGTAAATTCCACTGCTTATGTTGACATACTGCATAATTTCCTTTAGCCGAGGCTCAACCAGCTAGGAAATCGGGCTCTGTGGTTCCAACAGGATGGTGCTACTGCCCATACAGCCAGATGTTCCATGGAGGTCGCAAGAGAAATGTTCCCAGGTCGCCTAATTTCTCTGCGAAGCGATATCCCATGGCCAGCCCGTTCACCCGATCTTGTCCCTTGTGACTTTTCCTCTGGGGACACCTCAAATCCCAGGTCTACAAGAATAAACCTCCGACGACTGAGGAAGTAAAGGCTGCTATACGGCACGAAATTGAAGCAGTACCACCTGAGATGGTCAGGAGGGCAATGGAGAGCTTCAGGGAGAGGCTTCAGGCTTGCATAAGAAAGGATGGTCATCATTTCGACGACAATTTTCAAGACAGCCTAAGTAAACACCATTGTTCTTAAATCTTGCTCGAAAATATGTCATAATAAATTGTAACAGATGTGCATTCAGTTGGCAAAATAATATTTGGAATAACAGCTCTGATGCCTATTTTATTAACCTTTGAAATTAGGGAGGTATTTCGGCCCCACCCTGTAAATATATATTATTACGATAAAATTTGAAAAAATAAAGCAAAAGGAGTATTAAGGAGGAATGATTAGGAAAATCTGTGAAAGCTAAACAAGCAATAATAATAAACGAGATATAGCGAAATAACAGTAAGTAAACAGAAGAGCTAAGCAAAACAGTAATGCTGAATGAAAGTAAATAAAATCACAAAGTATTCTCTGTAAGCAACAGGACAAGTATTACTGGTGGATATTTTTAGAGATACATATAGCAAAGAAACCAAAGGAATAAATAAAACAAAATTAAGAAGGCAAAAATCGGTTCCCTATCGATTCCAAAAGCAAAACAATATATCTTGAGCAAAATATGTAAAAAAATAATTATGAATATTTACATCAATGCTACTGAAGTGAGCTATGCACAAAAAAAAGAGGGGGGAGGGGAGAAATGAAAAGGGAGTGACGTAATTTTACTGCATATATATAAACCCATGCATATAGGGATTTTTACTGATTCCAAGATTATTTCACATACAGTATAACCTAACAGTTCACCTTGTTATTAATTAATTGGAATATTTATATGTTTGGAAAATAAATGAGTAACTACATGCTCTGAGGGTGATACTGATAAATATTTACATACTTACTGCTATACATACTATTCTGATACTCGTGTAGATCCTCATTTACTTTGGTTGTAAATACTTAAATACTTAAAGGACGCTTACTACTCGATACTTATACACAGGGTTGTCCATACATACAACTCCTCTTTCACTACCCCGGGTGATTTTTCGTGTATTGTTGGGACGGCTCAGTCAGCGTTATCCATGTCTACCGTGTATCATATATTCATTTCCCACTCCCACTGCCACCCCCACACCCACACCAGCAAAGTAAGCCGTCCTCGCAGCACATAAGGAAGCGTCCACACGTGTGTTGGAACAAGTGTGGACGCGCACCAAGATACCCCAGTGTGAGTTTCTAGTGGAGCGCTATTTCCGGACCACACTTTACTTTAATCAGACATACTTGTAGGTACTTGTATGCTTGAGGTACACTTGTAGATATATACGTACTTTAAACAGACATACGGTACTCGTGGATATTTATAGACTTTGTACATATATATATTACTTATCTGCTTTGGATATGCTTGTAGATACTGATATACCGTGCATTAAAGGGACGTACTTGAACCTACCTATTGATATCCCAGAAACACTCACAGCTTCCATACTCATCACTTGCACACAAATCTGCATCCATACATGTATACTTAACATCCACACATAACCCAACATACATACACAACACATGTACATAGCACTGTATACATACAACACGTACACAGAAGATTACATAAATTAATAAACATCATGTACAGAAAACACTGCATACATACACCATGTAAACACAACATTCAAAACTTACATGACAAGCTATGTAGACACAACACTGCACACACACACAGATACACAACAAACCCAAACACACAACACTAACAGCTGCCACACACAGTATTAACACTCAGCACTACAGACGTACATACATACTTACATAAATACATACACGACACATACACACAGCACTGAACACCTGTCATACACAACTGAACTCACAGCAATTATCCTCAGGTTCACCTGAAACACGAAACCCAGCGAACAGTACACCATCCTCCTTTCGGGGACTGGGAGGGAGCTGAGGGATGTTTGTACAGTATATCCGGGCAGAGAAGCCGCTTGGTTATATCAGTGCCACCACGTGAAGGCGTCCCTCTTCAACACCTTCCTTTTATTCACCCATCTATCCACTTCTTTCAGCCATTTTTCCATCAGTTTATCTATTTAGCTGTTTGTCGCTACGTATATTACCATCTATCCAGTCGTCTATCCATCCATGCATATGTCCACCCATCTGTTCGTCCATCCATCCATCCATCTGACTATCCATCTATCTATCTATCCATTCATATATCCGTCCATCCACCTATCCATCCATCTGTTAGTCTATCAGTATAACTATCTATCTACGTATCTATCTATTTATCTGTCCATCTATCCATCTGTCTATCTATCTATCTATCTGTCCATCTGTCTGTTTACCTATCTATCCATCTATACATATCGACTTGTCTCCAGTATATCGCTCCATCCATACAAAAGCGTTTCATTCATTCTTCCATATATAAATCTTGATGTTGCTCCTAGCCTCTATCTCCCACCTATCCGTCTATCCAGCACTGACCTGAGGGGGTGTGAGAGGTGAGCTATGGCCGCCAGTCGCTCCATAAGCTGAAACACCAGGTCCAGAAACTCGTACTTCGACGCCGACGAGGAGAAGGTGGTACACATGAGCAGATGAACTTGTATGATAGGCAAGAGGGCCCCCAGGGACGAGAGTTGGCTCCGGAATAGCTTGTCTTTGGCGTCGTATTGCCTGCGTGGGGTAGAGGAAGGTGGGTGTGAGTCTGAGGGCTGGTTCGGGGATTATTCTGGTCGAGGATGTGATATTTGCTTGGAACTTTGTTGTATGTGCGTGAAGATGTGTATTTTTTGTGAGGTTTAGTTTCCCTTCGTCTCTGTCTGTCTGTCTCTCTCTCTCTCTCTCTCTCTCTCTCTCTCTCTCTCTCTCTCTCTCTCTCACACACACACATAAACCATCATCTTCATCATCATCATTACCGATATATTACTAGATCTTAAATATCATCATCATTATCATCATCATCATCATCATCATCATCATCTTTTATCATCACCCTTACTCTGCTGGTTCTTTCATATCATCATCATCATCATCATCATCATCCCACACCTCGTTCCCAGACAAGATATGGGGTGAGGCAGGGACGAGTACAAAGAGAGGGAAACATGGAAATAGGAGAATGATCAGTGTGCCTAGTTAAATGAAACATCTGGGGGAGAAAATCGTTGTTATTAGCGTGAACAGAATGCACAAGTCGCCAAGAGAGAGAGAGAGAGAGAGAGAATAAACAACGTCAACTTCCAAGACAGACAGAGACAGGCAGATAAGCAGAAAAAAAAAATAATAAGCGAAAGAGACAGAATGAGAGAATTAGAGAAGGAAAGCTAGAGCCAACCCACCCATCGACTTCTCTGAGCAGCGCCTCCTGGGTTCTCCTGACGGTTTCTTGCAGGTTTTCAGAGAGCGTGGTGATATTCGTCTTCTCAGCCTCCATATTCTTCCTCAGTTCGTCTAGGAGGGCTTTGAACAGGATCACGCCGTCACGCACTGAATTCTGAAGCTCGCGGATGCTCTGTGGGTGTAGGAGGAGGTGTAAGAGAGAGAGAGAGAGAGAGAGAGAGAGAGAGAGAGAGAGAGAGAGAGAGAGAGAGAGAGAGAGAGAAACTTCTGCCCTGAGGTACAATATTTTTTTTGTTCTGGCAAGTCATTATTGTTATTATTATTATTATTATTATTATTATTATTATTATTATTATTATTATTATTGTTATTATTATTAGTTGTTGTTGTTGCTGTTGTTGTTGTTGTTGTTATTCTTACTGTCATCATCATCATCATCATTCCAACCCTATTAATAATACAGTATATGTGCAACTACTGATTCAGAAATAGGAACAGGGAAGTACAAAGACAAGGGAACTAACAGCAGATTGCCCACTGATATGAATCTTACATCATATTCACTCAGATTCAAGCCCTCGAAATTACACACACACACACACACACACACACACACACACACACACACATACACACTTACTCTTTGATTACTACGGAGTATAGGAGTTTCATTCTTTGTGTTCACGTAAGAAAAAATAATACTACCCACTTATTCACTGTTTTCAGAGCTGGGTGAAGTAGAGAGGGGATGAGAGGCAAAGAGTCCCCCAACCCATTAAGATAAATAAATAAATAAATAAATAGATAAATGAAATAAAGTCAACTTCGAATCTGGGTTCCGTGCCTACTGGTATCTACTGTTCCTCTCTCTCTCTCTCTCTCTCTCTCTCTCTCTCTCTCTCTCTCTCTCTCTCTCTCTCTCTCTCTCTCTCTCTCTCTCTAGGTAATGCATGTTCTTTTTTTTTTTTGTTAATATGAATGATATCAAAACAGAAGCAAGTGATGATAATTTGGTATTTTGGGTAGACTAATAAAAATACGTGACAGCCCTATATAACTCGAAAATACCATTATAATACCTTTGCATAATCCCGTATTTCACCCTCAGGAGGAAAAAACTGATATATTGGGGTCCTGTATTTCCTTTGTAACCCTTTGCATTACTTTGTACTTTTGTAATTCCTTGTACTCATTTTTCTGTTATTACCTTTTTTATTTATATTCTTTAGTACATAAAATTATTCTTATGGACTCCTTTGCATTCCCTTCTGCTCCTTTGAACTCCCTTTGTACTCATCATACATATTTTTTACGATTTTGTATTCTTTTGTACCAATTACTACTCCTCGATACCCCCTTGCACTCCCTTCTTTTTTAACTGTCTTTGTATTCAACATACCTTTCGATATTTTTGTATTCTTTTCCGTCTGCCCCTTTGAACTCCATTTGTACTCCGTTCTTTGAACTCCCTTTGTACTCCCTTATCCTGTGAACTCTCTTTGTATTCCTTTATCCTTTGAACTCCCTTTGTACTTCCTTCTCCTTTGAATTCGCTTTGCACTCCCTTCTCCTTTGAACTCTTTTTGTACTCCCTTCTCCTTTGAACTCCATTTGTGCTCCCTTCATCTTTGAACTCCCTTTGTACTCCCTTATCCTTTGAATACCTTTTGTACTACCTTCTCCTTTGAACTCGCTTTGTACTCCCTTCTTCGTTGAGCTCCCTTCTCCTTTGAACTCCGTTGTACTTCCTTCTCCTTTGAACTCCCTTTGTACTCCTTTGTACTCCCCTCTCCTTTGAACTCCCTTTGTACTCACCATGGCGGCCCTATCCAGCTTCTGTCTGGCTTGCGTGTAGGCTGTGTCAATGGGCAAAAGCGTCTCGCCAGGCAGCTGTGGGGCAGAGGGGGCGGGGGGGGGTGTTAGTGGGGGTGTTAGTGGAGTGGGGGAGGCATTAATAGGGGTGTTAGTGGAGGGGGGAGGCGTTAGTGGGGGGGTTAGTGGGGTGGAGGGGTTAGTGGAAGTCCGGCACAGTATTAAAGCCCGATTAGGATGCTTTCAAACACCTTTAACTAAGCGATTTATTCTTCCTATTTCATCTTAGCATTATTTTCTGTTTCTCTTGTCTCTCTCTAATATCGACAAAACTGGCCTAAAGAACAAACAAGTGCAGGCTCCCTAACACATCTAACTAAGCGATTTATACTACCTGTTTCACCTTTTTGTCTTTTATATTTTCTTCATCGTTACTAGTGAGAGAGAGAGAGAGAGAGAGAGAGAGAGAGAGAGAGAGAGAGAGAGGAGAGAAATAGCATAAAGGAGTACATTAAGGCGCCAAATACTGAAATAAACCGGTAAGGAAGAGGTGATAGGGAGCCTTCAAAAGTGACGAACACTGATAGTCGTATTCTCAAGGTCTAAGGTGGTTTGGTGCAGGAGAGGGACGCCTTCACGTGGTGGCACTGATATACCTAGAAGGCGCCACTACCCGGTAATACAAACATTCTTCAGTTCCCCCTCCCCATCCCCCCGAAAGAGGATGGTGGACTGCAGGTGGAAGGCAACTTCAGCCTACAGTCCACTGGGTTCACACTTCAGATGAACCATTACTGCTACTACTACTACTGCTACTACTACCACTACTACCACGACTACTACTATTACTTCTACCACTACTACTACTATTACTGCTACTACTACTATAAGGATGTAGCGCCTCTAACCAGCTTATTTCCGCATTGTACATGTAAATAATCTCTTTTCCTATGTATGTAAACTTAGTCGATATACTCGCATAAAGGGTGGTCCATATATAACGCCCCTCTTCCACCCCGCCAGGCCAATTATTATGTGTTGCGAGGGCGGCTCAGTCAACGTAAACAAATCCTACTTCCACGGCCGTCCCCGCAACACACAAGATTCCACCGTGTGCGATTCTAGTGGCGCGCTATTTGCAGATCATCCTGTATACCAAACAAAAGAATATTATCCCTTTTGGCTCAAATATTTCCCAAAGCTGAATAGAGGTGCAAAGTATGATCAATATTTAAATGCTTTACCAGAGAACTTTTTAAATTATGTTGGATTTTTATTTTTATTCGTATGTATTTATGTTTATTTATTTTTTACAGAAGATGAACAAAGAAAGGAAAAACAGTAACAAAAAAAAATCCATACACCAAATTACAGGTGTCCTTCATTCATTAAAAAAAAAAAAAAAAAAAAAAAAGACTAACAATTGGACTTGAACTTCTGTAGGTTGAAATTCAGGGGGGAAAATAATTCGAGAAATTAAGAGAAGTACAAAAATATATACTCTTTTCACTCCAACTTGGCCTAAAATTGCCGTCTCTCCCTCTTGAATGCAGACTCGTAACAATAAACACTGGATTATACTAGTCACGAAGAAGTGCTGTGGAAAGGATGTATGTAGAGCCGGAGCACTGATCTTTTTCTGCCACCGAGCTAAGCGAAACAAACTGCTAAAGGACGGAAATCTGGGCCAAGTTAAGGTAAAAGAAAAAAAAAAAGTATAGCATTAATCTCTTCAGTTCGAGGATGTAAGTTTTGTGTATTTCTCCCTGCTATAGTCCTGTCACCTTAACTTGGCAACATGTAGGAAGGCGCTTGTACTGACTGGAATATATCAGAACCATATCACTTTTCGAGTTGCGTTGGGCTAGGCAAAAATCCTGATGACTCTGAAACCTGCGTCATTGTACGAGTTCGGATTGAAAGAAATATCCTCCCATGATGGATTTACGTTTCTAGGAGCCCAGAGTTCAATTCCCGGCGACAGTGTCAAAAAATTCCCATATATGTACCCGTAAGCACGTGTAATGTGTGTTTCTCCAAATATATATGTATAGGAGAGATTTTTCGAGCTGGGGGTGTTAAATATAGCTTGTCTTAACCTCCTCATTAGCGCCCTATCGTAATCTTTTTAAAGCAATCGTCTGTTGGTTGCTAGAATGATATAAAAGAATACATCACTGGACTAAAAGGGTAGGGACTATCATAGGGATAAATGACGGAAATATTTGGGGAAGTGAGGTAGAAGGGAAATAAGCCTCTGAATTTTAGTATTTCCCTCAGCTGAAGAAAATGATTTGGTTTTAGGCTGAAAAAGTTAATATAGTTACTGAGACAACATTTGATCTCTTTAATATCCCTCAAGCTGGCCATTAATACACCAAACTATACTCATTTCACTTTACCTTGGCCTATAAACTTTCATCCCTCCATCTGGAATGCCAAGTTGTTGTGCTACCTTAAAGACAGAATATGAGGCTAGTCACGAAGAAGCTCTATCGGAAGAATCTAGAGCTGTAGCATTGTCTTTTTCCACCACTGGGCTACGTGAAGTAAGGTGCAAAAGGATGAAAATTTGGGCCAAGTTAAGGTGAAAGAACCTGTGACTTAATTAGTAAAAAGTTTATTCGTACTGTTAGTTAGTGTTAATAAAGTTAGGTTAAAAGGAGAGGGGGTTGAGTTGGGAGCAGGGCAGTGAAATGGCTGGGGACAGGGTGACATGGAGGCGATTTGTTGTGGCCTCCCCTTATGGGATTAAGGCGTCTGGCAAATGATAAATTGAGATAGATATATAGGTAAGAACAGGAGGTGATTTCTAACAAGAGATGAATATGGAGGGAAGAAGAAGAAGAAGAGAGCAAAAGAAGAAAGGAAAAGAAAAAGATAGTCAAAGAAAAAGAAAAGACGAGGTGTAAAAAAGTGTGGAAGTGTATTAAGCAGATAAATAAGGGTGTACAGGGTGTTAAAAAAAAAAAATAGTGGTGTAGTCGTGGTGAGATGTGCGAAAGAGAGGAAAGATGCAGTGAGGTGTGTGAGAGAGGTGCAGAGGTGTGTGATGGTGCAGAGAGAGGGACTTGGGTGTGATGGAGTGTGTGAGAATGTGAAAAGAGGCAGCAGTGTATCTGGGGGTGTATTAGAGAGAGAGAGAGAGAGAGAGAGAGAGAGAGAGAGACTGGGGTGTACTAAAGTGTGTGGGGGTGTACCTGCTCGTGTAATGAAGCGTAAAAGTGTGCTACGAGGTGGACAGGTAGGAAAAGGTGCTGCATATTATGGTGTGTGTGTGTGTGTGTGTGTGTGTGTGTGTGTGTGTGTGTAAATCGGGTGTATCAGAGTGTAAATAGCTCACCATACGAGTCCTATCGAGCTACTTGTTTCCCTGGGTGTAGACGGTGGTGAGATCCATGAAAGGGGGTGTAGGGGGGTGTGGGAGGGTGTGGGATGACATGTGAGTGTATAACAGGGTGTGAAGGAGTGTAGAAAGAATACGAAGGTCTAGAAAAATGTCAGAGGAATGTGTCAGGGCGAGGAAATTGAAGTATGTCTAAGGGTTTCCGAGGGTGTTAAAAAATAAGGGTGGGGTATCTAAGGGTGTACGGTGTGTTAGAGAGGGTGTAGGAGGGTGTAGGGGTGTAGGAGGGTGTAAGGGTGTGCCAGGCTGTGTAAAGGTGTAAACGACTCACCATAACAGCCCTGTCGAGCTTCTTGGCGCCCTGGGTATAGGCGGTGTCGAGGTCGATGCAGTGGAGGCGGGCGTCCATGGCAGACTCGCGGAAGCAGGTGATGCACAACATGGTACGCTTGGTGGTGGAGAACATGATCTGAGGCTCACCGTGGACTGCACACTGCGGGGGGAGGCACGGTTAGGCAGGCACAGGCACGGGGTAGGCATAGGTGGTGATGGGTGAGGCGGAGGTAGGCAGAGTTGGTGATGAGAGAGGCAGAGTTGGTGATAAGAGAGGCAGAGTAGAATTGGTGATGGGATAGGCAGAGGAAGGCAAGATTTGTGATGGAAGAGAAAGAAGTAGACAGAGTTGGTGATGGGAGAGGCAGAGGTAAGAAAAGTTGGTGATGGGAGAGGCAAAGATAGGCAAGGCTGGTGATAGGGGAGGCAGAGGTAGGAACAGTTAGTGATAGGAGTGGCAGAGGAAGGCAGGGTTGATGATGGAGAGGCAGAGGTAGGCAGAAATGGTGATGGAAGGGGCAGAGCAGAGTTGGTGATGAGAGAGGCAGAGTAGAGTTGGTGATAGGAGAGGCAGAGATAGGCAGGGTTGGTAATGGGAGAGGCAGAGGAAGGCGGGATTAGTGATGGGAGTGGCAGAGGTAGGCAGAGTTGGTGAGAGAAGAGGCAGAGTAGAGTTGGTGATGGGAGAGGGAGAGGTAGGCAGAGCTGGTGATGGGAAGGGCAAAGGTAGGCAGAGTTGGTGATGGGAGAGGCAGAGGTAGGCAAGAGGCAGAGTTAGGAAAGACTGGTGGCACGGAGAAAGAGAATTTTTGGGGGATGAAAAAAGTGGGAATTACTGAGTACCTCTGAGGTGAGAACGTTGGGAGAGAGAGAGAGAGAGAGAGAATGTGAATGAGAGAAAAATTAAAGAGAAGAGACACTGCTTGAGGGGAAAAAAAGTGAGATAGGAAAATGTGAGATAGGAAGTTGTTGGAAAGAGAGAGAGAGAGAGAGAGAGAGAGAGAGAGAGACGCAACGGGATGCACTCCGTAGAATATCCAACACAACTCTTCCTTTACTGCCCTTTTTGAGTGAGTGGCTCAGGAAGGGGGGGGGGTTGAGGCAGGGGAAGGGAGGAAGAGGCTTGGTGAGGCAGGGGAAGGGATGAAGAGGGTTGGTGAGGCAGAGGAGGGGAGGAAGAGGCTTGGTGAGGCAGGGGAAGGGAGGAAGAGGCTTGGTGAGGCAGGGGAAGGGAGGAAGAGGCTTGGTGAGGCAGGGGAAGGGAGGAAGAGGCTTGGTGAGGCAGGGGAAGGGAGGAAGAGGCTTGGTGAGGCAGAGGAAGGAAGAGGCTTGGTGAGGCAGAGGAAGGGAGAAAGGCTTGGAGAGGCAGAGAAAGGGAGGAAGAGGCTTGGTGAGGCAGGGGAGGGGAGGAAGAGACTTGGTGAGGCAGAGGAAGGGAGGAAGAGGTTTGGTGAGGCAGGAGAAGGGAGGAGGAGGCTTGGTGAGGCAGAAAGAAGCAGGGGTAGGCAGGAAAAAAGTAAGGGTTGGCAGGAGAAACCAGGGGGAGTCAGACTTGGGTAGGGTGAGGCAGGGAGAAGCAAGGTCAGGCAGGGATAGGCAGGGTGAGGCATCGGTAGGTGGGGGGGTGAGGGAACAGAGGGGCAGGGACTAGGAAGATGGATGGACAGGCTAGGGAAAGGGGGTGGGAAGGGAGGAGGAACAGGGGGTGGGGAGGGAGGGGATAGGAAAGGGGAGGGAGGGAGGGGGAAGGTGGTGGAGAGGGAGGGAGAAGAGAAGGAAGACGGGGGGAGAGAAAACAAGAGGATAGGGAGGCAGTGGGGAGGAGGAAAGAGGTAGGGAAAAGTAGAGAGGGGGAAAAGAGGAAGGGAGGGAAGGAGGGGAGGGAAGGGAAAATGAGTGAGGAGGGTGGAAGAGGGAAGGAAGGGAGTTGGGAGGGAGAGAAAAGAGGGGGAGGAAGAGAGGAGAGGTGGGGGGAGGGGCTGCAAAGATGGACAAGCCTGAGGAGAGGGGAGGGGGGACGGAGAAGAGGGAGGGGAGGAAGGAGAAGGGGGAGGGGAGGGAGGGAGAAGAGGGAGAGGAAGATGGAGGAAGGCTTCAGAGGGGTGCATTTTGTGTCGAATAATTTTGTCAATTCTCGTGGCCTGCATACCGTGGGTGGGGTAGAGGGGGGCAGATCAGGAAGGGAGAGACAGGAGGAGGCAGGGAGAGGCAGGAGGAGGCAGGGAGAGGCAAGAGGAGGCAGGGAGGGGCAGTAAGAGGCAAGGGAGAGGCAGGGTAATGAAGGGGAGTGGATACAGAGGCAGAGAGACGCAGGGTGAAGGAAGGAAGGATGGGAGAGGCAGAGGCAGGCAAAGTGAAGCATACTGGGATAGGGAAAGAAGGAAAGAAGGAGGAAAAGAAAGAAGGAAGGGTGAGGGAGGAAAGGGAGGTATATCGAGGAAATGAAGGAGAGAGGGAAGAGTGAGATAGGCAGGGAGGGAAAAGGAAGGAAGAAAAGAATTAAGAAGGAATGTAAGGAAGGAAGGAAATAAGAAAGGAAAGCAGGAAGGACGGAAGGTGAGAAGGAAGAGTTAAAAAGGAAAGAAATTAGGTTTAAACAGGAAAGGAAGGTAAAAAGGAAGGGAGGAAGGAAGAAGGCAGGAGGGGGAAGGTGGAGGCAGTGCGAAGCAAGGGAGGAAGACGCAAGGGATAAGGAAGGGATGGGAGAGAGAAACCTGGGTGAAGTAAAGAAGGGAGGAATGGGTGGGAGCGGGGGAGGCAAGGAAAGTAGAGGGGAAAGAGATGAGGCAAGATAGGGTAAGAAATGGTGAGGCAGGGATGAAAGGAGAGGCAGGGGTAAGGAAAGGAGGAGAGGGCGAGGCAGGGAGGGGAGGGAAAGGCAGGAATGAAGCAAGAGGTTAGGCAGGAAGGACAGGAAGAGGCAGGGGTGAGGCAGGGAGGGAAAGGAGAGGCAGGGTGAGACTGGGAGGGGAGGGAGAGGAAGGAAGAGGCAGGAAAGGAAGGGAGAAGCAGGGGTGAAGCAGGGATGGTAGGAAAAGAGACAGGGGTGATTCACAGAAGGGAGGGTTAGGTAGGAGTGAGGCAGGGAGTGAAGGGAGGGACAGGGTGAGGCAGGGAAGGGAAGGAGAGGAAAGGGTGAGGCACGAAAAGGCTAGGCAGGACGCAGGTGGTACAATTCTGGTGTAATGCAAAGGATAGGCAGAACGAAAGAGAGAGAGAGAGAGAGAGAGAGAGACAGAGACAGAGACAGAGACAGTCAGAGAGAGAGAGAGAGAGAGAGAGAGACAGAGAGACAGAGACAGAGAGAGACAGAGAGAGAGAGACAGAGAGAGAGAAACAGAGAGAGAGAGACACAGAGAGAGACAGAGAGAGAAATTAAAAAGAAGAGACACTGCTTGAGGGGAAAACAGTGAGATAGGAAAATGTGAGATAGGAAGTTGTTAGAGAGAGAGAGAAAGAGAGAGAGAGAGAGAGAGAGTTTTCAGATGCTGTCATACTCACTCCACTCTAACAAAGCCTATTAAGTACAGTCCTTTAACACTCTTTTAGCCCTCCTTGCCCTGCCCTGCCCTGCCTTGTCCTGTCCTGCCTTTCCCTCCCCCGCCTTGCCCTGTCCTGTCCTGCCCTGCCCTGTCCTGTCTTACTCTGTTTTACCTAACCTTGTCTCATCCTATTCTAGCTTGCCCTACGTTTCGTAGCTATATTACATTGGTCTCCCCTTCCTTACTCTGTCCTACCTGCCTTGCCTCGCTTTATTACGAATCCTATTACCTGGCATTGCTAAAACAGGTGAAACAAATGGGACTGGAATCACTTGGAATTACACATATATCTTGCGTAATAAAAACGAGCAGTAACTATGGGAGAAAGATAAAAATGACGGGAAAAAATTATGATAAATTGGCGAAAATCACACACACACACACACACACACACACACACACACACACACACACACACACACACACACACACACACACACACACACACAGCCAAGACTCACCTTCCTATTGGCGTCCTTGCCTCTCTTGGACATATGTATGATGTCATGCAGGGAGAACATGCGCGCTCGGTGAGTCTCCTCGCGGCAGTGTCCACATAGCGCCTGACCTGCATGACGGGGGAGAGGAGAGTTAGTTGGGGGAGTAAGGGGAGAGTTGAAGGAAGTAGGGAAGAGTTGAGGGAAGTAGGGGAGAGTTATGAAGGGTGTGGGAGATTTGGGGAAAGGAGTGGAGAGTTGTAGAAAGTAGTAGCAGGCAGAGGAGAGTTGAGGCGAGTGCGAGAGCTCGGGAAAGTAGAGGAGAGTTGATGCGAGCGTGGAAGAGCTGGAGGAGAGTTGTGGAAAGTATAGGAGAATTGAGGGGAGTGTGGGAGAGTCTGGGAGAGTTTCTCATGGATGAGGGATATGGAGTTACAAGGAGAAAGCTGGGAAAGCATGAGTTAGTATGGGAGAGTTGTTGGGGAGTGGAGAGGAGAGTCTGTGTGTTGAGGATGTAGAGTTAGTTGGGGAGTGCTGGAGAAATGGAAAGAAGAGATGGGAAGAGTAGAAATAGTAAGGGAGAAATGGGAAAGCAGAATTAGTGAAAGGGTACTGAGAAATGGAGTTACTAGAGGGAGTAGAGGAGAAATGGAGTGAGGTCTGAGGAAGAGGAGAAATTTTTAGATACGACAGAGATGGAGTTAGTGCAGAAGAGTAGGAGAATGAGGACGTGTTAGAGGAGGTGGGGGGAGTGGGGGAGTGTGTGTGTGTGGGGGGGGGTGGATTTGGAGGAATTAAGGGAGGGGGTGGAGAGACTGAGGCGTGTGAATGGAAAACGGAAAGAGTACATGAACAAAACTCTCAGAAGCACAGGACCATCACAAAGAGCACACAACAGTTTAGTGTGTGTGTGTGTGTGTGTGTGTGTGTGTGTGTGTGTGTGTGTGTGTGTGTGTGAGAGAGAGAGATGTAAACAGTAATGAGGCAGAGAACTTATCCCCATAACGAAGTACAGAACACACACACACACACACACACACACACACACACACACACACACACACACACACACACACACACACACACACACACACACACACACACACACACACACACACACACACACACACACAACTTGTCTCATACACAGTGAAGAAACATAAGGCATTCTGGAATGAGAAGAAAAATATCAAAGAATAAAGAAAGGATAATCAAAGCAAAACAGAGGAGAGAAGAGAGAACCACGAAGATCACAGAGCGGAAGGAAATGAAGAAGAAATTCGTAGTAACAACAGATGCAGCTTAAAAAAAAAAAAAAAAAAATAGAACAAAGAATATGGTAAGGAGAAACAGGTGGAGAACAGAGACGAGAACTACATGAAGAACAAAGAACTTAAGGGCCACGAAGAACAAAGAACTACTTAAAAATCAAGAAACAATACGAGCTTCTTCCATGTGTTGAAGAAAAACATAATTGTGGAAAAAGAACGACGAAGCAGAGAAGTATCAGCAGATGTTGTTGTCCCAGGTTCACCTGAAACGTAACTCCACTGGCCTGTAAAATGAAACTGCTCTTCTTTGACAGTCCACCATCCTCCCTTCGGGCCATATCGGTGCCACCACGTGAAGGCGTCCATCACAACAAAGAAGCAGAAGGGAGAATAAACAGAAGAGAGCAAGAGGCAAAGGAAAACTCTATAAAATAACAAGGAACATAAAGAGCCAAAAGGGAACACTAGAACAAAATAAACAGAACAGAGCAAAAGGTAAATGAAACCAAAAATAACAGAGAACCTACGAGCCACAGGGAACCCCAGAACAAGCAGAACAAGGGGCGTTCCCCACTAACCACAGGTGTTGCAGAAGAACATTGCATTCTGGCTGATGGATTTATCACAGTTGGCGCAGGTGGGTCTCTCCTCGCACGACGACTCCACCAGGAACACCATCAGGGCATCGCGGGGGGGCAACTGACCCTCCTTCAGCGCCGTCACCTTCCTGCGGGGGGAAGTGAGGTCAGGCGCGGTAGGCACAGAGGGAAGAAAAGGCTGTGTGAAGTGAGAAGTTATACAGAGAGACAGACAGACAGTAAATATATACATACATACATACATACATAAAGTAAATACATACATACATACATACATACGTGGAAATAATCTCCATCTTTAATTTCCCATATGGTTGTCAGTCAGTGTGACCATAACGTTTAGGATTTATAAGGATGTTGATATGACAACTTTTTTATTTCAAAGAATTCCTTTATTTGTCATTTTCCATAGTTATTCCCTCTCCTTGTGGGATGTCATGCAAATAAGAAATTAGGGTAGTAAGGGGGTACACACACACACACACACACACACACACACACACACAGGGGGGGGATGGTAGGTAGGCGAAAGATGCGAAGCAGAGGAAGTTTTGTGTGTGTGTGTGTGTGTGTGTGTGTGTGTGTGTGTGTGTGTGTGTGTGTGTGTGTGTGTGTGTGTGTGTGTGTGTGTGTGTGTGTGTGTGTGTGTGTGTGTGTGTGAAAGAGAAAGAAAGGAGAAAAGGCTAACCAGATAGAAACGGTAGTAGGCAAGGGGAGAGAGGTAGAAAGAGAGAGAGAGAGGGGTAGATAATGATAAGTAAAGGGGGGGAGGATGAGTTAAGAGGCAGCTGAGATATCAAGAGGAAAACAGAGAGGCAGGAAGATATAAGTATGTAAACAGAGAGAGAGAGAGAGAGAGTTGGTATGAGCTAGAGGAAAGACAAGGGAAATTTGAAGAGGGAAGTAGGGAGGTAAAATTTTCCTAGTGCGGTTAGGATGAACAGGGTGGCAGGGACAGGAAGGGAGAGGGGGAGGTAGTGTGCAAAGAGATTTTTTTAACCTCTCCAATAAAGCAGATGTTTCCTAATTATTAAAAAAAAAATGGATGGTAAAAACATCTGCGGAGGATACGAGAATTATATGGTTATTGTTCGTGACCTCTTCAGTGCAGCAGAATTCAGTAAAGCTAAATAAAACCCTCTGGAAGTAGAAGCAAAACAGATACATCCTAAACTGAATAAAACTGTTTGTAGGCAGCGAGTCTAAAAATGCAAATTACGGTGGTTCGGTGGGAGATATTGGACAGAGGGTATATCTAAAATCTTTAATGCATCCTTCCTGACGACCTGGTCAACCCCTGATGACACCACAGACAATATTCAGCTCCCTTCAGCCCGTTTTTCTTTTGGTATCTTCTAACGAGCCAACTTTTACTAACGGTGGACGATTTTAGGACATAAAAGAGTCTGAGTGTGTTTATATTTACGATATTAACTAACTCGCAGTCGAAGCATATCTAGTATTTGATTTTACCCAAGCCCAGACTTTTTGAGCTAAGAGTGAGTCATAAGAACCTGTTAAACTTGACTCCTGACGGTGCTAGTCCGCTTAGGAAAACGTTCTCAGGCTGAAGGGATTACAAGCACTAATGTCTCTGCCTAAACAAGAAAGGTTTAGACAGTCACCAGTTCCATCTTATTTCTCGCTTTGTGTAGGGACCAGTGGCTAGTGCTTCTGTAGTCCACAATAATGTAATCCATTTCGTGTAATGCCTTCTCTATCTATGACGTGAAAAACCAGGTAGCTATTATGAGAGTGATGAATGCTTATTTTTAGGTTTTCTTTCTGGAAAGTTTTAGAACTTCTCCACTTCCACACTCTTCTTCATTTAGGATTTATCTTCACCGAGCTTAGCACCCTATCTAGCACCCCCAACACCCACCACCATCCTATCCAATTTCACTGTCCACAGCTAACCCCCATTCCTCCCACTCTTCACCGCGCAATCCATCCATTCACCTCCATCCTATGCACTCTTCAAGCACCCACTCTCAACTCCATGCTACTCTCTCATCACCACCCACCCCATCCACTCTCTGCCACCCATCCCACCCACTCTCCACCGCCCATCCCATCCACACTTTCCATCACCCATTGTACCACTTTCCACCACCCACTTCACTCACTCTCCACCACCCATCCCACTCACTCTCCATCACCCATCCCACCCACTTTCCACTACTCATCCCACCCACTCTCCAGTGCCTATCATACCCACATTTTCTTTCCCCACTGGACAGCCAATTTCTCAGTGGCCATTTATTCTACGATTATACACATAACATCAAAATCTGGTAACTCATACATGGTGGTCACCTCATTTATATTGGTAGACTATTGTGCTAACCAGGACATGGAGGAGGGACACCTTCATGTGGTGGCACAGTTACGACCTGGCGGCTCAACTACCTGGTTATGCAAAGGTCCCTCAGCCACTTCCCTGTCCATCGAAAGGAGGATGGTGGACCGCAGGAGGGTAATTTACTGCAGTCCACCTGGTGCACGTTTCAGATGAGCCTGGGATTGCAACTACTACTACTACCACCACCACCACTGCCGCTGCTACTACTACTACTACTACTTCTGTCCTAACCATACTTGATCACACGAGTTTTTTATTTATTCATATACTTTTTTTTTTATCGAAAACCACTGTATATACAGACCTAATTTTTTGCACATGCCTTCAGAGCCGTTGCCTGAAATGAATTATACTAAAGTTAACAGCTCTGATGGATTTGGAAACACCTGAAAGACCTGAATTTTCATGAATTTTCAAAAACTATTGCACCGATTGGATTGATTCTTGACACGCGCCTCCAAGGACCTGACCCTAATTTATTTTTACTGAATCGACCTGACCTGAAGTGACCTAGAATGATCTGAAATAAAAAAAGTTACTGAAATAGATATGAAGTTGCTTATTTGGGTCTGAACATGGCTGAAAGGAACTAGAATTATTAGGATAGATGTATGTAGACCTAATGGATGTGAATGGACCTGAAATAATCTAAATGGACATATATGGGTCCTAAATGAATGTGAATGAACCTAAATGAACCTGAATGAACCTAAATGAACCTGAATGAACCTGAATGAACCTAAATGAACCTGAATGAAATGAACCTAAATGAGCCTGAATGAAACTAAATGAACCTAAATAAACCTAAATGAACCTAAATGAACCTGAATGAAATTAAATGAACCTAAATGAACCTGAACGAAACTAAATGAACCTAAATAAACCTGAATGAACCTAAATGAACCTAAGTGAACCTGAATGAACCTAAATGAACCTGAAGTGACCCCTAATGACCTGAGTAACCTGATGGGGCCTAAATAGACTTCAAGTGACACGACGTGATCTGAATGAACCTGAAGTGATCTGAAGTGGCCTGGGTACACCGGAAGTGACATGAAGTGATCTGAATGAACCTGATGTGATCTGAAGTGGCCTGGGTACCCCTGAAGTGACCTGAAGTGATCTGAATGAACCTGAAGTGATCTGAAGTGGCCTGGGTACACCTGAAGTGACGTGAAGTGATCTGAATGAACCTGAAGTGATCTGAAGTGGCCTGGGTACACCTGAAGTTATTTGGAGTAGATGGCCCTGAAGTTACCTGACGTGGCCTGAATCGACCTGAAGTTGAACCCGAATGAACCTAAATGACCCAAATGAACCTGAATGAGTCTGAATTTGTCTGAATGAACCTAAATGAATCTGAATGAACCTAAATGAACCTGAATGAGTCTGAATAAGTCTGAATGAACCTAAATGAACCTAAATGAACCTGAATGAACCTAAATGAACCGAAATGAACCTGAATAAATTTAAATGAACCTAAATGAACATGAATAAGTCTGAATGAACCTGAATCTAAATGAACCTAAATGGACCTGAATGAACCTAAACGAACTTAAATGAACCAAATGAACTTGAATGAGACTAAATGAACCTGAATAAACCTAATGAACGTAAATGAACCAAAATGAACCTGAATTAAATGAATGTAAGTGAACCTGAACGAACCTGAATGAGCCTAAATGAACCTGAATGAACCAAATGAACCTGAATGAACCTAAATAAACCTGAATGAACCTAAATGAATCTAAATGAACCTGAATGATCCTAAATGAATCTGAATGAATCTGAATGAACCTGAATGAACCTAAATGAACCTGAAGTTGCCATGGTCGACAACTGAAGTAATTTACAGGTAATTGGGTAAAGCAGGAAAATAAAAGATAATAATGCCATTCTATTATGACTTTTGCATCAGACGGTTTTAACCCCCCGTTATCCTGTGGTTTATTTTCTATCTTGTTCTTCCTTGTGCCAGACGATTTTCTTCATCTTAGAAGGGAAGTCTCGTAGGGAAAGGGTTGAGTGCTATGTTTTTCCTTCCACTTCGTAATGTGTCTCTGAAGATGAATGTAATCGTCTGAAGGTGCAGTGAGGGGAAGACAGTGAAGATACTGAGAGAAAGGGAGTGAGACAGTGAAAGAAAACAGATAATGAGAGAAAGAGAGACAGTAAAAGAAAACGAATGAGATAATGAGAGAAAGGGACTGAAAAAGAAATGTGAGAGTGAGTGGGGGAGTGTGCTACGTACCCACATAGCGGACAGAGTAGCTTGGAGTCGTGCAGGCGAGGTCTGAGGCAGCGGGAGCAGAAGGTGTGGTAGCAGGCGAGGAGGCAGGGGTCCTCATAGAGCTGTTCGCACAGCCAACACAGCAGGGGGTTGCGGCTCCACTGGTCCAGGGTCTCCTCCAGCCCCGCCCCGCTCTCGCCCCCGCCCCGCCCCGCACCAACACCCACACCCACCCCCGGCCCGCCCCCGCCGCCGCCCCGCCGGCTGCCAGCAGCCGCGGCGGCAGCCGAGGGTGCAGGCGGGGCGCCGGGGCCGGGGCCGCCGCCCCCCTCACGGCTCCCGTGACTCGCCGCCACACTGCCTACCCGGCCATCCCACCTGCAGGGGGAAAAGGATGTTAGCCTTTACTTCCTTATTTCAACTTGTCCAAAAACGGCCCTCTGTCCATCATCAGCGCTGAGTTGTAGCAGCGATTGGCATTAGAATATGCAACGGAAAGAATGTAGAGCCGTGGCACTGTGTGTTTCTGTCTATTGAGAAACATGAAATAATCTGCAAGACAACGAAAATCAGGGCCAATGAACTGTAAAAGAACAGTGGTTTTAGTGTGGTGGTGTTCTGTGGTGTGCGAGGAGGGGAGGGGTGGTTACAGTATACCAACCCTCCCCCCCCCCACACACACACACACCACACACCACACACACCCTCCGGTAAACATTCCCTGTGTGTGTTCCGCCTTTTTATTACGTAGTATATATACATCTATCATCTTATACAGAATTGCATCCAGTATTAATTCCTTCATATTTTAACATGAACAATAATTATAACAACAAAGATGAGAAAAAAACAGAAGTAATGCAAGGAAAAAGCAACAACTTTCTTCATTTTTAATATATATTTATTTTGGTCTTAATCTCTTGGCTTAACTCTGGAAAACAATCAAACCTAAACAGACTAAAAAAAAAACTAACCTGGGATGGGCAGGACGAAAACCAAAAGGACGCTAAACACGAAAAGAAAATTATTGGAAGTGATTTTCAAGGGAAATGAAAAATAAGAGTAAACAGTGGGTGGAAGAAGTAAAATTAACAGTTACCCCTCTACTCCTCGCCCCACCACCCCTGTCCCTCCTGCTCTCTCGCTCTCTCTCTCTCTCTCTCTCTCTCTCTCTCTCTCTCTCTCTCTCTCTCCTTTCAAGCCCTCATCCCCTTCCACTTTTCTTTATGACTTCCTTCCCTAATCTTGTCTCTCTCCTCCCTCTCTCTCTCTCTCTCTCTCTCTCTACTTATCACCTCTTCTCTCCTCCCTCTCCCCCTGCCTCCCTATCTCTCCATCCACTTTTCTTTACGACTTCCTTACTCCCTTTCCTTCCTCCTTTCTCCCTTCTTCTATCTCTCCCTCCTCCCCCTCCTCCTCCTCCCTCTATGCCTCTATCACCCTTTCTCCCTTCCTTCCCTCTCTCCCTCCTCCTCCTCCTGTCTTTACGACTTCCTTACCCCCTTTCCTTCCTCCTCTCTCCCTTCCTCCCTCCCTCCCTCTACCCTTTCACCTCTCCCCCTCCTAACCTTTATTCATTTTCCCTTTCTCATATTCCTCCCTCTCCCTTCCTTTTCTCTTTCTTTCTCCTCCGTCCCCACTACCTCTCTCTCTCTATCCCTCCAACCTTTCTTTCTACCCCTCCCTCTCTTTCTCCACCTCTTCCCTCTCTCTCCCTTTTTCCCTCTTCTCCTTTTCCCCATCTCATACACTTTTTTTTTCTTATACGGTATTCCCCAGTTCACAACTACTTCATCTTTTCGTTCTTCTATCATCATCTTCTTCTTCTTCTTCTCTCTCTCTCTCTCTCTCTCTCTCTCTCTCTCTCTCTCTCTCTCTCTCTCTCTCTCTCTCTCTCTCTCTCTCTCTCTCTCTCTCTCTCTCTCTCTCTCTCTTTTCCCACCGTCCTATTACACTTGCAGGGTTGGGGAACACTTCAATTCCCCATTTCACCACCATTGAGGGCCTGGCTGCCTCCAGAAACAACATCCACTCACTCTCTCACTTTCACCGTCTCTCTCTCTCTCTCTCTCTCTCTCTCTCTCTCTCTCTCTCTCTCTCTCTCTCTAATGGTTGGATAGCTTTCCTTTTTTTTATTAAATTGTACCGAAATGTTTTGTATGTCTTCGTAGCCATTCAGCCCTTTATCATCATCATCATCAATATTGTCATCATTATCATCATCGTTATTATCATCGTTATCATCATCATCAGCAGCAGCAGCAACGGCAACAGCAGCACCGTCACCACAACCATCATCATCATCGTCATCATCATCATTATCATCAGCATCAGCATCACCATGACCAACATCATCTTCACCATCATCATTATCGTTATCATTATCATTGTCATAATTTTCGGCCACATCGTCCTCTTCATCATCATCATCATCATCATCATCATCACTTTCCCTTACTAGCTCACTTTCACCGTCATTTTTTTCATCTTACTCGACCATCCTCCTTATTACACATTTCCTCTACACCTCACTTTCACAGCCTTCCTCTCTACCTCATTTCACGCCCCAAGATTATCTCATTTACGTATTCAGTTTCGCAGTCTTCACCTTTTTTTTTTGTTTTGTATTTTCATTCCCGCTCAGCTACACACATCATCATCATCATCATCACCGTCAGAACCGAAATCGTTGTCTTCGTCGTCGTCGTCATCATCAATCAGTATTGTTATCATCATCATCATCATCATCAGAATCGAAATTATTTTTGTGGTCATCATCATCATCATCATCAGATTCAGGATCAATATTGTTCTTGTCGTCGTCGTCGTTCATTATTATCATCATCATCATCATCATCATTATATCATCATCCTCACACAGTCACTAACTTTATCAGTAACTCCATAAATCAGATAAAGTGTTCTGTTGTTCATTGTTGCTACTTCCAGATATGAGTTAATTAGTCCTAGTAAGAACTTCCCAAACTAGAGGGACGCTCAGTGGAGAGCATCTCTTCGACAAGGACAACGTAGCTAATTTCCAAACCGCTCTTCATAATGGGTTAGGTTTTCTCATCATCGTTTAGGATTTCACAAAAAATATTTTCTGGATCCAGAATCTGTAATACGACCCGGATCAGTCCCAAAAGTTAATCGATTGTTCCCTGGGACGTGGGCTATCTACCCATCAAATTTGGTCCAAATCTCCCTTTTAGTTTTTGAGTAATCCTGCTAACAGACAAACAAATAAACATGAGTGAAAACATTCTCTCCTTGTCGGGGAGAACTAGGAGGTATATTTAGCTCTTAATTACCCTTTCACTGCTAGATGTCCTTCCGAGTTTTAATGAGACCACAGAGGCGGAAAAAAATAATCATAATGGAGGGGTTAATATCATCATCAACATCGTCATTATCATTTCCCTTTCCATTCATAATCTCACTTTTGTATCTCTTTTAACCGCTTTCTCCACTCCCCCTCCCCCCACACACACCATTCCCTCCACACCATCCCCCCTCTCCCCCCACAGACCATCTCCCTCCCTCCCCCCCAATCCACTCACACTCTCACCCTCGCCTCTCTCTTGCACCCCCATCTTTTTTTTAACATCTCAGCCAACCACACTTCACACCTCTTCTCCCCCTCCTTACGCCCCCTCCCCCTGTGCCCGCCTCCCCCATATCCCGCTCCCCCTTACCCCTCCCTTTACCCCTTCTCTCGAGTCTATTGTTTCCCTTTTGTGGTTCAGCTCAGATTTCTCTCTCTCTTTTTTTTAAGCATAGTCAGCATTGTAGAATAGAAGAGGCCTGGTCTTTTCACTCTGGCATTATATATAGCTCACATCTCGCTCATATACATTCCCTCAGCAATTTTATATATATTAATTTTATCGGATATAATGTGATATATAATGTGCATGTGAATATTGAGAGTAAGAATGGTACATTGGTGTTTTTATGCGTATTATTTATATTAGGTGTGTCTATACTACAAATATATAAGTAATTGGGATCGAGACCTCTAAAGCAAGGCATATAGCTTTCTTTTTCTTTTTTCTTTTTTTTTTTTTTGCTATTTATGTACTTAGAGTTTTTTTCTCTTATATATCTCCTTGCCTTTGTTTTTTCGTTTCCTCCGCCACCTCCTCCTCCTCATCATCATCATCATCATCATCATCGTCATCTCCCTCCTCTCCTCCTTCTTCTCATCATCATCTTCATCTCTCCGTACCTGATATATCCTCTAACCTCATTCCACACACACACAAACACACACACACACACACACACACACACACACACACACACACACACACACACACACACACACACACACACACACACCATCCTGTTTCGTACTTAATCAGCATGGGAAGGGTTTATCCTGATTATTACTCTCCCTTCGAAGAGAATGTCCGGTCCTGAACTAACTAGATATGGAATGATAGATCCAAATACAAATCTATTTTCCTGTTTACCTATCCATGTGTCTGTCCGCCATTTTTCTTAATCTAAATATCTGTATATCTATCTGTCTATCTATCTATCCGTCTTTTTGTCTGTCTGTCTGCCTGTCTATTGCTTCAACCGTATGTCCGTCTGCTTACCGATTTGTGTTTGTCTTTCTCTCTGTTCATCTACTTATTCGTGCATCTATCGGAAGCAACTTTAATATATGAAGAGAATGGACCATGAGAGACTGACTGGAAGAGTGTAGGTGGAGGGAGGGACGGAGGGGAGGGGGAGACCAAGGATGAGATAGAGTGATAAGATGGAGTGGGTGTGAGGTGGTCGTAGGACACAGATAATATATTTTGTACGTCAATATAGAGATTTTTTTTTTTGATCACTTCTTTTTGTTGTTGTTGTTGTTGTTGTTGTTCTTCTTCTTCTTCTTCTTTTCTTCTTCTTCTTTTTCTTCTTAGTTTTCATCATCATCATCATCACATCTTCTTAGTTTTCAACATTATCATCATCATCGTCATCATCATCATCTTCTTCGTCTTCTTCTCTTTCTTCTTAGTTGTCTTCATCATCATCTTTTTCTTGTTCTTCCTCTTCTTCTCCTCTGCTAAGTCATTTCCATCAATAAATGCCTTTGCAAAGATAACCACAAAGTTACCAGTGTCCATTTTGATACTGTTCCTATCCACTCGTAAGCCCGTAATCTCGCCGGTTAAGGAGGCTCCCTAACACCTTTTCCTAAGCGATTTATTTTGCTTATTACACTTTGGCGTCCTCTTCTGTGTGACTTAAATCATTCTAATATCACCATACTCTGCAGCTATAACGTACAACTCTATATTAGCCAGTCATATCCAAAAACAAGTCGGTAAGGAAAAGGTGTTGGGAGCTTCCTTTACCGACGGGAATACTGGGTTTATACGCCTTTGTTTGTGCTTCATATGGTTAAAAATGTCAGGGATTATCCTTCCTTCCTTTTATTCCTGTGCCGTGTTCTTCATCTGGCTATCACAAAG
>NC_136992.1:3350000-3357500 GCF_032717465.1 Coenobita brevimanus | reverse complement strand
ATACTTTAATGTAATCAATACTATTTTATTGAGGTGTATAATATGCATGGTAAAGTTGTGATGCTTCTATTCATGTATAAATCCCAGTTGTCTGTGGGGTTTGGCATCTCTGAATATGTTGACCTCAGCGACACTCCCAGAGGTGACGCCGGCCAGCTAGGGCAGAACGCACTTATCATTCAAACGAGAGGGACGTATATACTCTGGGCTCTCTCTGTGTCGCAGTTGTATCTTTCTGTGGCCAATAAAGAGAGATAAATCTGCACACTTTAAAGTTCACCTGCACACGCTACCTCTACAATTCCTTCAAGATGATTTACACCGATTCCCACCATCTCCAGTGTGTGAGAAAGACATTTGGTGGAGAGTGCCAGCCGGAAGTGACTTCGACCAGGTGGAACAATTAACCTTGCTTGGAATAGTGAGGTCACGTCTAAGCTGATATATAATTGGTGATCAGCTGTGGGGTTCTAATAAGCTGATATATTAGTGACTAGCTGAGGAATTTATACAAACCGACACACTCTTCCTTTCTCCTCTTTCTCATCTTCTCCTTGCTTTTTATTTCCTCTTTCCTCTGTTTCACATTCTTCTCTCTTCACCGTCACTTTCTCTCCTTCTTCCTCCTCTCCTCCTTCTCTTCCCTCCTTCTTCCTCCTCTCCTCCTTCTCTTCCCTCCTTCTTCCTCCTCTCCTCCTTCTCTTCCCTCCTTCTTCCTCCTCTCCTCCTTCTCTTCCCTCCTTCTTCCTCTTCTTCTCCTTCTCTTCCCTCCCTCTTCCTCCTCCTCCTCCTCCTCTTCCTCTCTTTATCTTCTTTTTTTCCCTCTGATTCACTCTTCTTCCCCCCCTTCCCTCCTCTCCTCTCTTCCTCTTACTCTTGTACCTTGCCTCCCTTTCTCCCCTTCTCTCTCTCTCTCTCTCTCTCTCTCTCTCTCTCTCTCTCTCTCTCTCTCTCTCTCTCTCCATTCCATTTAGCAAAAACATGTGAAAGGAAAAAATAAAGGAAAAAATTTAGAACATGGCAGGCACAAAAGAACTGGCTCTAAAAAGGGAAGGAAGGAAGGAAGGAAGGAAGGAGGGAAGGAGGGAAGGAAGGAGGGAAAGAAGGAAGGAAGGAAGGAAGGAAGGAAGGAGGGAAAGAAGGAAGGAAGGAAGGAAGGAGGGAAAGAAGGAAGGAAGGAAGGAAGGAAGGAGGGAAAGAAGGAAGGAAGGAAGGAAGGAAGGAGGGAAGGAGGGAAGGAAGGAGGGAAAGAAGGAAGGAAGGAAGGAAGGAGGGAAAGAAGGAAGGAAGGAAGGAAGGAGGGAAAGAAGGAAGGAAGGAAGGAAGGAAGGAGGGAAAGAAGGAAGGGAGGAAGGAAGGAAAGAAGGAAGGGAGGAAGGAAGGAAAGAAGGAAGGAAGGAAGGAAGGAAGGAGGGAAGGAGGGAGGGAAGGAGGGAAAGAAGGAAGGGAGGAAGGAAGGGGGAAGGAATGAAAGTACCAAGGAAGAAAAGGGAGCAAATAAAAAGAAAATGAAAGTGAAAAGAGAGAAGGAAAGAAAGAAAGCAGGAAAGAAGAAAGAAAATAAGGAAGGGAGAAAGGAGGGAAAGAAGGAAGTTGGAATGAATGAATGAAGGAAGGAAGGAAGGAAATTGGAATGTATGATTGAATGAAGAAAGAAATTAAGTTCGAATAAAGGAAGGAAGGAACTTCGAGAGAAGGAAGGATGGAGAAAAAGGGGAAGGAAGGAAGGAAGAAACGACGGAGAGAAGACGGGAAGGAAGGAAGGGAGGAAGGACGGAGAAAAAACGAGAAAAAAGGAAAGAAGGAAGGAAAATATAGGGAAGGAAGGAGGGAAGAAATAAAGGAAGAAAATAGTATAAAGGAAGGAAGGGTATGGACAGAAGGAAGGATGCTCAGAAGAAAGGAAGGAAGGACGAAAAAAAAAAAATTAAAGATAAGGAAAGTGAACAAGAATAAAATAGGAAAGTTAGGAAAGAAATGAAAAAATAAAATCAACAAAAATAAATACAATAAGGACAAAAGAAAGAAAATGTGTAATGAAATCTAAAGAAAAAGTAAAAATAGTGAAATAGCGCTAAAGAAAATGAGAAATTTCAAAGGAGGAACTGATATAAATTAAGAGAAAACAGAGACAAGAAAATGCGGGAGAAGTAGGAAACGAAGGAAGGAAGGAAGAAAAGAAGGAAGGAGGGAACATAAAGAAAGGATGGAAGGGAGATAAAGAAAGAAAGAAAGGAAGGAAGGAAGGAAAATAAATAAAGGAAGGAAGGAAGGAAAGAAAGGAAGGAAGGAGGGAAAATAAACAAAGGAAGGAAGGAAGGAAGGAAAGAAAGAAAGCAAGGAAGGAGGGAAGGAATGAAGAAAGGAAGGAAGGAAGGAAGGTAGGAAGGAAGGAAGGAATGAAGAAAGGAAGGAAGGAAGAAAGGAAGGAAGGAAGGAAGATTTTAAAGAAACAGGAATTTAAGAGGAAGGACGTCCAGGGAAGAGAAATAGGAACAAAGGAAATTGAAAAAAAAAGGATGAATGGAAAGACGGAAGGAAAGAATTAGCACAGAAATGAGCTAGCAAAAAAGTGAATAGGTGGAGAGAGAGAGAGAGAGAGAGAGAGAGAGACAGACAGACAGACAGACAGAGAGAGACAGACAGACAGACAGACAGACAGACAGACATAAACAGATAGAGACAGAGACAGACAGAGATAGGAATGTGGCAACGCGAGAGAGAGAGAGAGAGAGAGAGAGAGAGAGAGAGAGAGAGAGAGAAAAGGTGGTAACGAGAGAGAGAGACAGACAGACAGACAGACAGAGACAGAGACAGACAGACAGACAGACATAGAGAGACAGACAGACAGACAGACAGACATAGAGAAAGACAGACAGACAGACAGAGACATAGAGAAGTGAGAGAGAGAGAGAGAGAGAGAGAGAGAGAGAGAGAGAGAGAGAGAAGGAAAATGAGATACGAAAAAGACATACAGACAGAAATCGAGAGAGAGAGAGAGAGAGAGAGAGAGAGGTAAGGAAATTGAGATAAGAAAAAGACAGGCATACAGACAGAAATCAAGAAAGAGAGAGAGAGAGAAGGAAAATGAGACAGAAATAGAGAGAGAGAGAGAGAGAGAGCAGACAGAGACGGACAGACAGAGAGTGGGGGAAAGGTTCAATAAGGTAAACTAAAAAAAATGAAAAGAACAAATAGTGAGAAAGGACCTCGGTAATACCAAACTCGATGAGAGAGAGAGAGAGAGAGAGAGAGAGAGAGAGAGAGAGAGAGAGAGAGAGAGAGAGAGAGAGAGAGAGAGGAAACTAAGGGCAATGAGATAGGAAAAAAGACAGACAAACGAAATTCCAGAGAGAGAGAGAGAGAGAGAGAGGAAAGTAAGGACGAGATACGAAAAAGACAGACAGAATTCGAGAGAGAGAGAGAGAGAGAGAGAGAGAGAGAGAAGGGGGGGGAAGAGTAGCCCAGTCTCTCTATAGTGACGTCACCGGCCTCCCGCATTCTGATTGGTAGCCACAGATGGTCCCCTCAAAGCTGATTGGCTGAAGTGGTGCTGACGTCATCAACTTTTCCCCGACTGTAAGCATATATTCACAAAAGGTTTTAGCCAATTCTTACGGCAAATAATAATAATAATAATAATAATAATAGTAGTAGTAGTAGTAATAGTAGTAGATCAAGTTAAAGGAGTATAGATGCATGACTTAAGACCTACACCCGTATTCACATAGCGTCTTAGGCCCGTTGGTTAAGGAAGTTCCCTAACACCTTTTCCTAAGCGAATTATTTTGTTTATATCACCTTACTGTCCCTTCCCTGTGTTACCTAAATCATTCTAATAACGCCATTCTATGCATTGCTTACACGTGAAGGGATATTAACCAGCCATATCCAAAAATAAATCGCTCAGGAAGAGGTGTTAGGGAGCTTCCGTAACCGACGAGAAAACGAGCCTAAAATATTGTCAGAAATTCCCTTGTTTTCTGTTATTTACGCTTTTAATTCCAGTTGTATTGTGATGTGTTTTGTCCCTGCATCAATTACGGTGAAAAAAAAAAAGAGAAAAAGAAAAGAGAATAAGAAAAAGAAAGAAAAAAAGACATCTAAATAAAAAACAAGCAAGAGAGAGGTGTGAACGCGCAAGCACAGGCACAATAGAAACAAAACCATAAACAAGATACGAAGATAAACAAGAGTAAACAAGGTCGAAGCTATCTATCTATCTATATACCTAGGCTGCTTCCCCCAAGGAAAGGGAGGTAGCCGAGACAGGACGACTCACTCTCCATTTACTCATCCATTCAAACACATTCATTCGCACCTTAGCCCCAAAGGGGAGAACGGACAGATCCTCACCGCATCACACCGCACAAGGGTCAACTGCGCAATGCAATCAGTGACATCCGCAGCAGGGCCCGACAGCAGAACTGGTTTACCCCTGCCACATCATAACAGACCCATCCCCTTACCCGCACCTGACCTGACTAGCTGATCAGACCAAATGCGGGAGAATATCCCCTCAGGGCTGCGTCATCACTTATTCATTCAATTTCTCTCCATTTATTTCTGTCACGCACAGCCACTCTTCCTTGCTCAACAGACATCCCTCTTGCATCCAGCGCTCTCTTCACACTGTCGAAGCACAAACAAAAAATACGTAGATAAACAAGAAAGACAAACATAAACAACAACACTAAAAAGCATAATCAAGATAGAACCATAAACAAAAACATAAACAAAGCAAAAACAAAAGTATAAACAGCAAAACCGTAGCACAAACATAAGCAAGAAAAACTAGTAGAGTCCGTAGGTAAACAAGAAAGACATAAACAACAGCACTATAAAGCATAAACAAGATAGAACCATAAACAAAAACATAAACAAAGCAAAAACAAAAGTATAAACAGCAAAAACAAAGCCCCCAAAAAAATAAAAAACAAAAAAGACTAAGATTATTTATAAATCTCCACCTTCATTTCTTTACCTGTGAGGCTTTAACTCAAAAATAAACCAGAAATAAAAAAAAGATCTTGCCCTAATAATAAACACAACTCTAGCTTTTATTTATAGGCGAGGGAGTCTATTTAGAGGACCTTGTGCCTATTACGGGCTGGGATTTAGTGTGGGGTAGGTTATTTTGGGCGAGTTTCCCCTCTCACGGTCGGAGTAATTCTAGTTTTCTATGACGCTTTCGGTTGGATGTGTTTACGTAGAGAAGTGAGTCATAGGAGCCTGAGTGTGTTTGTAGCTGAGTAAATTTAGCAACTCTAATCTATAATGGGATCTCACTCTCTCTCTCTCTCTCTCTCTCTCTCTCTCTCTCTCTCTCTCTCTCTCTCTCTCTTCGTGCTGTTTCCGGACAATTTTTTCGCCACGGCAAAAGATCTATCTATCTATCTATCTATTGCCAGACGCCTCAATCCCGTTTGGGGTGGCCACAAACAAATCGCCTCCAAGTCGCCCTGTCCCCCGCCATTTCACTCCCCTGCTCCCAACTCACACCCCCCTCTCTCATATACCTCTCCACCCCATCTCTCCATCTCATCCTCGGCCTCCCCCTCCCTCTTTCCCCCTCCACCTCACTCACATACACTCTCTTCGTCAGTCTTTGACCCTCCATGATGATTCGGGTATACTCAGTTTACTCTACCTTTACCTGATACTGCCATCTTCCCAAATGCTGAGTTGTAGCGATAGATAGAAAACGGTGCTAGTCACGAAGAAGTGCTATGAAAAAGATGTAGAGCCGTAGTATTGTCTTTTTCTGCCACTGAGCTACGAGAAATAAGCTCCGAAAAGACAAAAACCTGGGCCAAAATAAGGTGAAAGGAGTATAGCACAGGAATTAGGAAGGGGTCTATCAGGTACCAACCCCCCCCATTCCAGAAATCTCTCCAGTGCTGAATAAAATCATCTGGAAATAGGAAAAACAAAATATACTCGAAGTGAAGTGGCTAAGAGAGCATTGGGTTTATTTAGAGATCCTGTTCAGTATATATATGGATGGTTTTAGTGCTGTTCTGGATGCTGTTCTGTATATATGGATGGTTTTAGTGCTGTTCTGGATGCTGTTCTGTATATATGGATGGTTTTAGTGCTGTTCTGGATGCTGTTTATATATATAGATAGTTCTAGTGCTGTTCTGGATGCTGTTCTGTATATATGGATGGTTTTAGTGCTGTTCTGGATGCTGTTCTGTGTATATGGAGGGTTTTAGTGCTGTTCTGGATGCTGTTCTGTGTATATGGATGGTTTTAGTGCTGTTCTGGATGCTGTTCTGTATATATAGATGGTTTTAGTGCTGTTCTGGATGCTGTTCTGTAAATATGGATGGTTTTAGTGCTGTTCTGGATGCTGTTCTGTATTTGTGGAGGGTTTTAGTGCTGTTTTGGATGCTGTCCTGTAAATATGGATGGTTTTAGTGCTGTTCTGGATGCTGTTCTGTATTTGTGCAGGGTTTTAGTGCTGTTTTCGTGGAGTTCTCTCTGTACGGATGGTTTTAGCCGCGTGGAAGCTATTCTGAGTGGAGTTAAGCCTTTGCGTCTGTGTATTTATGTAACCGCTTCTGATCTCGATATTCCTGATGGAGGATTATGTGGTGTAGGAGTCAAAGGAGCTTAACCCCTTCAGTACGGCGATTTGTTTTTACTGATTTACTGTTTTTACCTTCAGACGATTTTATTCAGCTTTAGGGAGGCCTCTTGTAGTGAAGGGATGAATGAAGGCTGTATCTAACCTCCCCCCCTTTGTTACACCCGTGCGCGCAGGGTGGATGGTTATGTGCTTGGTTTGATATGTCTGTCTTCCTGTCTTTCTGTCTGTCTATTTGTCCGTCAGTCTGTCTATCTAGCTATCTATCTGTCTGCCTGTCTGTTTGTCTGTCTGGCTATCTATCTATCTGTCCATCTATCTGTCTGTCTGTCTGTCTGTCTATCTATCTATCCATCTAACTGTCCATCTATCTGTCTGTCTGTGCGTTAGGAAGATTATGAAAAAATATGTATGTTAATGGAATTCCACCAAATTTGCCATAACAATTTAGGATGATCAGAGGAACAGGTGGTTATTATTTGTCCAAAAAAGGTCATACAGTACGTCAAAGGCAAGGTTAACAAAACAAAAAAAGGCCCGATTTTGACCAAACGTGGTGAAAGGATTGAGGAATGGGAAAGGAAGGACTGATTCAATTTTGAGAACAATTAGTCGATGGTAAAGGTCAGAGGACAAGGTCAAATATTCGGTCTTTTAGCTCAGATAGGTCTAATTCGATTTTAACCAAACTTGGTGGAAGGGCTTAAGGTTAGATAAGAGTGAAATTTTCGTATTTTCAGTACAATATGTCAAAGGTCAAGGCCATAGAGCAAGGTCAATCTAAGCATTTTTAACCCGATTTGAACAAGATTTGGAGGATGGATTTACGATTAGGTAAGGATAAATTGATTCCATTTTTAGTGCATTCCGTCAAAGGCCAAGGGCACAGGGCGGGGTCAAATATTTACC
>NC_136992.1:3325000-3342500 GCF_032717465.1 Coenobita brevimanus | reverse complement strand
ATCTGTGTGTTTGTCTGTCTGTCTCTATATCCATCTATCTATCTGTCCATCTGTCTCTATCTGTCATTCTACCTATCTGTCTGTCTATCTATCTGTCTATCCATCGATCTCCAGACGCCTTGATCCCTTATGGGATGGCCACAAACAAATCGCCTCCAAGTCACCCTTACGTAACCTGGCTGCCCTCCCTCCAATTCACCCTTCCGCCATCTGGCTGTCCTTCCCCCAACTCACACCCCATTAGCATTCCCCTTCCCAATTCGTAACTCAAATATTTAACCCAATTAATTCCCTCCAATTAACCTAAGACATTTATTATAATTAATGACTGAAATTAGAATCATAAAATTAACTCTGAAAAATATTATTCTTTCTAGCAACTTCTGTTTCTATATATATATATACCGGTATATAAAGTCTTGAACGTCATTAGAATTTTGAAACTGATTAGACTTTTCTGGTCAGTTACGTGGTTTGTACTTTTTCCTTTCCATCATTGGACAACTGTAAATCTAGAATGTGTGTGTGTGTGTGTGTGTGTGTGTGTGTGTGTGTGTGTGTGTGTGTGTGTGTGTGTGTGTGTGTGTGTGTGTGTGTGTGTGTGTGTATGTGTGTGTGTGTGTTGACAGGAAGAATTAAGATATTGATTCCAGTCACCTCTGCCATTATAAGATGCCTTTCCTAGGTTAATAAAATCGTCTGGAGGTGGCAAGCATAAAAGATAGAAAAAAAAATAAAGGTAAGCCTGAGGTAACGGCAACATCTACTACTACTACCGTAATACTACTATTACTACTACTTCTAACAACAATAATATTAGTAATAATAATAATAATAATGATAATAATAACTACAGTATAAAGCTCAGAGAGTGCATACCTCCACCAATGCCATTGCCATTAGCAGCATCCTGATCCGGATCCACACTAAAATTTAATCAATTCTTTCCTGGTCCATGGCCCACAAAATATCAATAAAATTCATTGAGAATTTTCCGAGATATTGCGTGAGATACTCCGGATCTCGAGCCTGATCTGCCCCCAAATTTAACCGTTTCGTCCTTCGCCCATGGCACAACCATCCGCAAAATTTAATCTAAATCCGTCAATAAACTTTTTAGTAATCCTGATAACAGACAGACAGACAAACAGACAAACCAACCAATGCGGGGTAAAATATAACCTCCTTGGCAAAGGGAATAATAATAATAATAATAATAATAATAATAATAATAATAACTAGAGGGGCACTCAGAGAGCGCATATATCGGCCAATACCGGATCCGGATCCCGATCCGCCTCCAAATTTAAATAACTGTTTCTTGTCCCATGGCCCACCCTTCCACAATATTTCGTCTAAATAATTTGAGAACTTTTGGAGATATGGTGTGAACAAACAAACAAATAATTCCGGATCACAACCAAAATCTAATCGGTTGGTCATTGGGCCGTACCCTACCCCTCCATAAAACATGAAAATCCATTCATAACTTTTTGAGTAATTCTGCTAACAGACAGACAGACACAGACAGACAAACACACCAACAAACATGGGATAAAACATATACCGGTACCTCGTGGCGGAGGTAATGATAACACTACTACTACTACTACTACTACTACTACTACTACTATTACTACTACTACTACTCCACCTCATCTGACGGTAACAAGAATAAGTGAATAACCCCTTCAGAACGAGAGGCTTCCATTAAAGTGCAGAATATTCTCTCTCTCTCTCTCTCTCTCTCTCTCTCTCTCTCCCTCTCTCTCTCAAAAACATACCTAACCTACTGATCCTCGCGTCAAGAATATCCTCCCTGTTGCCATCATGAGAGAGAGAGAGAGAGAGACTGTACGAAGATGGTTATATAGATAGGGAGTGAGAGATATATTAATAGATAAATAAATAGGTCAACAGATAAAGACAGCTAGGTAAGGGTATGCAATAGATAGATAGATAAATAGATAGATAGATAGATACATGTGTGTGTGTGTGTGTGTGTGTGTGTGTGTGTGTGTGTGTGTGTGCTTTTCTACACAGGTGGTCGATGATTTCACACTGCTGCCCATCGTGTTTTTTCTCCAAGCAAATATATCAAAATGAATTGCTTACCCATACAAATAAAGTTAAATAAAGTCCTTTCTTCACGCCTTACTAATAAAAGATCCAGGTAAATATAGGGTACAATTATGAATCTTTAATAGAGAAGATTTTAATAATTTCCGTACTTTTTCTAAATGTAAAGACGGAAGGTTGTAAAAACAGTTCTTTGATTGGGTGTATATACCTATGTAACAATGAAGTAGCAAGTCGAGAGAGAGAGAGAGAATCTGCCAAACACCGTACGTCGCTCCACATTACAAAAACTGAAATAAAACGAAAAATAAAAATAAAACAAAATACGAAATACAGTAAACCATCTCACTTCCTCCTTGTGCAATCAGGCTTCGTGACATTGACGTTTCGTAAAAGAATTCGTGACGTGTTTGGTGTTTGCTTGTGGTCTGGTTTGGTGTTTGCTTGTGGTCTGGTGGTTTGTGTTTGCTTGTGGTCTGGTTTGGTGTTTGCTTGTGGTCTGGAGGCTCGTGTTTGCTTGTGGTCTGGTGATGGTTTGGTGTTTGCTTGTGGTCTGGTTTGGTGTTTGCTTGTGGTCTGGTGGTTTGGTGTTTGCTTGTGGTCTGGTTTGGTGCTTGCTTGTGGTCCAGTGGTCTGTGTTTGCTTGTGGTCTAGTGATCTGTGTTTGCTTGTGGTCTGGTTTGGTGCTTGCTTGTGGTCTAGTGGTCTGTGTTTGCTTGTGGTCTGGTTTGGTGTTTGCTTGTAGTCTAGTGGTCTGTGTTTGCTTGTGGTCTGGTGGTTTGGTGTTTGCTTGTGGTCTAGTGGTCTGTGTTTGCTTGTGGTCTGGTGGTTGTGTTTGCTTGTGGTCTGGTGGTCTGTGTTTGCTTGTGGTCTGGTGGTCTGTGTTTGCTTGTGGTCTGGTGGTCTGTGTTTGCTTGTGGTCTGGTGGTTTGTGTTTGCTTGTGGTCTGGTGGTTCGTGTTTGCTTGTGGTCTAGTGGTTTGGTGTTTGCTTGTGGTCTGGTGGTTTGGTGTTTGCTTGTGGTCTGGTGGTTTGGTGTTTGCTTGTGGTCTGGTGGTTCGTGTTTGCTTGTGGTCTGGTTTGGTGTTTGCTTGTGGTCTAGTGGTCTGTGTTTGCTTGTGATTTAGTGGATTCAGGCGGCCATTTAGGTGAAAGTCGTGTGCCTTGAGTAGTCATTGGTTAGCTTCTCTAAGGTGAGAAGGAGTTATAATTATTATTATTATTATTATTATTATTATTATTATTATTGTTGTTGTTTTTGTTGTTGTTGTTGCTGTATTATTATTTTTACTGTTAATATTATGATGATGATGATGATGATGATGATGACGATGATGATTATTATTATTATTATTATTGTTGTAAAGTTATCAGTTGTGGTGTTCCTCAGGGCTCGGTCTTTCCACCTGCTCTCCTTTATCCACCAATGACCTTATGAGCTGTACGTCCACCTCCGTCCACTCATACGCTGATACCTCCACCTTTCACTTATCTCACCCTCTTCTCCCATCGTCCAACTCAGTAGCTAAATACAGTCACACGACTCAGCATTCGTAACCGCTGATTTGTCTCTAATTTCAACGTGGAACTAAGTGGCCCCGGCTGTGGAAGCTCCCTAACACCTTTTCATAAGCGATTTATTTTGCTTGTTACACCTTACCGTCCTATTCTGTGTCACATACATCCTGGCAATATCGCATACTCTGAATAAATCACTTAGAAAGGGATATTCACCACCCATATCCAAGAAATAAATCGCTAAAGAAGCCGTGTTAGGGAGCTTCCTTAATCAACAAGAATACAAACCAGGGAAACTTACTATTTTAAAATTCTCAAAAACTCAAATTTCCCATCAAAATTCGACAATATTCCACATGATTCCTTTAAGATTCAACATTATATATTTTAGTCTTCATCCCTAAATATCCTTGGGTTCTTTTTCCCGTGCTCTGTCTCCGAAAATCGTATTATTTATCTTGCAATATCAGATTCGTAGATGTTACATGTGCTGCACCGACCCTGTATTTTTAACCTCTTTGAAATGTTGACTTTGCACGGGGGACCTTATGCAACTGTGAGGTGTGTGTGTGTGTGTGTGTGTGTGTGTGTGTGTGTGTGTGTGTGTGTGTGTGTGTTTGCAGGGGGGATGCACACCTATAGCACTTAAAAATTGAGTGGAGTCAAAGGCTTTTCGTCTCATTAGCACTCTTCCTCTCTGTGACTCCCTTCCACCTCTTTAACTGCCTAAATGTTGCCTCTCTCTCTCTCTCTCTGTCTCTGTCTCTCTCTCTCTCTCTCTCTCTCTCTCTCTCTCTCTCTCTCTCTCTCTCTCTCCAATTCCTACTGCTCTAGTCACTGTTCCTCTGCACTTTCCATTGTCATTCTTCACCCATCACGGCAGACATGCAACACCCGCCAAGTTACTCTCAGATTTTCATGGTATAAAATGGTCAACGCATCGCCTCTCTCCCACTGCCTACGACCTCCAGTGTTTAAAATGCATTATGTCCAGGCGCCTTGGAATAAATGGATCTTGGATAGAGGCTTCTGGTCGTTCTTGTGTGTGTGTGTGTGTGTGTGTGTGTGTGTGTGTGTGTGTGTGTGTGTGTGTGTGTGTGTGTGTGTGTGAACCCTGTGGACTGCAGGCTGTAATTGCTCTCATTTTTCAGTCCACCATCTCTCTTTCGGGGGATAGGCAGGAAAGTGAGGGACGGGTGCAGTTTCTTTTTCTCTTTTTTTCGGGGGGGGGGGGGCTTCCAACTCTGGTCATAGGGATAAGACCCGTTCCTCAAGGGGTGTGTTCTTAATCCAACAAAAATCGTCTGGTATTGGGAAGAATAGACGAGAGAGAGAGAGAGAGAGAGAGAGAGAGAGAGAGAGAGAGAGAGAGAGGAAAAGGAGGAATGGGGAATGTAAAAGAGATTGACAGATAGGAAGGTAGGGTGGGAGAGAGAGAGAGAGAGAGAGAGAGAGAGAGAGAGAGCAGTTGATCACGCTTTAAGCATATCTGTATAAGGAAGTGAAGGCACCGATAGACTGATTGTGATGACTACATGAAATAGATCGATAGATAAATTGGCTGATGGAGTATATGAAAATGTAAATCAACAGATAGATGGATGGACGGAAAGATAGATAGATAGATAGACTGAAAGACTGATAGATAAATAGATAGATAGAGACAGATGAGTATATAGATTGGTATTACGTAAGCAGATTGATGTAACTACAATATGTAGGTATTTTTGTATTTCTCCTAATTCTGCACACACACACACACACACACACACACACACACACACACACACACACACACACGAACATACTGCATGCATTCATACACACACACAAACACACACGCACTCACTTAAATGCACATCACCATCAAATATCCATGTCAGATTAGAGAGAGAGAGAGAGAGAGAGAGAGAGAGAGAGAGAGAGAGAGAGAGAGAGAGAGAGAGAGAGAGAGACAGACAGACAGACAGACAGACAGAGACAGACAGACAGACAGACAGACAGACAGACAGATAGATAGACAGACAGAAGGGCAGACAGACAGACAGACAGACAGACAGAGACAGACTGACAGACAAGGAAAAGAACAGAAATGTGATAGAAGCGAAGAGAGATAGACAGAGGGACAGACTGAAAAAGACAAGGAGAGAGAGAGAGAGAGAGAGAGAGAGAGAGAATGACAGACAGACAGACAGAGATAGACAGACAGACAGACACAAAAGTGAAGGAGAGCGAGAGAGAGAGAGAGAGAGAGAGAGAGAGAGAGAGAGAGAGAGAGAGAGAGAGAGAGAGAGAGAGAGAGAGAGAGAGGAAAGATGTAGACTATATTGATCAGCGGGAACTACACCCCTACCCCCCCTCACACACACACACACACACACTCACACACACACACACTGGTTATTACACCTGTCTGCACACCTGCCTACAAACTCACCGACACACCTGCCTACACTCATTTGTCTACACACCCTCCTACACATCTGCCTACACACCTGCCTACACACATCTCCCTTCACACCCACCTACAAACTTGCCTACACAAATCTGCTTACACACATCTGCCTACACACTTGCCTACATACCTGGCTACACACCTAACTACAACTACTAAAACACCTGCATATACATACACCTGCCTACACACACATCTGACTACACACCTGCATACACACCTGCCTACTCACCCGCTAAGCTCACACCCACACACCCACACACACACACACACACACACACACACGCACGCATATTCCCCCTGTACGTTATCTATATATTTTTTTAGCGTGGGTAAAATTAGCGTTAATAATATACAAAAGACTATTAACCCTTTACTACACGATGACTTATTATAATCAGACTAACGCCAGACGATTTTATTCAGCATGGCAAGAATCTCCAGTGGTAGTAGTAGTAGTAGTAGTAGTAGTAGTAGTAGTAGTAGTTGTTGTTGTTGTTGTGACCCCAGACTCTCTAACACTGGAGGGTATATTAATGTCACATCAAATATCCCCACTTCGAAAAATTTCCCTTTAGCTCAAGAAAATCGTATGGAGAGAGAGAGAGAGAGAGAGAGAGAGAGAGAGAGAGAGAGAGAGAGCACTGATTTTAAGGGGTCATCGTGGCACAACCTAAATAAAGCTGAACCCATGGAGAGTGCCAGGGAGCCTCCTAAGTCCGCATAAATAGGGCCAATATGCGTGGAAATTTTCGTCCATCCATCCATCCATCTACCCATCCAGACTGACAGACGGAGAGACAGACAGACAGCCATCACCATCCATCCATCCATCCATCCAGACAGACAGCATAACCATCCATTCATCCTTCCATCCATCCATTCATCCATCCATCCATCCATCCACTCATCCATCTATCCAGCCGGCCATCACTATCCATCCACCCATCCATCCACTCATCCATACATCCATTCATCCATCCATCCATTCATCCATCATCCAACCCTTTTTGTCCCATCAGGAGTATAGGGACCCTGGGCTAGGCTACTCAGTTCCAACGTTTAGGATGAGGGTGACCCGACTCCCTCGCCCTAGAGTGGCAGTAGGTGAACAATAAACCCTGCCCACCCCTTGGATGTAAACCTTCACGGGCCCCATCTAGCTGGAGCACATAAACCCACCAGACCACCAGGCGTCAGGTGGTTATATGGTTACCACCCAACGTAGTGAATGATTTCCTGGATTACAAGAAGTCATTTGGACTGTCACTCAGCGCAGAGTAGCCTTAAGGTTGCGCTACATCGAGTGAGTGGAAGGTGAGGGCCCCCACCTGTCAAACCACAGAAAATTTACCCTTAACACAGTATTGACATCTTTTTATTATTATTATTATTATCATTATTATTATTATTATTAGACCAATTCTGATCATTTTTTCAGACATATCCTTCATTACATCCCCTTCAACGCGAGGGGTCTTTTCTGAGTGTAATATAATTGCCTGAAGGTAGCAAAAGTAAATTAGCAAAGACGTGATTGTTTGGAAGGAATTAACTCACCATAGGGAGAAATAAATTTGTATCTATACTCTGTTCGCTTTAACCTGGCGAAATTTTTATTTATTTATTTGTTTATTTGCTCATTCTTTTTTTTTTAAACCAATTTCTTGTAGGCCAATGTCAGAATTAAACGATACTACCGACTCTGCAGCCTTTTTATAGCACTTCTCCGTGACTAGCATCATATACCGGTACAGTAAACCTCTTGTTATAGGTCAGTGTTCAAGATTGAGAGATGGCAATTTATGTCTAGTTAATGTGAACAGAGTATAGGCAACCACCATTGCAATAAAAAGAAATATATTAACAACAGCTGCAAGAATCATGAAATCGGTAGCAAAATTAATGACAACAATTATAGCGTGAACGATTACAATAACCACAGCAACAATGACAGCAGTAACACCACCAGCAACAACAATAACAACAACAATAACAACTACACGTCTCCACACCTCCCAGACAATTACCACACCTGTTTACACCCCTCTACAAACCCACCACACCTGTTTATACCTCCATTTACACCTGTCTACAAACCTGCCATATCCGTCTGCATATTCCATACCTGTCAACACATTCTAATAGACTTGCTTATACATCTACTTTTACATTCCTACACGTGTCTACACCTCCACACACCTGTCACACCTGTTTCCATACCCATCAACACATTCCTACAGCTGTCTAAAACTATATACACAGGCCAACACATTCCACACCTGTACAAGCCTCCACATATCTGCCAACACACCTGTCAGCACATTCCTACTCATGTGTACACCTCCACACACCTGTCTACGCAGATCCACCGCACCTGTCTACACCTTCTCACACCTGTCTGCATCTCCACACGTCTTTACACACTTACCACACCTATCTTCTCCTCCACACACCTTCCATATCCCTATCTAAACATCTACATACCTACCACACCCGCCTACACCTCTACACACCTGCATATACACACCTGCCAGCCATTCTCACACCTGCCTCCAAAAATGGTCCAACTCTTTTACATTTACATATTCCAAACTTCGTCAGCACGTTTGGATTTTTATGCCCACCTCTAACAACTACACACACACACACACACACACACACACACACACACACACACACACACACACACACACACCTTTCCCTAAAAATAGTTACCTCACACACACACACACACACACACACACACACACCTTTCCCTAAAAATAGTTACCTCACACACACACACACACACACACACACACACACACACACACACACACACACACACTTCCTTAAATTAGATACCTGCCACTGAAACACACACACACACACACACACACACACACACACCTTTCCCTAAAAATAGTTACCTCACACACACACACACACACACACACACACACACACACACACACACTTCCTTAAATTAGATATCTGCCACTGAAATTTACACACCTTTCTGCCATAACACCTGTCCATTATAAACACAGGACTACAAAAACACCTGTCACATATATACTCTCATTATATACACATGTCAAGCCGTATAAACATTACCATAAACATCATTTCAGTATAACACAGGTCTGAATAGTGAATTGTCAGAAATATATACACCTGTCTAATATACACACCTTTCGTAAACATTTAAACACCTGTCGACCCCAAGCCTCACTCCAGTATACACCTTAGTCTACACAAACACCTGTCATATGTATACTCCTGCCTATTATAAACACCTGTCACGAAATTTAAACATCTGCCTGATATAACACCTGTTCAGAATACACACATCTATATAAACAAATGTCAGATATATACTCTTGCCTAATGTAAACACCTGTCATGGAATTTAAACACCTGTCTTAGTATAAGCATCTTTCCAAAATAACCACGTCTATATAAGCAGTTGTTAAATGCATACTCCTGTGGTTGGCCTCAGTACTGCATTAAAAAAAAAAAAAAGGAAAGAAAAGAAAAAAAAAAGCATGCTATCTCAACCTCTCATAGTTATTTATAAGGACTGGTGGAGACGGTGGCTGAGTCGGTAGAGAGGTGGCCTGCAGCCTTAATGGACCCGGGTTCGATTCCAGAGTAAGGTCAGGGAACAATTTACGGATCTGAATTTCGTAAACTTTCCTGATGTACAGTACCATAACGCCAGCCGACATGTCCTAAAAATACCCCCGCTAATACCAATACACCAGTCCTGTATGAGACACCCCTAGCATATATTCAATATGGACGGTGGGTGTTAGCGCCGAAGTGGTGGCATGTGGGGGTGTATGATGCACAGGAGAACTGTAGTGCCTCAGGGAAAGGGCTCTGAAATCTATGCCCAGAGTCCGACGCCTAGAAAAATGGCATAGTGTAATACTGCATAAGTGTATGAACCAAGACTGCAAGACCAGTGAATGATGTATGTCTTCCTTTAGTTGTGTATGACATGTGTAGTGAATAAATGTATGGTGATTGTGGGCTGTCACAGTAATGTATAAGTAATATATGGTGTCTGACTCTCTTAGTGTATGAGAAATGTATGGTGTATGACCCTCTCACTGTATTGTATAATAAATGATATATGACCTTGATATTGTATAGGAAATGTATGATGAATGACCCCCTCTTATAAGAAATGTATGGTGTATGTGGGCTGTCGCAGTATTGTATGAGAAATGCATGATGTATGAAGCCAGTGCACTATGTTACGGGGAAGGGGGAAGGGGAGGGGGAGAGGAAGGGAGAGGGAAGGAAGAGGAGTGGAGAGGAAGGAGGGGAGGGGAGGGGAAGAGGGAGAGGAAGGGGAAGGGAAAAGAAAAGGCGAGATGGGGGGAGAGGAGTGGAGAGCAGCGGAAGGGAAAGGGACGAGAAAGGAGGAGAGAGCAGAGTATGGGAAGAGGAGAGAAAGGGGAGGAGAGGAACGAAGGGGAAGGGAGGAGAGTGGATGGGAAAGAAGGGGAAGTGAGGGGAGTGGAGGGGAGAGAAGAGGAAGGGAGGGGAGGGGAGGGGAGGGGAGGGAAGGGGAAGGAAGGGGAGGGAAGGGGAAGGAAGGGGAGGGAAGGGGAAGGGGAAGGGAGGGGAGGGAAGGGGAAGGGAGGGGTTAGCATCTCACTGCACCACTGAGTTTATTTCCTCACACTCCCCTAGGGTGATTCTCTCTCTCTCTCTCTCTCTCTCTCTCTCTCTCTCTCTCTCTCTCTCTCTCTCTCTCTCTCATCAGCCCGAGGACATCATTTTTCATTATATTCTTGCCACTCCTAGATGATTTTATTCAGTCAGGAATAATAATAATAATAATAATAATAATAGTCGTGGTAGCAGAAGTAGTAGTAGTAGTAGTAGTAGTAATAGTAGCAGTAGTAGTAATATCAACAATAGGTAAATAAATCAATAAAACACGCCCAAGGCCTCACGTGACACTGATGGAGCAGACGTGGGCTTTAAATGAAGTTAGCCTGCATGCTACATTTCATTGCGCATTCGGCAGCAAGGGAGACACAGTCAATGCTCTCCACTCCCATTAGACTTCAAGGGGGCGTGGGGAGGGTTGCCTTCATGTGGTAGCACTGATATAACCGAGTGGTGGAACTGCCTGATTAAAAACAAAACAAAACAAAGCGCCCTCCTGATCCACCGAAAGGAGGAGGATAGGTTACAGGTTAGGTTAAGTCAGGTCATCTTAGGCTGGCTTAGGTCACGTTAGGTTAGACTAAGTTAGGTTAGGTTAGCATAGGTTAGGTTAGGTTAGGGTAGGGTAAATTAGCCTGCATGCCACGTTATAGAGCGCAATCAGCAAGGAGGCATAGAAGCTAATCAAGCTATACTATCACCCTAACTTAAATGACATGCATAAATCGGCTGTGAGAATTAGATACGGATGAGTGCCACAAACAACCATCAGAAAGTAGAGGCTTTATTTTACCATTGGAAATATAGGAATAAGGTTGAATGATTCTGCTGATGGGGTTAATAAAAAAGAAAAAAAAAATTGATGGATGGATTGATGCGTGGATGGATGGATGGATGGATAGATGGATGGCTAGATAAATGGATGGATGGAGGGATAGATGGACGGGTAGATAGGTGGGTGGATGGATGGATGGATGGATGGAAAGATGGATGGAAAGATGGATGGATAGATGGATGGATGGGGTCTCTTTCAATATTCACAAATGCTTTTTCGTTGCGTAAAAGACTGCTTGGTTATGCTTTTGTCCTTACTTATCTACTAGTCTCTATCTATCAGTCTATCTACCTATCTGTCTGTCTATCTATCTGTCTATTTATCTATCTATCTATCTATCTGTCTATCCATGTTTTTCCTTTTTTTTTATTCTTGCTACTGCCAGATTATTTTCCTCAGCTTAAAGAGGGATTTTTTGACCTGGTGGGGATTAATATAGACTTCTTCATCCCATTATATATAAGTCTTACAAAAGCAAAAATAAAATCGTTTACTGGTAACACGACTAAATGAAAAACGAAATCACCGGAGAGAGGATGTTAAGAGAATTTTATATATACTGCCAAAAAAGTGTCTTGAGTTTTGTACATGTATATGTGGCAAAAATAGGCAACATACATAAATAGAAAGATAAATACACAGATAGATACATGTGCTCGTGGGACCTGCGGGCCCTGTCGCACTTGCTTCTGCAGAGGGCTCTCGGGCTGCGCGCTCGCTTTCTCATGCTTCGCACTCGTTTCCTCATGCTTCTCACTCTTTTCCTCGCACTTCGCGCGCGTGTTGCGATCATTTCAGGTAATCCGAGTCATGTTTATGTGTTGTTCTAGTCTAACGTTGTCATTATCAGCCGTCAAGGCGACATCGATATGAAGCCATCAGAAACTGTACGGTGAAGGCAACCCTAATTTCAGACACTCACGCCGGGAGCGGCTTTTTTTGGTCAAACTTTGATCGCTCATTAAATATAGTAAAAGTTTTTCAATCGTGATGAGACCAAGTTTTTTCACATCATCGAATTTTTTGCGATTTTTGTGCCAATTCTGGTGCAATTTGAATGTGTAGTTTCGGTTGCCTAAAATACACACACACACACACACACACACACAAGGCTAGTGGTAGAGTATGTTAGACAAGTGCTCATGGGCCCTTCTGGCCCCTAGCACTTGATGGTCCGCTTGTGTGCTGTTCTAGTCTAACGTTGTCACTTGGATTTTTTGCAGCTAACCAATTGATCGTGTTATTTGCAGCTTCGGGAATGGAACTCGAGTTGTCCGAACGCAAGTCCGAAATACACACACAGACACAGAGCTGCTGCTATAGTATATTTTAGTTGTACCTATGGGCAATAAATACTACGGAGATCCTATGCCGGGAGCCGGGAGCGGCGTTTTTTGGTCAAAATGTGATCACTCATTAAATATAGTAAAAGTTTTTCAATCGTGATGGGACCAAGTTTTTTCACATCAGCGAATATTTTGCCATTTTTGTGCTACTTTTGGTGCGATTTGAATGTGTAGTTTCGGCTGCCCAAAGTACACACACACACACACACACACACACACACACACACACACACACACACACACGGCTAGTGCTAGAGTATATTAGATATAAATAGATAAATAAAAAATAGCATCCACTTTCCCATTTCCCATTTCGAAAAGTTCCATGAGAGAAGAATTGTTTGAAGATAAAAAGGGAAAATATAGAACTGATATCCTTGTGCTGAAGAGGTCGTGAGAATATGCAGACTGAGATTGACTTATTGACTGAGGGGTAGATTAGTAGATAAAAAAATAGGTAGACTGATTGATAGATAGACGGATACATAGATACAGATAGACAGATAGAAAGACAGGCAGACAGACAAACAGATAGACAGATAGATAGATAGATAGACATGCAGATATATAGATATAGACACTGACAGATAGAAAAATAGATACTTAGATGGACAGATAGATAGACAGACAGACAGTCAGACAGATAGGTAGATAGGGACAGACAGATAAATAGACGTACACAAATGCAGAAATACCCGTCCTTTACGTACATATTAATTACGTACACATTAAATTACGTACATATTGATTACGTACATATGTACTGTGTACATATTAATTACGTACATATTAATTGCGCGCATATTAATTACGTACATATCAAGTAGGTACATATTAATTACCTACATATTGATTAAGTACATATTAATTACGTACACATTAATTCCCCTCATCTCATCTCATCAGCCGTTTGAGTGTCCACTGCAGGACCGGCCTATCCCGACCGAAGTGGGGACGATACAGCCAATGTACTGCATCTCTACCAAGTGGCTTAGGCTGTCTGGTAGAGATTGAATGTAGGGTGAGACGTGCTTGTAAGTGTAATTCTTGTGTTGGAGTGGCTTTGGATGTGTGTGTAGTCTGTGAACCAAGTGTAATCGGCCCGCGCAAGCCGACTGGGTGCAAGCATACTTTATAGTATGCGACACTGGTTCATCCACAGCACCCCTTGTGTCCGCCAATGCAGTACGTGGCCTGAAGAACGCTCCCAAAGTTTATTACCCTGGCGGGGCGCGAACCCTCGTTCTTCAGTGTACGAAAACGCACACTTTACCACTACCACATAGGCTCCACACATTAATTACGTACACATAAACCGAAAAACTCCATCTAAATAATTTCAGCTCAAGATAAACAATAATAATATGCAACTTCCAGGTCAGAGGAGCTACAAGCATGCTTACACAGATGCAGAAATACCGTGAGCTGTGTACCGAAAGATGAAGCAAAACACCTGCCACACACACCTGCCCACTTCCCACGCTAGGACACACACACACACACACACACACACACACACACACACACACACACACACACACCACGAAAAAATGTAATACTTTTCCAAATTTGCATGAAACGATTCTGACTGTGTATTTTTCTCTGCGATTTGACTTTTTTCTGTTCTTAGCTACATAGTTTGCAGCTACTACTACTGTTTGTGGCAGTAGTAGTAGTAGTAGTAGTAGTTGCTGTAGTAGTAGTAGTAGTAGTAGAAGTGTTTTTATTATTTTCGTCTTCATCAAGGTCATTATAATCGTCCTTAACCTCTGGCTATCATCATTCACATCCCCATCGTCTTCCTTTTCCTTATGCTAATCATCATCATCATCATCATCATCATCACCATTATAGCTATTATTACTATTATCATCATTATCACCAGTAGCATCATCGTTATTCTCACCATCCTTATCATAATCGTTATTACCACATATCCACAACTGTCCACACCCAGCCATACCTGGAATACACCTGTCCACACCTATCCATACCTGTCCTGACCTATCCACACCTGTCCATACCCACCTACACCTATCCATACCTATCAACACCTGTCCACACCTACCTACATCAATCCATACCTTTCCACACCTGTCCAAAACTATCCACATCTATTCACACCTACCTACACCTATCCATACCTATCCACACCTATTCATACTTATCCACACCTGTCCAAACCTATCCCTACCTGTCTACACCTGCCTACACCTATCCATACCTAACCACACCTGTCCAAACCTAACCATACCTGTTCACACCCACCTACACCTGTCCATTCCTATCCACACCTATTCATACTTGTCCACACCTGTCCAAACCTATCCCCACCTGTCCATACCTACCTACATCTATCCATACCTTTCCACACCTGTCCAAAACTATCCACATCTATCCACACCTACCTACACCTATCCATACCTGTCTACACCTATCCATACCTGTCCACACTCATCCATACCTGTTCACACCTATCCACATCTATCCATACCTGTAAACACCTATCCACTCCTATCCACAGTTATCCACACCTGTCTACTCCTATCCACATCTGTCCTAACCTGTACATACCTGTCACATCTTTAAATGTATTCTCACATGTCTATCTCATCTTGTCCCACTAACTCACATACCCAAGCCTTATACGTGCCAACTACACACACACACACACACACACATACCTGGCATACATAGAGAGGCAAGGCACGCACATAGCACACACGCACACGTCATCCCGCCACACACACAAATATCCCACCACACGACACTCTACACACCCACATGGACGTAAAAATGTGAGGGGTGAGGCTGGGGAAGCGTATAGCCTTCGTGTGGTGGCACTGATAGAAACATACGGCTCTCTTGCCCTGGTATATACGCGTCCCTCTACTTCTTCCTTATCCCGTGAAAAGAGGACGGGGGACTGCAAGAGGAGGACGACATTCGCCTGCAGTCCATGGGGTTCATGTTTCAGATGAACCTGGGGCTGCTGCTGCTTCTGCTACTGCTACTACTACTACTACTACTACTACTACTACTACTGCTGCTGCTGCTGCTGCTGCTACTACTACGCTAAAGATTGTCCCACTTAATTTGCCTGGGATTTTCGTCCTTTTGAAGTCAATCTACCATAGTTCAGTTGCGGAATAAGGCAGTTTAATAGCCCCACATCCTTGCAACAACACTTCTTCGTAACTGGCACCTTATTCTACCGTCAATCTTACAGCTCAGTGGCAGAATAAAACAGTACTTCTGCTCTTCCTTCTTTTCACAGCACTTATTCGTGATTAGCGCCAGAAGTTGTGAAATCATAGATCAAGAATACACATTAAAGACCAAAAATTCTCCCTATATTTCGCCTCATCTACTCTCTCCTCTGCTGGCTAACATTCCTAAGCTGATAGAGGCTTGGCAGGTTTCTAAGGCATTAGATGAATCTCTCTGATTTGATGTGTTAGGAACGACAGTGATGGCCGTGACCTTAATGAGGAGAAGTAGTTGAATAGTTCATGAAATGTTGCCACTGACTCTACGTGGTACACAAGAATGAACGTTCACACTCAGACTCATGCATATATCATCATCATCATCATCATTATCTTTGTCTTCATCATCATTATTATCATCCAACTCTCACTGTTATAAATAGGGCCTTTGGATCCATAAAAAAATAAAAGGGGGCAGGGGAATAAAAATAAGAGAACTATTTTCAGAATGGCCAGGGAAAGTGAGTCACACATATGTTTAGTCACCATATGTATACTCGCTCTTGCACACACACACACACACACACACACACACACACACACACACACACACACAGAACTATGGTAACCTGAGTATTATGAGTAACATTACTTTCTTCATTCACGCCACCTCATCGTAACTCGGTAACTTGTGTAAATTCAATAGATAGAAACTGGCAACTCACATGTAGATAGGGATAGACTGATATATACGGTAGATAAATTATATTCATATGTGTTTACGAAAGTCGTAGAGATAGATAAAAAAAAAAGTAGGGTAGATATATAAACACGATTAGATAAGAATATACACTTGTAGATATAACGAGGATATTTTGGGTTGAGAATATTGAACGCTCTCTCTCTCTCTCTCTCTCTCTCTCTCTCTCTCTCTCTCTCTCTCTCACCTAGAGGTCACCGGGTACTCACCGCAGAGTTTCATAAAAAAAAAAGACCTTTAGACGAACTCATAATTGTCATCCTCATCATCATCATCATTATCATCATCATCATTTTCTACCAATGGCCGTATCTTCGTTGGCTTAACCCCATCAGCCCCATGACGTATTTTTATGATTTATTTATATTCCTGTCTATTTTCATTCAGTATTTCGGAAGTCTGTTGTAGTAGACGCAGAAATGAAGGTAATATCTAACATCTTCAGTTAAAACGAAACCTCCCAAAATGAATAAATGCAGTCTGGAAATAGCAAAATTTGATTACGTCATAGGGTTATTGTAGTAGTAGTACCAGTAGTAGTAGTGGTGGTGGTGGTGGTGGTGGTAGTAGTAGTGGTGATAGTTATTGTTACCTCCACCAAAGAGGTTGTTTTTGACGGCGTTGGTTT
>NC_136992.1:3317500-3320000 GCF_032717465.1 Coenobita brevimanus | reverse complement strand
CCCGGTCACTTCCTAGTCTCTTCCACGGTCACTTCCCCAGTCACTTCTCTGGTCATTTCCCCCGGTCACTTCCCCGGTCACTTCCCTAGCAGCAGGGGTCCCTTCACTTCACAACACTGCAATATGGTCCACTCTTCACTCTTTCTAGCTGTATTTTCCACCATCTGGGCGGGGGGGGGACTATTTTTGGTCCAATATTTTTTTTTTCCTCTCTCTCCCTCTCTCACTTCCCTCTCTCCCTCCTGTTTCTGTTGGATCGAGGGTATTTGAATCTGTTAAGGGAGAGAGAGAATCTGGGTTCCCTTGACAAACGTACAGGGGCTCTTTCCACTGCCTCGGTGTCTCTCTCCCTCTCTCGCTCACAACACTTCACTTTTTCATCCCGTTGTTGCTATGGATTTTTCTTGGGCTTGTGTTTTTTCCTCCTGGTTTTCTCCTCCTGGGCCTCCTCCTCCTTCTTCCTCCTCCTCTCCCTACCCCCTCCTCCTCCTCCTCCTTACCTGAACATTACCCCTCCATCACCTCACCTCTCACCTCGTTTCCCTTCCCCCTCCCTGCCCCTTGCCCCATTTTCCACCTCTTTCTTTCCCCTCCCGTTCCCCCGCAGCGCACCGCCTCTCAGCTCACTCCCAGGGGCAGGACGCATTGCCCTTCCTTGCCCTGCCCTCCCACTCGGCTTGCCCTTGCCCACACGCACCAACCTGAGGATACGATGAGAGCACCTCACACAGAGAAGAGGCGACCACACACACACTAAGACATCCTTGCTGCCTCACACCTCACCACTCACTACGGCCCGGTGTCTGGCTTGCTAAAACGGCGCAGAGGGGATCCAAATCTCCCCTCCGCGCATGGTCCGGGCCGCAGGGAAGGGATCGAGTCGCCTAGAAGAGGATCCGACCCCCTACCGCAGCGCCACGGGGCCCTAGCGGTGGGTCTGGGAGGTCGAGTTTCACGGCGCCTATTAGCGGGTTGAACTGAGATTGATCCGGCAAGCCTCCACTCTCTCTCCCTCTACACAGCCGCACCAACGCTCTCCTCTCTTTCCCCTCGCTCTCGCTCTCTTTCTCTTTCCCCTCGCTCTCTTTTCCTCACCTCTCGCTCTCCCTCTCTTCTTTCGCTTTTACTCATATCTCTCCCTCTCTCTCTCTCTCTCTCTCTCTCTCTCTCTCTCTCTCTCTCTCTCTCCCTTCGATGTATATTATTCTTCTTTCCTCCTTTTATTACCTTGCTCTTTTCCCCGTCGCTCTCTTCTCTCTATTTCTTCATCCTATCTCTCACTTTTACTCATCTCTCTTTTTCTCCTCATTCTTCCCTTTCACCTAACTCTCCTTCTTGTACCTCTCTCTCTCTCTCTCTCTCTCTCTCTCTCTCTCTCTCTCTCTCTCTCTCTCTCTCTCTCTCTCTCTCTCTCTCTCTCTCTCTCTCTCTCTCCCCTCGCTTTTACTCACCTCTCTCTCCCACTCTACTCTCCCTTCCCCTCTCTCGATCTCTTTTTCCCTCTGCTCGTTTTCATACCTTGCTCTTTTTCCCCACGCTCTCTCTCTCTCTCTCTCTCTCTCTCTCTCTCTCACTACGAAGAGCTGTCCAGTCTCACTCTCCCCTCTCTCACTCTTCCTACAACTCAATCTGTTTCCCATCCTCCCCACCCCTCTCTCCCATTCCCTCTCTCTCTCTCTCTCTCTCTCTCTCTCTCTCTCTCTCTCGTTCACCGACCTTTCCCACCTTCTCTCACCCTCTTCAACTCCCTTTTCCCTCCTCACACTATGCCAGACATTCTCTCACTCTCTCTCTCTCTCTCTCTCTCTCTCTCTCTCTCTATTTACCCATCTATCTTTTTTTTTTAAATTTTCATATTCTCTTTCCTCTAAACTATACTACATATTATATCTTCATAAATAATCTCTCTCTCTCTCTCTCTCTCTCTCTCTCTCAGCAACGTAATATAAGTGAGTGGTCAGACCGCACACGGAATATGCAGTGCGGTTTTGGTGGCCCCCCCCCATTTCAGCAGGGATTTAGTGAAGTTGGTGCCCGTGTAGCGAAGGGGGTGCTAAACTAATTCTCAGCCGTCTCCGTAACAAAGCTTTTAAAGTGAGAAGGAGAGAGAGAGAGAGAGAGAGAGAGAGTGTGTGTAGAGTGTGTGTGTGTGTGTGTGTGTGTGTGTGTGTGTGACTATTTGATTTTAAGCTAGGGTTAGTGCTTTAATTTAAGGGGATGATGTGTTAGATTTGACAGAGAGAGAGAGAGTAATATAATTTATGAAGAGATAATATGTAGCATAGTTCAGAGGCAAGAGAATAGCAGAATTTAAAAAAAAAAAGAGTGAATGCTAGAATCCGATAGGTAGATGGGTAAAGAGAGAGAGAGAGAGAGAGAGAGAGAGAGTTAAAAGGAAAAGTGAGTCCTCGAATTTATGGACAGTGTTGCAATAAAGCCCGTTCAATACGTTGGCGTCTTTTCTAGCTCTTTCTCGCCTGTCAGACGATTTTATTCAGCT
>NC_136992.1:3255000-3310000 GCF_032717465.1 Coenobita brevimanus | reverse complement strand
TCTCTCTCTCTCTCATATCACCCACAGGCCATTAGAGATACACCCAACGATTCTTTCTCTTCTTAATCACCCCCCCAAACGATCCAATTACTTTCAGGGCCCAATTACACGCCTTAACAACCCACATCACGTCTCACAAGGACCAGACTAATTTATATGGTCATTAAATAGTGTTGTAATTAGTTTTGTGATGTGCTGGGAAAATTACTATGATGACCATTGCACACCTTACACTGTCACACTTTACATTGCTATACCACACACTGCCACACTTCACACTGTCACACCCCACACTGCCACACCCCACACTGCCACACCTTACACTGTCACACCTCACACTGCCATACCTTACACTGTCATAACTTACGCTGCCATACCACATAGTGCCACCTCACACTGCCTCACCATACACTGCCACACCTCACACTGCCACACCTTACAATGCTACACCTTACACTGTCACATCACACTCTGTCCCACCACACACTGCCACACCACACACATCGCACACTGGCACACCACACACTGCCATTCTTCACAGTATCACGCTCTACAACTACATCACAAACTGCCACACATCATATTGCCATGCCACACACTGCCACACCTCATAATGCTTCACCCAACTTCGCCACAGCTACACCGCCACACCCCACACCACTGCACTTCACACTTAGCATTGCCACACATCATATTCCCACATTTTACATCTACCACACTTCACACCACCACAACTTACACTACCACACCGCACCACCACATCTTACACTACCACACTTCACACTACCACACTTCACACCACTACACCTCACACTACCACACTTCACACCACCACGCCTTACACTACCACACTTCACACTACCACACTTCACACTACCACATCTCACACTACCACACTTGACACCACCACACCTTACACTGCCACGCTTCACACCACCACACCTCACTCTACCACACTTCACCACACCTCACGCTGCCACACTTCACATCATCACACCTTACATTACCACACTTCACACCACCATACCTCACACTACCACACCTCACACCCCCACACCTTACACTACCACACTTCACACCACCACACTTCACACTACCACACACTGACACACACACACACACACACACACACACACACACACACACACACACACACACACACACACACACACACACACACCTCACAGAACCACACCTCACACAAATAATATTATAATCACTGCAGGCAGGCGATTTTTATTGAACTCAAAGACGATTATTCTAAGTATTGCGCACAGCCTCCCTTAACCCTCTCACTAGGCCTCCCCCGAGCTGAAGAAAATCGTCTAGTGTGGGCAAGGACGAAGGAACCATTGAATCGTAGTCATGGGGGTGTTAATCGTCTGCCGCGTCTCTTTTTATCTGATGGAACTGGGTCATGAGTTGAATATTTAGTCGTGGTAGCCTGCACTTCGACCTGCTTTAGGGATGAGGTGGGAATGAGTCTCCTTGGTTGGTATTGCTCATTCCTTTTTAAATAGGCGGATGTTTTCTTCCTTCTGCCGCTTATTTCCCGTAGCTCAGTGGCAGGATAAGACCATACTGCTGGACCACATCCTTCCCATAGCACGTTTTCGAGACCACATCCCCTCCACAGCACTTCTTCGTGACTAGCACCATATTATAGTGCTACTTTCTTGGGCCAACTCAGTAGTCGAGATGAAGAGATGGCAAATTTACGCCTAGTTAAAGTGAGCAGAATATAAATGAACCCTCTAATCTGAGTACATTTAGCCGTCCCAGCAACACAAAAGGTCCAGCCAGGTGATTTTCTAGTAAAGCGCTATTTATGGACCACCTTTAGAGAGAGAGAGAGAGAGAGAGAGAAAACAGATTAGGGAAAGCTTAACTCTCATATATCTCCACGTCATCACGCCTCGTTTTTACCTGTTCTTACCATTTCCAAAAAATGTGTATATTGAATTTCTGAAGCCCTTACGTTTTGGAGGGCTTGTTGAAGGCTGTACCTAACCCCTCACCTCAAAATGGTCTTGTAGGGAGAGCAAGAAACAGGAATCATTCTGGTTAACCTTTTCATTGTGATGGTTACATAGAAATTCATAGGAAGTACAGCTAACAGGAGGCCTATTGGACTAAAAAAAAAAAAGTTATACAGGTATGTTGAAAAAAAAAAAGCTAATTCTACTTCAATGATCTTGTCAACGTGTAAGAGAAAGAGATGGAAAAGGAGAAGGCCCTCCCCCACCCACCACACCCTCCAGTAAAATCCAGCAGGAAAAAAAGATAGAAAAAGTCATGGAATTTTTAAAGGACAGGCAGAAAAAAACTATGCACTACTGTATGTATATAATCCTGAAATAGGAATCTGACTTTTTGATGTTTAATTCCTACTAATGACAGTCTATTTCATTCAGGCGAGAGAATCAGTATTGCCCTAAGCTATTTTTCAAAACTTTTACTGTGTTGCAGCAAAATTGTTAGTTGGCTTGTGATGATGATGATGATGATGATGATGATGATTATTGAGGGTGTAAGTTGGTGGAGGGCAGCGAAATGGCAGGGGACAGGAAGACATGAGCCGATTTGTATATGGCCACCCCTCACGAGATTAAAGCGTCTAGCTATAGGTAGATAGATTAATATGGGAGAAGGCTATATGGAGGCGATTTGTTTGTGGCCACCCCTTACGAGATTAAAGAGTCTGGCTATAGACAGATATATTATTATTATTATTATTATTATTATTATTATTATTATTATATTATAACTACTGCTACTGCTATTACTACTAGTATTACTACTACTACTACTACCACTACTTCAACTACTTCTGCTACGCTGCTGCTGCTACTACTACTACTACTACTACTACTATGACAGAAAGCGGAGATATTGTTTTGGTAAAATGGTGTCTTTTATCATTAGTGTCGCTTACAACTTTTTGTAATGAAATAGGGACCCCTTAAATTATAGTTTTCTGTATTGCAGTCAATAAAGAAAACGTGTTTTCAAACGTACACATATTTAATTTCGGCTCTCACTTTATTTTTTCTCTCATTTATGCTTCCTGATCGTCCTTCACCAAATCAGCGTCAAAGTTCTTGGGAGTGTTAGGGCTTGTACTGAATGGCAAATAGAGATTCTTACAAAATCGTTGGTATAATGTAAAGATAAGTAAAAAAAAAAAAAAAACTTGTTATTGCGATCAGTCTGGATGACCTCAGGATTTAACAGTCTGGTAATAGAATAGAAAAAACTAATACACCTCAAACAACGACTGTTGATTTCTGTACTGTCTGCCGGTTGAGGGATGCCTACGCGTGGTGTCACGGATATAACTGGACAGCAGATTACACATAGCCTACATCCCTCATCTCCCTCCCTACTGTATGGTGGTTGGTGTGTCGCCGAATCGGCACTGAATCCAGGGGCGTACCTAGAGATTTGGGGGCCCGGGGGGCAGGGTTCAACCCAGCCCCCCTAATTCTCAGAACTTGTCTAATATCTCAGCCGGGATTGTCAGGAGGATAAATATACATATTTTTAAATATTATTATAAAAGCTTATAAATATTCAAGGCTTTTGGGGGCCCCCTCAATTGGGGGCCCGGGGGGGCAGTCTCAAACAGCCCCCCCCCGCCCCCCCGTCAGGTACGCCACTGACTGAATCCGCACTTTTAATTGGAAAGTATTATAATTTATATTACCATATAGGTTCATACACACATAATTGTCTGAAATACGAAAAAATGTGTTTAATTTAATCATTACTAATTTTAAAAAATGATTCAGAGCGAAAACAAGATAAAGTTAGCGCCTTGATAGACTGGTATTTTGCATAGATATTGATTTAAAATGCAAGTAATTGTTTTGGCAGGCAGATTTTAACTATTTACCAATATTTTGGTAAACATCATCATCATCATCATCATCATCTTCATCATCATCATCATCATCATCATCATCATCTTCATCATCCGGACCTCCGTTCCCACCCCAGGGCAGGGTGAGGAGTGGCAATATCCAGACAGCCCAAATTTGCCCAATCTTATAGGCCACGCTTCCATTCACTCGTCATTCAAGCCCCTGGAATCCTGGCTCTATCGGATACGCCAAAATCATTCACCACGTTCTGTAGCTTCACATATACGTATCCGATAGAGTCAGTCCGGACGCTGCCACTTTAAAAAGAGGTGTCAAATCCCTGATCATACACTTCTTCTTACAACATTCATCCAGTCAGCTCGATCTCTTGTCAGTTCCTTAACCTCACCGACTTCCAAACCTCTCTTCCTCTCACACTCATCCACCATATCTCTTCATCTTCTCCTTGGAATACCTCGCCTCCTCCCTCCTTCAAATTCGCTCAGATATAACTTTTTTACCACTCTGTTGTTATCCATTCTCTCGACATGACCATACCATCTCAGTACACTCTCTCCGATTCTGGTATCCACCGACTTCCTCCCACATCTTTCACGAATCAATTATTCCATATCCTAGCCACTCTCTGTACTCCACATACATTTCTCAGCAGTCCCATTTCCACTGCTCTCACCCTTGACTTTTCATTTTCATGCCACACCATAGTCTCTCATCCATGTGTTAAAGTTGGCACCAACACTCCGTTATGTAAGCCTCGTGCAGCTACAACACTCAAGACTGTTTCTTATCAAGGCCTTCATTGCACCAGCTGCTTTTCCTACTTGTGTCACTCTACTTTCCACTTCTTTTGCACATTTTCATCCCTTTTCTATCATTGTACCCAGGTATTTGAACTCTCTCACCAATTCCAGTTTCTCTCCATTCACTATAAGATCGCACTGGGAGTCACCTCTCTCAATAACCATCACTTTACTTTTTTCTACATTTACTCTCAATTTTGGTAATAATCCGGGTTTATATTCCAGTATAAAATTTTTTAGGATTCGCGGGTTGTGTTTTTGGGCTATATTTAGAGCAGTAATGTTACGAGTACCACTGGACTATTTCCTGGTGTCTAAGATAAACTAGTATTTAAGTGGATGATGTTCTTTGTACTATTTAGAGAGTTTGTTATTAAAAGTTTACTTAGAACAGGTGATGGGAGTATACCGAAAGGTAATAGTGAATGCCACCAAGGGAAGTAGGCGGTCAGCTCCTTTTAAGTGTACTGGACCACAGTAGCTTAGCCTAGCCTAGTAAGAAGGGTAATCTATAGCAGTCTTATGCAGTGCCCTACTATCTACCAATCTACCTACCTGCTTACTACATTGGCTGCTAATATACGACAGTGCCCACCTAACTACCTACCCACCTACCACAGTGCCCATGTGTCTGCCTACTCACCTACCTGTCTATAATCTACCTACCTACTCGCCAGCTTCCCACAATGCTTATCTACCGACCAAAATACCTAACTATCTCCCTGCCTCCAACAGTCCCTACCTAGCTACGTATCTCCCACAGTGCCTAACCACCTATCTCAAACAATACCTAGCTACTTACTTCAGTGCCTTCCTACCTACCTACCTACCTAGCTACCGATCTTTCCACTGTGCTTACCTGCCCACTTATCACAGTGCCTACCTACTTTCCTACCTATCTACCTCAGTGTTATACCTACCTACCTATCTACCACAGTCTTATACCTACCTACCTACCTATCTACCACAGTATTATACCTACCTACCTATCTACCACAGTGTTTTACTACCTACCTTCCTACTACAGTGTTATACCTACCTACTTTCCTCCTTCAGTGCCTACCTACCTACCTTAATACCTGCCTATCTGCCACATTGCCTATCTACTTATCTACCTACCTACTTACCTACCTACCTAACTACCTGACAAATTTAACCCGTTACAACTCTAGCATTCAGTTCATTTAACGTCGAATGCTTTTACTGAGCTGGGAGTGAGTCATGCGTAACACTTTTAGAGAGATACAGACAGCGCTTAATGTTATTATGGAGTTGCAAATTGAATTAATACAGTTATACAGCAACTTCCTTTCACGTTTTTAATACATATGAGACAATGAACTATAACACAACACACACAAATTGCGAAGGAATTTTTGAAGTGTCTATCTATCTATAGCCAGACGCCATAATCCCCTAAGGGGTCTTTGAGTCTGTCTTTGAGTTAGTTGTTTTAAGTGGAGGGGCACTAGCCCTCCGCCAAACACTTGTTGACACGTAAGGAACACGTATGGGTTGATTATATGGTTACCACCCAGCGCTATAAATGGTTTGCTGGCTTACAAGAAACAGTTTAGTTTGTCACTCACTGCAAAGCCGCCTGAAAAAGGAGAGAAGGGTAATAAAAAGTGAAAAGCAAGATGGGAGATATAGGAAGAGAGGAGGGCAGACAGAAAAAGCATGCTAAAGGTGAAGGAAGATCTAGGCAGCACTACATCAAGTGAATGGATGCTGGCCGCCACCATCTACCACAGTTTTTGAGGAGACGAGTCAGATCATTCCTTCAGGTTCCAATCATTTCTGCTGTTGCTCGAAGGAAAAATCTTTCATCTGAGCACCTCACGAATGGAAAGAATTTTTAAAGAATACCAGTTCAACTAAGAATTTAGGAATGCGGCCGTGTCTTGGACGTGTGTGTGTGTGTGTGTGTGTGTGTGTGTGTGTGTGTGTGTTAATGCAAAAGAAATTTACCCAACACATTTTAATCCATTCAGGAGTGATGGTGTTATGGTAATGATGGTAATTGGTGGTGGTGGTGATGGTGGTAATGGTGGTAGTTGTTGGTGATGGTGATGGTAATGGTGGTAGTAGTTGTTGTTGTTGTTGTTGGTGGTGGTGGTGGTAATGGTGGTAATTGGTGATGGTGGTGGTAATGGTGGTAGTTGGTGGTGGTGGTGGTGGTGGTAATGGTGGTAACTGGTGGTGGTGGTGGTAATGGTGGTAGTTGGTGGTGGTGGTAATGGTGGTAACTGGTGGTGGTGGTGGTGGTAATGGTGGTAGTTGGTGGTGGTGGTGGTAATGGTGGTAGTTGTTGTTGGTGGTGGTGGTGGTAATAGTAGTAGATGGTGGTGGTGGTGGCGGTAATGGTGGTAGCTGCTGGTGTAGGACTACATAATAGATAGATAGATAAATAGATAGATAGAAGCAAGGAGTCAGATGATGAGAAGGTGTTGTGTCTGCGAGAATCGAGCAGTGCTAAACATGCTTACACACTCTTAACACTGAGGAAAGCCGACGTCACCATGTGCTGAGACGACAACACGCCAATCAACCCGCGAAGGACAACGCTATCACCACGTGCAACACCACTCACACCATTTCCCACCACGGTAAAAATTAGTGAGTTACATAGTTACTTCAATTATACAATACACAGTGATAGACAATAAGCTTCTGCACAAACATATAAAACGTACTGTATAGTTACAACTTAAATACACATACTTACTTCAATTATCTTCATAATTCAATCATTAAATACTTGCACCAACAATAAATATTCTACACTGTATATATTCATTCATTTATTATAACATTTATTTACTACCAACGAGTGTTACCATTTATACCTACATAAAATACGTGTTTCATACATACAGCTATACATTATTACATCTACAAAGTAATAAAGAAAATATACCATCACAGTTACTCAATGAGCGATTAAAAGAACTGTATTAAACATTTATTAATTAAAGCTACCTAGTGGAAACAGATAAATTAACTTACAAGAAAAAAAAATGGCCAACACAAATGCCGTTAGCAAGAGTGAACATCTTCAACACAATCGTGAAGACAAAGATTTCCACACAGTGCTGACACACATATTACTCACGATAGGTACAGGTGAACAACAAATCAGTGTATATAGTTAATACTGTATATATGTATATATATTTTTTTTATATAAAATAACAAAATATGGGACTATATAATATCATTTTATAGTATCTGTGCAATATAAACTAAACTTTAAAAAAGTATCCCAAGGAAATTAGCCAGTAGTTATGCAACCATGAACATGGAATAAGCGTACACAAGCAAAGAGAAACAAACTATAGAAAATCAATACATACAAAAAAGAAAGAAAGAAAGAAAGAAGAAGTAAGAAAGAAAAAAGAGAAATAGAGTAAGATCACATAACAAACAAATGAAAATAAGTGTAAGTGTTACTACATATGCCAAAATACCACATAAACTACAAACAAGAAAGCAAATTGTGTCTCCACAAACAAGTGGCATGACACATCATCACTATCATCGACCGCAGCATATGTTAGGACTGCAATTATTACAATTATGTTACTCCATATTATAATTATGTAACTACAAACAGTATGTACCAATTTATGTAACAGTTGCATTAACAAGATGTAACTTTTATGTAACTTTAACTACAATTATAAGGCCAAGACACTTATGTAATAGTTGCATTAACAAAATGTACCTACAATTATAAGGCCAACACAATTATGCATTAACACAATATTTTGTAACAATTCATAAAATGTTACAATTATGTAGTACCACAATGTTAGTACAATATTATAAGTCATACAATTATAGCACAATTCTGTATTACCAGTATCATCATACAAGTTAGGTGAAATATTAGACATTACTAAAGTGATAACTCAAATATGTAATGTATAACCTAGCAGTATTACCACTGCACAATTATATGCGTACGTCTGTTGTACATGCACGTCATACAAAGTGTTATACAACAACCATTGCATTTATTCAAATATGTATACAACTTATTTAAAATGTAATATTACTGAATAATCACTATTTACTATGAATAATATATGTATACAATATTCATACAATTATGTTACTTTACAATATTATGTATTTCACTTAATTAGCTTATAAGTTCATTATAATGTGTATGTAGTATGTATTAATATGTTATAACTATTAAATGTCGATGGTACGCCATTTTCGCGCGGCCGAGCAGATGTAGGACTACATAATAGATAGATAGATAAATAGATAGATAGAAGCAGGGAGTCAGATGATGAGAAGGTGTTGTGTCTGCGAGAATCGAGCAGTGCTAAACATGCTTACACACTCTTAACACTGAGGAAAGCTGACGACAGCGGCCAGTAAGGAGATGATGCAGTTAGCTGTCAGCAGTCCTCTCGTGAACAAAGATCTGGTAACCATGCACACACATATACACACATACTCACACACAGGCTCCTTAAGCTTTCCATCCATGAGGAACACACGTGACACACCCCTGCTACACCAGATTTTAGGAAAGAGAGTTTAGAAGGAGACAAGCGACCCTAGAGACAGGTCACGGGAGAAGGGCTTAGCGATTTGAGAGAGAGAGACAGATAGCGAGACAGGGAGGTAGCTACCCGGGACTTATACTCGTTCCGTGTGAGAGACTTGTTAATATTTCCAAGACAAATAAAAATAGTCCCATACTATTCTTTACCTCTCCTGTCACTACATGACATTTGGTGGGGAAGCTACTACAAGATATAAAAGCCGCTCGACCACAAGTCTAAAATATACTTCTCTACAAGTAACTACAAAGTCTTTATGACACTGGTGGTGGTGGTGGTAATGGTGTTAGTTGATGGTGGTGGTGGTGGTAATGTTGGTAGTTGGTGGTGGTGGTGGTGGAGGGGGTAATGGTGGTAGTTGATGATGGTGGTGGTGGTGGTAGTTGGTGGTGGTGGTAATGGTGGCAGTTGGTGGTGGTGGTGGTAGTGGTAATGGTGGTAGCTGCTGGTGGTGGTGGTGGTAATGGTGTTAGTTGGTGGTGGTGGTGGTGGTAATGTTGGTAGTTGGTGGTGGTGGTAGTGGAGGGGTAATGGTGGTAGTTGATGATGGTGGTGGTGGTGGTAGTTGATGGTGGTGGTAATGGTGGCAGTTGGTGGTGGTGATGGTGGTAGTTGGTGGTGGTGGTGGTAATGGTGGCAGTTGGTGGTGGTGATAATGGTGGTAGCTGGTGGTGGTGGTGGTGGTAATGGTGGTAGCTGGTGGTGGTGGTGGTGGTAATGGTGGTAATGGTGGTAGTTGGTGGTGGTGGTGGTAATGGTGGTAGTTGGTGGTGGTGGTGGTAATGGTGGTAGTTGGTGGCGGTGGTGATGGTAATTATGGTGGTTAATAGCGGTAATGATGGTGGTTGGTGGTAATAACTGCTGTGGTAATAATCCTGTTTGCCTTTCCTTCCTCCATTCCTTCCTTCCTCTTCTGTCTTTCTTTCCTTCATTCTTTCCTCTTCCTTCTGCCTACGGGTGACTTTACACTTCCTCTTCTGTCTTTCTTTCCTTCATTCTTCACTCTTCCTTCTGCCTGTGGGTGAATCTACACTGAGTGACAAGGTAAATGGTTTCTGTACACCAGGAAACCATTTACTACGCTGGGTGGTAACCATATAACCAAATTATGGCGCCTGGTGGTTTAGTGGGTAATTCCGGAGCTCCAATCAGATTGAGCCGGTGAAGGTTTATATCCAAGGGGTGGCTGGGGATAATTGCTCACGTAATGCCACTCAGGGATGAGTGAGGCTGGTCACTCTCATCTTAAATGTCAGGACCAACTTGCCTAGCCCCGGGCTCCTACGCTCCTCATGGGGCAACGTGGATTGGATGATGGATGGATGGATGAAATCATGCATCCATTAATATTGGTGTAATCATCATTTTACCATAAATAATGTGTGTGTGTGTGTGTGTGTGTGTGTGTGTGTGTGTGTGTGTGTGTAAGAACGATAGGGGGGAAGGAAGGAGGGGTTGATAGGAGGCAGGAGGAGAGAGAGGGAGTATGGAGGGGAGGAGGTAAGGGGGGAAAGGAGGAGGAGGTATGGAGAGGGAGAGAGAAGGTAAGGGGGGAGGGAGGGGGAGGGGGGGATGGAGTGAGCGTGCTTTTCAGGGAGGACTGGAGGGAAGGAGAAAGACAAGAGGTGGAAAGACGCGGAGAGGAAAGGAAGGAAAGGAAACTGAGGAAGAGGAAAAGATGAGAGAGGGAGGGATGGAGGAAAAGAAAGGAGGAAGAAGGGGTGTGAGGGGAGGGGGGGTGCTGGAAACAGACTATCGGAGGGAGGGGAGAGAACTAGTGGGGGGAGGGAGGGAGGGAGGAAACAAGTGGAAGGAAAGAATATGTGGGGAGATGGAATTCGCCTGCTTTGGTCAGTCTGGCTGCATCTGTGACGGGTGAAGGTTCTCAACGATTGTAGTAAGATATTTTCTCTTTTTTTTTTATTTTTATTCCCATTAATATTTGTTTTTATGAAGATAATGATTTTAGTTTGTACTTCAGAGTAGTTTTAAAGCTTACGGTGGCTACAAGCATCGTTTATCATACAACCATTAATATTGGTGTAATCATCATGCTCCGATAGTGTGTGTGAGCCAGTGTGCTTAATTTTGGTGTAATCATAATCATGCTCCGATAGTGTGTTCTTACCTAATTGTATCTTTACAGGAATGAGTCAAGCTCGTACTATCCCGTGTCTTAAACCATATTTATCGTACATATCCTTAAATCTGTAAATTGTTTTGGCACACACTATTTTATTCGGTAGTGCATTCCATTGATCAATTGCTCTGTTTGGGAAACTGAATTTCCTTAAGTCTTTATCACCTCTCTTCTTATGCAGTTTTTTGCAGTGTCCTCTTGCTGATGCTTCCCCATATGTTAAGTAATCATTTATGTCTATTTTCTCCTTCCCTGATATGCATTTATATAGCATTATCATGTCACCTCTTTTCCTTCTCTCCTGTAGTGTTGGTAGATTCAGTTTATTTAGTCTTTCTTCGTAGCTTAGATCCCTTAAGCTTGGTATCCATCTTGTAGCGGCTCTTTGAACTTTTTCAATCTTGTGTTTTTAGAGATGAGGACTCCAGACTACTAATGCATACTCCAGGGTTGGTCTGATGAATGATGTTATTATCCTTCTTAGCATGTCTTCATTTATGTATGTGAATGCTATTCTCATATTTGCAAGCAGTGTATACATGTTCCGTACCTTCTCACTGATGTGGTCAGCCGGAGATAGTCTGTTATTGATAATCACACCGAGGTCCTTCTCTCTTTCTGATGTGTGAAGGGTTTTATTTCCTAACGTATAATCCCAATCAGGTCTTTTTCCACTTTTACCAAACTTGATTACATGACACTTGTCCACAATGAATTCCATTTGCCATGTATTACTGCATTCATGAAGTTTATATAATTCTTCTTGTAGCTGTTTACAAGAGTCTGTTAGTAATTCTCCTTTGTATTTTTGCATCATCTGCAAACATATTTAGATAGCTTTCATTTCCAGTGTTACTGTTTATATCATTTATATACACTAAAAACATGATTGGTGCCAGCACTGAACCCTGTGATACTCCATTAGTCACTTCTTTCCATGATGATTAGTTTCCCCTTAGTACTGTTCTCATTTCTCTTTTTGAGAAAATCTTGCATCCAACAAAACAGGTTGCCTCGAATTCCTCCTTGATGGTACAGTTTCCATAAAAGTCTTTGGTGTGGTACTGTGTCAAATGCTTTCTTGAAATCTAAATAGATACTGTCCACCCATCCTTCCCTTTCCTGTATTGTGTCTGTTACTCTCATAGTAGCTCAACAGATTAGTAACACATGATTTTCCTTTTCTGAAACCAAACTGTCTTTGTTATCATACTGTGTTCTAGATGATTTACCCAAGCTTTTCTTATAAGCTTTTCTTATTCCTTGCGAGTGTGTGTCTGTCTGTCTGTGTGTCTGTCTGTCTGTGTGTCTGTCTGTCTGTGTGTCTGTCTGTCTGTGCGTCTGTCTGTCTGTGCGTCTGTCTGTCTGTGCGTCTGTCTGTCTGTGCGTCTGTCTGTCTGTGCGTCTGTCTGTCTGTGCGTCTGTATGTCTGTGCGTCTGTCTGTCTGTCTGTGTCTGTGTGTCTGTCTGTGTCTGTGTGTCTGTCTGTCTGTCTGTCTGTGTCTGTCTGTCTGTCTGTCTGTCTGTCTGTCTCTGTGTCTGTCTGTCTGTCTCTGTGTGTCTGTCTGTCTGTCTGTCTGTGTCTGTCTGTGTCTGTTTGTCTGTCTGTGTCTGTCTGTGTCTGTCTGTGTCTGTCTGTGTCTGTCTGTGTCTGTCTGTCTGTGTCTGTCTGTGTCTGTCTGTGTCTGTCTGTCTTTCTGTCTGTCTTTCTGTCTGTCTGTCTGTCTGTCTGTGTCTGTCTGTCTGTGTGTCTGTCTGTCTGTGTGTCTGTCTGTCTGTGTCTGTGTCTGTCTGTGTGTCTGTGTGTCTGTGTCTGTCTGTGTGTCTGTGTCTGTGTGTCTGTGTGTCTGTGTCTGTCTGTGTGTCTGTGTCTGTCTGTGTGTCTGTGTCTGTCTGTGTGTGTCTGTGTCTGTCTGTGTGTCTGTGTCTGTCTGTGTGTGTCTCTGTCTGTCTGTGTCTGTCTGTCTGTGTGTCTGTCTTTCTGTGTCTGTGTCTGTCTGTGTGTCTGTGTGTCTGTGTCTGTCTGTGTGTCTGTGTCTGTCTGTGTGTCTGTGTCTGTCTGTGTGTCTGTGTCTGTCTGTGTGTCTGTGTCTGTCTGTGTGTCTGTGTCTGTCTGTGTGTGTCTCTGTCTGTGTGTGTCTCTGTCTGTGTGTCTGTCTGTCTGTGTCTGTGTGTCTGTGTGTCTGTCTGTGTCTGTCTGTCTGTGTGTGTCTGTCTGCCTGTGTGCTAGGGCAAGTACTGTAGAAGGCAGAAGTACTATTCTCAGTTTTTTTTCATCGAGGCGAAGCTGCACTCGACAGGCTGATGATGATTGGCTGAATGCAGTATGTCCGAAAAACATCGTTGTATTTCAGATAATTACCCGTAATGTGAATAAAAACTTTGTAAATATCTGAAATAGAACGATGTTATCTGGACATATCCATTCAGCCAATCACCAAAGTGTCAAATACATCCTCGCCTTGGTAAAAAAAAAAAAAAAAAAAAAAAAAAAGCGTTATCTGTATAATTATCTATTCCAAGTGTAAATAATTTGTGCTGCATTTCCACAGTCATTGCAGTGGTGCTCCTATGGTGGCCTTGGGATCGTGTGGGTGAAACGAAGTATCAAGATATCTTTGTTCCAGACAGGGCAGCCTGATTCTGGTTGAAGAGGAGCGATGGGAGACTCCCTGGAGAGCTCAGGTAGCGAGTGGCCTTGACTGCTTGGAGGAGAGTGGCATAAGTCTGTTCAGATAGGTATAGTACTGTAATGCCTTTTTTATCTGATAACTTCCCTTAGCATTTTCAGTTGTTAGTGTAGTCAGGTAATTATGGAAGGTTGAATTGACCCAAATTTCATTCCTACATTATAACCAAGGATGAGATGAAGGGATGGAGTGGAAAGAAAGATGGAAGGGGGGAGGGGAGTTGGAGGGACAGTCAAATGGCAGAGGACAGGGCAATGTGAAGGCAATTTGTTTGCTGCTACCCCCTACGGGATTAAAGTATCTGACGATTGATAGATAACTGGATTCAAGCAACCACACAGTATTGATGTGGGAGTGTTAGGTCTGTCCAGAGAAAACAGACTGCTTATAGTAACCAAGGAGACTCATTCCTACCTCCGTAATTATGCCATCCATCCATCCATCATCTAATCCTGTGTTGCCCCATGAGGAGCGTAGGAGCCCTGGGTTAGACAAATTGGTCCTGACGAGATGATAATTAACAGCCTTACTCCTCCCAGAGTGGCATTACGTGAGCAATAAACCCCAACCATCCCTTGGATATAAACCTGCACAGGCTAAATCTGGTTGAAGCACCTTAATTACCCACTAAATCACCAGGCGCCATAATTTGGTTATTTGGTTACCACCCAAAGTAGTAAATGGTTTCCTGGGTTACAGGGAACCATTTGGTCTGTCACTCAGTGCAGAGAACATAAGGCAGCATTACACTGAATGGATTTGTAATCACTTGCGTACTGAAGTTGTGGGAGTAGATCAGTTCCATCAGGTAATTATTTTCCGTTGAGAAACTGAAAAGAGATGTATTTCTTTTTTAGCCTTAATTTTTATAGATTTTTGTCCCTTTGTAGTTTGTTATAGCTTAATGGCCGAATATCACACCCTTGCCATAGCACTTCTATGAGTAGCATAATCATCATTCATTTGGATTTTAGATACTGATGTTAACAGAATATACCGTAGACCATGCAAGAAGTATTAGAGAACTATTGTGATTGAAACTCTGAAACCTGTTTAATGCTGTGTGGATGGGAGCAGAGATAAAATAAATACGTAGGTGCAGTAAAATATAAATTTAATTTCACTGGGCATGTGAAGAGGATGGAGGATAACTCTGGAGGGTGAGGGGTGTGAACGATGAAGGCAGAGTTGAAAGGAGGGGGTAGATTGAGATGGTTTGGGAATGTGGAAAGATGGGGGGTTACAAGTGGGTGCAGAGGGTGAGAGGAGTGAATGTTGAGGGTAGAGTTGCGAGGAAGACTGACGACTTGACATGGCCATAATGTGATCTCAGGGATAAGGGGCAGAATAGAGAACCTGCTGGAGATAAGCAGCTTGGAGAGCTGCTATTAGGTGACCTAGGCCGATGTACGCAAGCACCTTGGAGCCTTTATACATGAACGAATGAAGGAAATGTTGGTTAATTCTCCCTCTTTTTCTGAACAGTGCCTCATCCATCCATTGGTGGGTAAAGTGGCTGAGATGATCTAGATTTAACTACTGCCCTTATTGTGCTTGTTCTCTATCCTTGCTCTCTGCACCCTGCCTCACCCCATCATTAGGTGGAAAAGATAGAAATGAAGGAAAATTGACTGTCAATAGGTAAGTCACTCTTTGCATTAATTTAACTTGAAAAGGGAAGCAGCATTATACTGTTAAAAAAATGGATGAATTGATTACTATGGATATGTTGGTCTGAATATTTTTTCAGAGAAACGTTACTAGAGCCCTTTCATGCTTATTGGCACGTGAATCAGGGGGACTTGAGGCAGAAATTACCCCTCTGAACTTCACCATCTTCCTTTTAAGAGATAGAGAATACCTGTATGGCAAGAATATTAACCTACTCCTTGTATGGATGAGTTAGGTATAACCATCAGTTATGTCCTTCAGCACAAGATTTAATTAGCGTTGCAGTAGCACTGTCATTGTAGTTAAAGGGTTAATGAGTTCTAAAGCATATTTGTACTTCAGGGCAGTTGGAGGGGAGGGGCAGCTTGAGAGCAGAGGAGGCCATCCCTGCTGGGATGGTGTCTGGTGGTAGACTTTCACAAAAGTCACCGCCACCACCTTTGATCTGGGGGCGCTAGATACTAAAATGGCGAGTACTCGTGAATGTGTAATTACTACTAAATCATTTAGATGCCAGTCTGTTGAAATAGTCATTGATGGGCATAGCGGAGTGTACAGTACATCAGCCTGTATAGTTTTCGTTAAATCATGCAATGGTACTAGCATTTGCCAGTTGCCAGCTGGCTGCAAAACTTGCCTCAGCAGGTACTGGAAAGTTAGAATGCGCTAAAACCTATAGTTAAATAGCTTAAGAAGCTAAAATTGCATGAGTATTGATGAAACTTAGATACTAAAGATTTGTTATATGGTAACACCTACAGCTTGTGTGTAGTACAGTAGTTAAATGAGAAGGCTAACAACCATACATCTGGAAATTATCATTTTCACCCGTTCCACCTTGTGTATGTTAGTCTTCATTTTTCTATAAACTTTTAACAAGCTTAGACTTGGAAAAGGTTAGATATAGCCATTATTACACCTTCACTAAGGAAACCATCCCGTAAGTTGGACAAAACCATTGGGAGTGAATGAAAACAAGTGACAGAATTCCAGGGGTTGAACCAAAGACATACTGAGACCCTAGTATTTTAAAGAGACAGCAGTGTCGTGATAGTAAAGCCTTGCCCTCCATGTAATTTTGTGATTTTCTAAGTTGCATTGGTACCCTTAGCTTCTTGACTCAGATATAATGGAAAACACAGCCTTCATTAACCCTATCAGAGCCATGGGTCCTCCCTAAGTTGTAAAATGCCCAGTGGTAGCAAGAATAAAACCAAAATAAACCACTGAGGAAGAGGTACTAGGGGACTTAACGAATTACAAGTATGTCTGCTTGAATTTATCCCTCGGCCTATTTGAAATTTGAACTAGGTAGAGTGCAGGCTTACATAGCTCTTCTCCTGGAGTCCACCATCCTCCTTTCAGGAGATAGGGAAGTAAAGGAATGTTTGTATAATCAGGCAGTGAAGCAGCTCTGTTATATTAGGGCCACCACACAAAATAAATAAAATGAAAATCGTTCTGCCTGTGACTGTCTCTCCTTCTGCCCGTGACTGTCTCTCCTTCTGCCCGTGACTGTCTCTCCTTCTGCCCGTGACTGTCTCTCCTTCTGCCCGTGACTGTTTCTCCTTCTGCCTGTGACAATCTTTTAAATGCAGTGTTGGGGCATCTTTCAATGAGTGGATATTGACTTTATTCAGTTTTGTTTGGAATGATTTTTTTTTACTCTTCTAGGTTTCTCATGTAATCTAGATTTTAATATACTGTTTCTAGGATTACTTCAGTAGATATAGAGAGATTGATAAAGCACATAGGGAGTATGGTGAATCATCTTAGGTGTATTAGCAATGTTTACAGTTTTTGCCTTTCTTAAAAATTTGGCCATTGTCTTTATCGTCATCGTTTAGTGGGTTACGGTGCTCCGATTGGCTGATGTTTGAAATTTAAGTGGGTGTGTTTGCTGTTGTATTTACTGTAGATGCCTGGTGGTTTAGTGGGTTAAGGTGGTCCAGCTAGGTGTGCTTTGGAATATTGTCTTTTTTAGGTACGGAATTTAAACTTCTGATCTTGTTTAGATGATCCAGTTGACAGGTGTTTGAATGTTAGGTGTTAGTGTGTATTTACAGTAGATTAGGTTAGTGTGTTAAGTGCCTGGTGGTTCAGTGGGTTTGGGTGCCTTGCTGTCCAGTGGGTTTGGGTGCCTGGTAGTCTAGTGGGTTGGGGTTCCTGGTGGTCAAGTGGGTTGGGGTTCCTGGTGGTCAAGTGGGTTGGGGTGCCTGGTGGTCAAGTGGGTTGGGGTGCCTGGTGGTCAAGTGGGTTTGGGTGCCTGGTGGTTCAATGGGTTTGGGTGCCTGGTGGTTCAGTGGGTTTGGGTGCCTGGTGGTTCAGTGGGTTTGGGTGCCTGGTGGTCTAGTGGGTTTGGGTGCCTGGTGGTCCAGTGGGTTTGGGTGCCTGGTGGTTCAGTGGGTTTGGGTGCCTGGTGGTTCAGTGGGTTTGGGTGCCTGGTGGTCTAGTGGGTTTGGGTGCCTGGTGGTCTAGTGGGTTTGGGTGCCTGGTGGTTCAGTGGGTTTGGGTGCCTGGCGGTCTAGTGGGTTTGGGTGCCTGGCGGTCTAGTGGGTTTGGGTGCCTGACCAACTGCAGCATAGTATTTGTTTTAGGGGTGGTTCAGTTCCATCTGATGAAAACAAACCAGCTAATGTCTGTATGTCTTTGCAGAAGGCGAGTTGACTTCTAACAAGATGGTTGAAGATTGTATCAAGACAGCAAGATCAACCCAGCTGTGTAAAGGAGTATGGTGTGCCCCAAGAAGATTGGTAATGTGTTAAAACATCATCTCTTTTTGTTTTAACTTTGCCTAAAATTACCATGCTAGTCACGAAGAAGTGCTGAGGAAAGTGTTTAACTTTGGCCCAAAATTACCATTTCTGAAACTTTAGCTATAACAGTAGAATAAAATTAGTGATGCTAGTCATGAAGAAATGCTGTGGAAAGAATGTAGAGCCACTGCTATATTTTTTTCTGCTGAACCTAGTGAGGCAGCCAAAGGATATATCTTGGCCAAGTTAAGGAGAAAGAACTATAGTTGTATATACAGAAAGTCCTCGTTTGTGCCAGTCACGAAATGCAGTGAAAAGTTACTGTGAAAGAAGTATTGCTGTATAAATACAGAAAGTTCTCGTTTACTTTTGTTTTTTTCGTACTCCAAGTAGTGCACTCATTTTGTCCCCGGACTCGTTCATATGGTAGTCATCAAGTGCTGAATTATTTTGTTCCCAGGCATATCTGAGCATGAGCATGGTGGTCTGTGGGCTGAATTTGCCCTTGACCTGTAGTCCACCATTATTATTTAGAAAGATAGTGAGTTATATGACTAGTAATTGAGCCTCATGAAACCAACTCCAGTGCCTATAAAGTGGGTTAATAGGACTAGTAACCAAGGAGACTCCTGTAATCCACCATTATCCTTAGGGAGGATAGGGAGGGAACTGAGGGACATTTTGTTTAATGGAATTGTGAACTGAGGGACTAGTTGATCAATCCAAGCCTGTTTGTCCAAGCAGATCCATCAACCACAGGCAAACAGCTCCTTGCAGGGCCACCCCACGAAGTGAACCAATGTTCCCTTGCGCCAGGCAGCTCCCTGCAAAAGCAAGGCACAGGGAAAAATGTGAAAATTTGGTTACTGAATGGTTGCCGCATTTGCATCTCTCCATCCAATTAACAGGGGCACCATAGCAGGCTTCACGTAACTCCATTATCTGGTTATATGGTTACTACCCAGCACTGTAAATGGTTTTGGATTGCAGGAAAACATTAGAATTGGCACTCGGTGTACAACCACCTGAAATGAAAAGAAGAGAAATTAAATGTGACAGGAAGGAAAGGGAGAAGTAGGAAGGGAGGACAGACACAGAAAAAGAATGACAGAGTTAAATGAAGAAGTAGGGAATGCTACATGGAGTGAGTGAGTGAAGGCCACCACCACTTAGCACCTAACGGACTAGTAACCAAGGAGACTCAGGAAAGTAAGTCTCCTGTGCCTATAAAGTCTTATTTCTATAATACATTGGTATGATTAGCAACCAAGGAGACAGTGCCCCCTAATGAAAGCAACCCTGTCCATTGCCTATTAAGTTTTTACAGCATGTTTTTAACCCTGACAGATCTCTATCCCCTTTTGTTTCATTTGCTGGCAGAATGTAATCAGATTGGAGGGTTGATGTGACTAGTTGACAAAAGTGATATCTACGGCTGGTGGCAGTACTGCGAAACAGAGGGAGTGTGGTCATGTGCAGTTTGCCACAAGAGTGTGGGAAGTAACTGCATCTTTGTGTTTGTGATAAGTGGATGCATGAGCGATGTAGTGTTATTAAAGGTAGACTGCGAAAAATGTTTATTTGGTGTGTGCAGCGTGTTGGGGAGAACATGAAGATTATCAGGCATGACAGAATTGATTTTGCTGGTGAGTCTCTTGAGTGTGTAGAGGAGTTTTATTTTGGGGACATGTTATGTGCTGGTGGGGATAGTGTTAGCTGTGGATAGGGTGAGGAGGAATGGCCGAAGGAAGTTCAGGGAGCTTTTGCCTCCTGACACTGAGAGGTCTCCCTAAGTGTAATGGGATCTTTGTATGCACCATGTGCTAGGAGTGTAATATTGTATGGTAGTGAGACCTGGGCAGTAAAGGAAGAGGATGTTCATAGGCCCAAATATTCAGAAATGAAAGTGATTAGATGGATGTGTAGTACGTCCATGAATGAGAGGCCTGAGGAGGGGTGTTAGGATTGCAATTGAAAAGTTGAGAGGAAATATGAGACTTCAAAAAATTGGTGTAGTGATGAGGAGGGGTATATTGAGATGGTTTGGGCATGTGGAGAAGATGGAAGATGACAACGGGGTGTGGAGGATGAGAGGTGTAAATGTTAAGGGTAGAGTTGTGAGAGGCAAACTAAGAAAAAGACCTAGGATGAAGTCATAGCGTGAGACCTGGACAAGGGACTGAACAGCGAGACTGCCAGAGATCGAGTAGCATGGAGAGTTGCCATTAGGTAACCTATTCCGACGCATGGAAGCATGTTGGAGCCTTTATAAACAATACAAAAGTAATCGAAGTAACCAAGGAGGCAAATTCGTAACTCATAACTAAGAATCATCAAACAATGCATCCCCCCCCCCCCAATTTTTTTACCAGTTCTGTCAGGTGAAAAGTGCACTAATAAAGCTTATGCAGGGTACAAAATTTTCATTACCAGTTGTTTGGAAGGAATGCTGTTTAGGCCATACCTGTGACTTTAAATGAGGATATCTGTATATGCAGTCTGAATTTGTGGATGTGGGAGCATTTCTTGGCCATTCAATTAATCAGACCTTTGATTTCTCAGCACTTCTTCACTTAGAATTTAGTATACTGCAGTCCACATGATCCCACATCCATACTTATGTATTTATGTGCTGACCATGAGAAATTTATTTCAATAAACGATTGTTTTGCTATAAATGTTTTAATACTTTATCTAGTAGAGTACACTATTTTTCTCCTTTAAGACTTTGAAACATGAAAAACAGCTTGATTTTGACAAGGCAGTCATAGAATTTCCGATATTTTGGACGTTGAAAAATTAATCATGCTTTTTTATTATCTTACGTCAGTTGTTTTGCCGATGAGCGAAGTATTTATGCAGTTTAAAATACAAAACACAACCCAAGAACTGCAGCAAAAACCAAAAATCAATGATCCCAGTGTAGTCAAAAAATAATTTGAAACTTATCGACATACTGCTTTGTAACACAGTGATGCAGCATGCTAAGTTTTATTCCCTCTTAATACAGCTGTTGCACATTTCTCTCATATCTGTCGCTACGTCAATGGTCACTGCTCCTCTGAACTGTCTGCTTTCATCCCTTCACTTCTACATTGGGTGCGTAGCACCCGTCTAGAATCAAACTCATACCTTTTCTGTCCAGCTGCATAATGCAAGAGATAAGTTTCCCCAAGTTGTTCTTGTAAACCATACAACAGGCTGACTCTGGAACTGCCTTCCTTTTCAATTTCTACTGCCTATGACCCTCCAGTCTTTGAAATGTTTTGTGTCCAGGCATCTCAAAATTAGCGGATCTTGAATTTGGCTCTTTTTTTTTTTTTTTTTTTTGAGGGAAAAATCTTTCAACCTTTCTAGCTTTAGTTCCTTTTTCCTTGCATTACAAAATATTTTAAATCATTCTGGGAACAGCATTGCCTAAAAATGAGCTGCTATAGTGTTTATCTGTCATGTTGGACTTAATCAAAGATCAATTGCATGGGTATGAAATGGCTGGGTATGCCAGGAACAGCATACTGATTTTATATATAGTGTACGTTATTAGTTGCCTACTTGCACCAGACCATGAGCGATAAATTTAAACTTCAATACGTCTGTTAAGATGCGCGTCTGTCTATGAGCAAGAAAATAAAGGGTGTAAACTGTAGGAGGCTGTTCAAAAGAGCATAAGCTCCTTTTTTCCCCAAAGGTTTTTAAAGAAACAAAGTCTTAAAGACGAGAAATGTTACTTCATAACTTGTAAAAAATGTAACTTGTAGCAGCCGTGGCTCAGTGGGTTAGAGCGCTCCGCTCTGGCCGAAGGGTCGGAGGATCGAATCCACCTAAGGGTCATTGGTAGACATCAGGAAGGGCATCCGGTCATAAAATGCTACACGCTCCAGTCCAAAAGTCCTCTACCCAGGGGCAACGCCTTAGCCTTTTGGGGATACCTGGCGTAAAACCAAATTTTATTTCTTTTTTAGCCATATATATTAACACTGGAGTGAAGGTGTTCTATGAAGGAAGATCTGTTGCTGGTAGATATGTTATGCTTGCATTCCACATCTTAGCCTGGTCAGAAATAGGTCGTTCTATTGTTTTCCGCTCCAAAAATCAGAATTGGGAGACCGAGGACGAAATGGAGAGAGAGAGAGAGAGAGAGAGAGAGAGAGAGAGAGAGAGAGAGAGAGAGAGAAAGAGAATTAACTGGAAGAGTGTATTTGAGTGAGGTGGAGGGGGGAGACTGAGGATGAGATGGAGGGATGTACTAGAGGTATAGGAGAGAGGATGCTGTAAGTGGTGGGAATGGAGAGTGAGACTAACTGGGAGTGTATTTGAGTGTGGTGGAGATGAGGGAAGAGGCAGGGGGAGACTGAGGGATGGAGTGGAGAGGTATATGAGAGGGAGGGGTGTAAGCTGGGGAAAAGTAGTGTAGGAGGTTAACTAAGAGAGAGTATATGAGTGAGATGGAGGGATGGAGTGGAGAGATATATGAGAGACGATGGTGTAAGTTGAGGGGGATGGAGAATGACATACTAATTAGGAGAGTATGTGAGTGAGGTGGGGGGTGAGGCAGGGGGTGGCTGAGGATGAGATAGAGGGATGGAGAAGTGAGGTGAATGAGAGAGAGGGGAGTAAGCTGGGGGAACGAGGAGTAGGAGACAGAGAGAGATTATGTGATAGAGGTGGAGGGGGGTGATACCGAGGATGAGATGGAGGGATGTAGTGGGAAGGTAATGGGTGTGGAGGTTGGAGAAAAGGCAGTGAAATGGCAGGGGACAGGGAGGCAGTTTGTACCCTTGCAGAATTAATGAATCTGGCTATAGGTAGAGACAGATAGCTTGTCCACACCTTATTTTCGGTTATAATAATATGGCCTTGAGTTATATATTTTTAAAGATTTATTTGTTTGCTGAGATTATACTCAGAACTCTAGCTTGGCACAAAATGCTAACCTTTCGAGCCTGAATTACGAGTTGTAATATTCTAAAACATGATGCTGGTCACAAACACTGTGAAAAGGATTTTGAGTCATAGCATTGCCTTTCTATGCCTCAAGTTGTGACACAGCTGGAAAAGTATGAAAAATTAGGCCAAGTTACAGTGAAGAGTATAAAATTATTAGGTTCAGTGCAATGTGATTCTGTTGATAGATATTTAACATGCATCACAACCAGTGCATTATAGTATATTTGAACCCCTTCAGTACCGAGATGTCTTTTCTTAGTTTAATTTTGCTACATCCCAGACAATTTCATGAAGGTGTATTCTTGCTGCTGCCACACTATTTTATGCAGCTTAGGAAGGATTTGTCGTACCATCCCTACCCTCCTTTTCTGGCTTTGGCCTACCCTGCATCCTTGCTATTCCCAGTTGTGCCTCCCATGTCTGCCAGATCCTGCCTCCCCATACCTGCTATTCTTACCCTACCCTACCCCTCCAGTATGTTAGTCCCTTAAGCTGATAATCGTGTGGTGTCAGCAGGAATAAAACGTCCTCGTACTGAAGGGGTTAGCTGGGCCTACTCTGTCCTCTGATATGCCATTTTGACTAATTCATGCATTGCTCAGTTGGATGAGTAGGATGTGATTTTTGTGTACGAAAATATTTTGTACTGATCTTTAACATGCATTAATGCAAACACAGGCTGCGTGGTTGCACAGAGTGTTTAGCAATGCATGTTAACAAAGCCCTTCTCATCCTTTGTTGATTGCCATGTTTACTTGTATAGCTCTGCTCGGCTTTAGCTGGGCCGAGCAATACAAGACATGGCATATAACAAAGTGATGAGAAGGGCACGCTCTTGGAGGCATAAAATTCAGGGGCACCGAACCTATCTCGATAAATGGGCCACGAAAATACGGACTGGCAACCCTCACAGCTTGAGTTACCAGTCCGTATTTCTCTTGCCCATTTATCGAGATAGTTTATTTTTTCAACTTCCCGACTCTTGTGTATATATATACTGTGGAAATAAAACCCATGTATTATTACAATGTCTTTTCTATATACCTTTTCTTTACATATATATTTGTTTACATATATATTTAAATATGGACTTTGAAAAAATATCAGAGAATAATACCAAGACATATAGGAACAGTACGAAGGAGAGATCACACCGTACTATTCATGTCTTGGTGTTATTCTTTGATATTTTTTCAAAGTCCACATTTTGTATACACACTATGAAAAAACTGCACTGAAAATTTTTTAAACTTGCTGAAATTGTCAACTTTGAGAAGATACCTCAGAACATAGATAACATGAATTGAAACTTTACCAACTTAGAACAATACTAAGATAAAACATGACATTAGTAAAATATCACCTTCAGAAAACATGAAACAGATCTTATGAGCGTGTAAGAGCTGAGTATAAAAATATATTCACAAAAGATATGATTCTGCTTGTCGTCTGATAACTATGGAAGCAAAGAAATAGAAATACAATAAATGAACTACATAAAAAGACAAACTGCCTAAGGGGTAAGGCAAGGGAGGGAAGAAGACAGCAGCAGACGAGAGCAGGGCAGAGGAAGATCAGCATGGCAGATAAAGGTGAGTATGGCAGAGGGATGGCAGGACAAGAATAACATAACATAGCAAAGATGGCAGGGCAGGACACATCAAGGCAAGAACAACAGAGCATAAGAGATGGCAGGACAAAAGGCAAGAGCAGCAGAACATAGCAGAGATGGCAGGGCAGGACACAACGCAAGAACAATAGAACATAGCAAAGACGGCAGGGCAAGAATAACAGGGATGACAAGGCAGGACATGGATGGTAGGAATGGCAGGACAGGACAGAGATGGCAGGAACAGTAGGGCATAGAAAGGGTGCAGTGTAGGGCATGGGTGTGTACTACAAGGGTGCAGAGGACGTTATGGCAGGACACAGCAAGTGTGCAGGGGAGGGGAGGACAGTGCAAGAGTGCAGAGCAGGTAAGAGAGGACAGGGCAGGACAGGGCAGGGATGCCAGAACAGGCAGGACATGACAGGGATGACAAGACAGGACAGGACGGTGGAGGGACAGGGCAGGGATGGCAGGAATAGCACGGCAGGGGGGTACGTGGCAGGGCACAGCTAGGGTGCAAGGTAGGTTATGGCCGTGTATTGCAAGGGTGCAGGGGAGGGCATGGCTGTGTATTGCAAGGGAAGTTATAAAGGGGAATAGCAAGCAGAGGACAGTGCAAGGGTGCAGGGCAGGTAAGAGATGGCATGGCAGGGCAGGACAGAACTGGCAGGGCAGGACAGGGATGACTGGACTGGACTGGACAGGACCGGACAGGGATGACCGGACAGGGATGACAGGACAGGACAGGACACAGATGGCAAGACAGGACAGCGATGACGTAAGAGGGATGGCAGGGCCCCGCAAGGGTGGAGGAGAGGGCATACCTGTGAGTTGCGAGGGTGCAGGGGACAGAATGGCTGTGTATTGCAAGGGTGCAGGGAAGGGCATGGCTGTGTACTGCAAGGGTGCAGGGGACAGAATAGCTGTGCATTGCAAGGGTGACGGGGAGGACATGACAAAGATGGCACTGAAGCCGTGCTGGGGGTGAAGGGATGGCAAAGCATGGAAGGGAAAGGGCGCAGGGCAAGGAAACACGACAGGGCAGGGGAGCAAGGCAAGGATGCAAAGAAGGGCAAGGCAAGGATGCAAAGAAGGGCAGGGCAGGAAAGACAGGAGAGTAGGGTGGTGATATGGTGGGTTGCAGGGAAGTGGTGGTGGTGGTGGTAGGGTGGCTTGCAGGGTTGTGGTGATTGTAGGGTGTGTTGTAGGGTGGTGGTGGTGGTGGTAGTGTGGGTTAAAGGGTGGTGGTAGTGGTGGTGGTAGTGTGGGTTACAGGGTGGTGGTGGTGGTGGTGGTGGTGGTGGTGGTGGTGGTGGTGGTGGTGGTGGTGGTGGTAGTGTGGGTTACAGGGTGGTGGTAGTGGTGGTGGTAGTGTGGGTTACAGGGTGGTGGTAGTGGTGGTGGTAGTGTGGGTTACAGGGTGGTGGTGGTGGTGGTGGTGGTGGTGGTGGTGGTGGTGGTGGTGGTGGTAGTGTGGGTTGCAAGGTGGAGGTGGTGGTAGGTTGGGTTGCAGGGTGGTGGTGGTGGTGGTGGTAGGGTGCGTTGTGAGGTGGTGGTGGTGGTAGTGTGGGTTGCAGGGTGGTGGTGGTAGCAGGGTGGGTTGCAGGGTGGTGGTGGTGGTAGCAGGGTGGGTTGCAGGGTGGTGGTGGTGGTAGCAGGGTGGGTTGCAGGGTGGTGGTGGTGGTAGGGTGGGTTGCAGGGTGGTGGTGGTGGTAGGGTGGGTTGCAAGGTGGAGGTGGTGGTAGGGTGGGTTGCAGGGTGGTGGTGGTGGTAGGGTGGGTTGCAAGGTGGTGGTGGTGGTGGTAGGGTGGGTTGCGAGGTGGTGGTGGTGGTGGTAGGGTGGGTTGCAGGGTGGTGGTGGTGATAGGGTGGGTTGCAGGGTGGTGGTGGTGGTGATAGGGTGGGTTGGAGGGTGGTGGTGGTGGTAGGTTGGGTTGCAGGGTGGTGGTGGTGGTAGGGTGGGTTGCAGGGTGGTGGTGGTGGTAGGGTGGGTTGCAGGGTGGTGGTGGTGGTAGGGTGGGTTGCAGGGTGGTGGTAGGGTGGGCTGCAGAGTGGTGGTGGTGGTAAGGTGGGTTGCAGGGTGATGGTGGTGGTAGGGTGGGTTGCAGGGTGGTGGTGGTGGTAGGGTGGGTTGCAGGGTGGTGGTGGAAGGGTGGGTTGCAGGGTGGTGGTGGTAGGGTGGGTTGCAGGGTGGTGGTGGTAGGGTGGGTTGCAGGGTGGTGGTGGTAGGGTGGGTTGCAGGCTGGTGGTGGTAGGGTGGGTTGCAGGGTGGTGGTAGGGTGGGCTGCAGAGTGGTGGTGGTGGTAAGGTGGGTTGCAGGGTGGTGGTGGTGGTAGGGTGGGTTGCAGGGTGGTGGTGGTGGTAGGGTGGGTTGCAGGGTGGTGGTGGTGGTAGGGTGGGTTGCAGGGTGGTGGTGGTGGTAGGGTGGGTTGCAGGGTGGTGGTGGTGGCAGGGTGGGTTGCAGGGTGGTGGTGGTGGTAGGGTGGGTTGCAGGGTGGTGGTGGTGGTAGGGTGCATTGCAGGGTGGCAGAGGTGGTGGTGGTAGTGGTAGAGTGGGCTGCATGGTGGTGGTGGTGGGGGTAGGGTGGGGTTGCAGGGTGGTGGTGGTAGGGTGGGTTGCAGGGTGGTGGTGGTGGTAGGGTGGGCTGCAGAGTGGTGGTGGTGGTAAGGTGGGTTGCAGGGTGGCAGAGGTGGTGGTGGTGGTGGTAGGGTGGGTTGCAGGGTGGTGGTGGTGGCAGAGGTGGTGGTGGTGGTGGTAGGGTGGGTTGCAGGGTGGTGGTGGTGGTAGGGTGGGTTGCACGGTGGTGGTGGTGGTAGGGTGGGATGCATGGTGGTGGTGGTGGTAGGGTGGGTTGCATGGTGGTGGTGGTGGTAGAGTGGGTTGCAGGGTGGTGGTGGTGGTAGGGTGGGTTGCAGGGTGGTGGTGGTGGTAGGGTGGGTTGCAGGGTGGTGGTGGTAGGGTGGGTTGCAGGGTGGTGGTGGTGGTAGGGTGGGTTGCAGGGTGGTGGTGGTAGGGTGGGTTGCAGGGTGGTGGTGGTAGGGTGGGCTGCAGAGTGGTGGTGGTGGTAAGGTGGGTTGCAGGGTGGTGGTGGTGGTAGGGTGCATTGCAGGGTGGCAGAGGTGGTGGTGGTGGTGGTAGGGTGGGTTGCAAGGTGGTGGTGGTGGTAGGGTGGGTTGCAGGGTGGTGGTGGTGGTAGGGTGCATTGCAGGGTGGCAGAGGTGGTGGTGGTAGTGGTAGAGTGGGCTGCAGGGTGGTGGTGGTGGTGGTGGTAGGGTGGGGTTGCAGGGTGGTGGTGGTAGGGCAGGTTGCAGGGTGGTGGTGGTGGTAGGGTGGGTTGCAGGGTGGTGGTGGTAGGGTGGGTTGCAGGGTGGTGGTGGTAGGGTGGGTTGCAGGGTGGAGGTGGTAGGGTGGGTTGCAGGGTGGTGGTGGTGGTAGGGTGGGCTGCAGAGTGGTGGTGGTGGTAATGTGGGTTGCAGGGTGGCAGAGGTGGTGGTGGTGGTGGTAGGGTGGGTTGCAGGGTGGTGGTGGTGGTAGGGTGGGTTGCAGGGTGGTGGTGGTGGTAGGGTGCATTGCAGGGTGGCAGAGGTGGTGGTGGTAGTGGTAGAGTGGGCTGCATGGTGGTGGTGGTGGTGGTAGGGTGGGGTTGCAGGGTGGTGGTGGTAGGGCAGGTTGCAGGGTGGTGGTGGTAGGGTGGGTTGCAGGGTGGTGGTGGTGGTGGTAGGGTGGGCTGCAGAGTGGTGGTGGTGGTAAGGTGGGTTGCAGGGTGGCAGAGGTGGTGGTGGTGGTGGTAGGGTGGGTTGCAGGGTGCTGGTGGTGGCAGAGGTGGTGGTGGTGGTGGTGGTAGGGTGGGTTGCAGGGTGGTGGTGGTGGTGATATGGCAGGCTGCATGGTTCTGGTGGTGGTGGTGGTAGGGTGGGTTGCAGGGTGGTGGTGGTGGTGATATGGCAGGCTGCATGGTTCTGGTGGTGGTGGTGGTAGGGTGGGTTGCAGGGTGATGATGGTGGCAGGGTGGGATGCAGGGGTGTGATGGTGGTAGGGTGGTTGTGGTTGTGGTAGGGTGGGTTGCAGGGTGATGATGGTGGTAGGGTGGGATGCAGGGTTGTGATGGTGGTAGGGTGGTGGTGGCAGTAGGGTGGGTTGAAGGGTGATGGTGGTAGGGAGGTTGGATGGGTGGTATGGTGAGGAGAAGGAAGTGAAGGGGAAGAAGAAGAAGAGGAAGAAAGAGAAGAACAAGGAGATTAAGAAGAGGAAAGGGATGGAGGGAGGGAGCCTAATACAATAAATAATAATAAACATATGAAATACTAAAACATCTGTAGCCTAGTATAATGCCAGCAAGAGGTATAATGAATTTAAACTTCAGAAATTGCTTGTTAGAGTAAAATAACAACAACAACAACAACAACAATAATAATAATAATAATAATAATAATAATAATCCATCCATCATCTAATCCTACGTTGCCCCATAAGGAGCATAGGAGCCCGGGCTAGGAAAGTTGGTCCTGGCATTTAAGATTATAATAATAATAATAATAATAATGATAATAATAATAATAATAATAATAATAAAAACTAACTGTGAAACTCCTATCAGTAATTCCTCATTTAAGATACTTTCACTAAGCACAGTTTCTCTCTTAATTTGTCAAAATAAAAACACTTTTCACAAACTTCTTAATTAATCTGAAAGGCGTGCTATAAAAGATCAAGGTTAATTTATCTAAAAATATTACTTATTTTAATTAAGCATTAATATCTTGATACTTAATTGCTGTCTTGCATTTGATCCTTAATGCTTAAGAAAAAGTCCCTCTTGCTGGGACCTAACCCTAACTTCACACAATGTTCACCAAATAGCAGTTTCCATTAATATAATCCTTAGCAAACTTTCTCAGCTCAATTAGCAATATCTCATTCACGAAGCTAGATGATCAGCACACACAGATAAGCTACACACACAATTGACAGTTTTGCTTAGTCGGGGAGCAAATACTGCATTGGCAAAAATGCTGAAAGTGACACTATATTGGTTCAGAGAAGTGGTTTGGTTAAAGCACCACTACAGAGGAATACAGGACCACAGCAACAGCAGCCCACAATTTACTCAACCGTAATACAGGGCTGCCCATATGTATCTGGTGGTGTTGGCTCAGTCTGCAGGTATGAGGGATGCATAAGCAACGTTGGGTCTGGTTAGTACTTGGATGGGTGACCGCCTGGGAACACCAGATGCTGTTGGCATAACGTTCTCCCTACGTGTCAAGTGGGGTTGGTGGAGGATTAGTGCCCCTCCCTGTAAAACAATAAACTCTAAGCCTTGGCCACCCCGTTTGGGATACATGGCGTCTGGCAATGAATGAAAAAAATGTATTTTGATGACTTTGAGAAACAGCTACTCAACTGGGGACTAAATTACCATCTTTCTTTTGTAAATGCTAGTTGAAACAACACTGTAATATGATGCTAGTTATGGGGCCACAGTCTTTTTGTATTCTAGCAGTGAGGTATGGGAAATGAATCTGCATCAGGACAAAAATCCCATGTCTCCATGTGTCATGTCTGTATGTCATGCCTTTGTGTTATATCTCCTTGTGTCATGTTTTTGTGTCTGGCCTCCTTGTGTCATATTTTTGTGTCATATTTGTCCATCATGTCTCTGTGGTTGTTCAGTTTGTATATAGATGGAGCTATAAGAGTGATAATAGGTAAGGAAATGAATATATTGAGTGTCTAATGAGAGAGGGTAAGATGTGGAAACTTCCTGAACTGTTGCTTGCTGATGATACTATACTGTGGGAATGAATGTGAACTGCAAGGCTTGATGCATGAGTTTGGGAATGTACGTAAGAAACAGAATCTAAAAGAGAATATATATATGTGTAAAGTTATGATCTTTCAGGGAAATGAAGTCACAGCAAACACAGTGAGACTGAATGATGAGGAAATAGAAAATGAGAGTGCATCCAAGTACTTACGTATTGTAATGAGTAAGGATGGAAGGAAGAGCTTGAAAGGGTACAGCAGGGTAGAAAGGTAAGCTGTGATAAGGAACAGGGAAGTAAGCATGGAAGTGAAATGAGAAATGTGGAGATAGACAGACAAATGAAGAAGCAAACTGTTGTTAAGAAAAATACTTTGTGATAGTCTGGTCATGTAAAGAGGATGGATATGAGAGACTAGAAGTGTATGTGAGTGAGGTGGAGGAGGAGACCAATGACAAGATGGAAGGATGAAGTGGAGAGATATATGAGCGAGGGGGGTGGAGGTGAGCATGGAAATGAAGCTTGGATCCTGCTGGAAAGACACAAGTCAAGAGTGAGAGCAGTGGAAATGAAGTGAGGTGTGTGTGGAGTTTTATGGACTGAGAGATAGAAAAATGAGGAAGTAAAGATGCATTATGGTGTTATTAGGAGAAATACTTTGAGATGGTTTGGCCATGTACAGAGGATGGAGAAGGAGAGACTGACTAGAAAAGTGTATGTGCATGAGGTGGAGGGGGAGGGGAGGAGGGGAGACCATGGCTGAGAGGGAAGAATGAAGTGGAGAGAAAAGAGGGAGGGGGGTGTGAGTTGGAGAGAGGGCAGTCAAATGGCAGATGACAGTACGACATGCAGTTGTTTGTGGTCCCCTCTTATGGGACTGATATGTCTGGCAATAGATTTATAAAGGTAAGAGGAGAGTAAAAATTTCTGCTTACTAAAATAAGTGAGCTTTAAGCAATTACTGGAAGCAAATGCAAGAGGAAATATTTGACTACTTGATAAAAAATAATGCAAACAATGGATGCAAACACGCAATCACTATAAAGTAAGAGAGGGTTATGGGAAACCGAAAATGATGCAGGGCAGAGATAGTAATGCTGACTGAGCCATTCACCACATCAATCATCATTATAATCATCAAAATCAATACAATAATCATCATTCATTATTATTAAAATCATCATTGCAATCATCATCATCATTATCATCTTAACTTCTTCTTCCCACCTAAGGATGGCGTAAGGTATGGTCCAAAAAGCAAGGACAAATCACATGGACAAAGACATGTTATATATAAACCACCCTGTATTTTTTTAGCATCCGTTGCATAATTATAACCAGGACTTACTGCATCTATTTGTGGTGTATAGGCATGTGCAAAAGTATGCCAACAATACTCTGCCAGCACTAACTTGTATTACATATTTATCACTCTTCCCCACATGACACGTGAGAAACATTCCTTCATTGTAGTTTTTTTTACTGATGCTTGGAACAGACATCTTCATATGGTAATGATCAAACACTGAAGCTGTCAGGTTATACTAACATTCCTCAGTTCCTTGACAATCTCCCTAAGGGAGGACAGTGGATTATGAAAGAATGGTAACATTGGTCTGCAGTCCTTACCACATAAAATATTTGAAACAACACCTTCCATTCCTACAGCCAGCAGAGAAGTGTCTACATACTTTTGCTCATGCTCATGACAGGAGTCTTGCTACACATTTCATAGCCTATGGCACCATGCAGCTGGCCAGTTGCCTATAACCTTAGTCGCTTTACTTGAATCTGGCAAAGATGTCTTCTTTCATTGCTGACAGCAGGATGTAATGAAACTGGTTGTTTGATATGACTACTAATCAAAGTTGACATCTTGTGACTACACTGAGTGACAAGCCAAGTGGCTTCTTGCTACCCAGGATATAAGTTACTACACTTGGTGGTAACATACTGTACAACTAGACAGTCACATGGTGGTGTAAGAAGTTACAGCACTCCAGCTGGATGAGGCCCCATAAGTATTACATCAGTCAGTAGCTAGTCCTAGGTCTCTTGCAAAAAAGGTATACCTGTGGATTTTACTTGCTGGACTCTTGTTACTTTAACCCAACATAAAATATGCAACTCAGCAATAGTTTATCATGCAGACTACTAGTCATGAAGAAGTGCAATGGGATGGATGCAGACCTGTAGTACTAGCTACGTTATTCTACCACCGAGATATGTGAAAAAAGCTGGTGAATGGACAAATCCTGGGCCAAGTTAAGGTGCAAGAACCATGATAATTGAGCATGGACTAAAATAAATAAATAAGATAAAAATAAAGATCATTATTATCCTTAGACCCCAAAGCATCACTCTCAGTTGAATAAAACCATCTGGTGTTAGTTGGAATAAAGATAGTTGCTCTCTCACTTATGAACATCTGCCATGAACAATAATTGTTGTTGAAATTAAAGACTTACCTACTTGAGATTTCATTAAGCTTTATGGCTGCCAGCCAGATAGTGCCAGGGACTGATTCCTGGCACTGAATCATCCTATCCTATCATCATCATCATTGTCGTCGTCGTCATCATCACGGTTGATTGGCATGTAAAATCTGGCCTTGTACACCCTAGTGGTGGAATGATCTAGTTATGAAGCCTAGCACTGCCAGTGATCAAATTATCATCATCATCAGGCATTAACGTTACCATCATCAGCCCTAACTCCTTTTCCAACCTAACAATGGGGTGAGGAATTCTCTTAAAATTTCGTAGGCAGTGGAGCAACTGTTATAATCTGTCCATCTCAACTTGGCTTAACGGTGATCTGGAAAGGATGCAGAGCCACAGTTTCACTATCCTTGTCTTATTCTGCTTTGGGGATTAGGCTGCCAAAGGACAAAACTCTCTGCCAAGTCAAGGTGGACGAACCAAAAAATTTCTAACTCACATTTCAGAAGGGTGGTAGTAGTTGCAGTTGTAGTAGTAGTGGTTAAGGTGTAGATACTGATTTTCAAAACCGATGGCCTAGGGGAACCCAACCTCTTCAGGGCTGTCAGAGTTATTTCCCCACAAGTCAGAGGCCACTGTATAATAAATCACTGAGCCAGCCCCACCAGTTCCATCATGGCAGCCCCACCAGCACCACCTCCAGCATGGCAGCCCCACCAACACCACCTCCAGCATGGCAGCCCCACCAACACCACCTCCAGAACGACAGCTCCACCAGAATCACCTCCAGCATGGCAGGACCATCAGCATTACCTCCAGCACGGCACCATCACCACCAACACAGCAGTAGCAGGAACAGGAACAGGAGCAACAACAGCATGAGTAGCAAAGGCAGCCTCTGAAAATATTGCAAGTTTTTAGGAGATATGCTTAGGTTTGTTGATACTTCAACCCTTTGTCTGAGGAGGAGTTCAATACAGATCTTAATTAACCCCAAGTGTATTTCTGTAATTAATCCCTATAGTACTGGTGTTGGAGTGGCACTACTAGGTTGGAGGAGGGGCTGCCTGATTATATTAACATTCTCAATCCCATCCTAATCCCCCAACAGGAGAATGGTGGACTACGGAAGGGTAGCTCAGCCTGCTGTCCATTGGGTTCATGTTCTGATGTGCCTGGGGTTGCAGCTATTGTACTATAATTACTGGTACACATGACCTATCATGACCTGATCCATTTTCGTCATTTGTCTGGTTCAGTTTCCTGGTTATAGTCCCTCAAGTACTTCCTTAATCCCAGAAAGGAAGATGGTGGACTGCAGCAGAACAAGACAATCCTACAGCTCTGCATTCTCTACATAACTCTTCATGACTAGCATTATTCTTGTGTTAAACTTTTGTTACAACTCAGCACTGAATATGAAGAGACGGCAGTGTAGACAGATAGAAAGTGGGAAACAGGGCCATAGACAGCTTAAATTCCTTCACAATGAAGGCTGTCTCCTAATATGAATAAAAGTCTGGTGGTAGCAAGTATAGACTATATGACATCAGCAGAAGACCCCATACTACAGGTCCCTTTGGCAAAATGAAAGATGTGATAGCCAAAAAAAAAGAAAAAAAGTAAATCCTGCACCTTTTCCCCACCCACATACGAGGAGGTAAGCATTAATTAGTTAAAATAATAATAATAATAATAATATAATGGGCATTCACCATCCACTCACTCAATGTAGTGCTGCTTTGGGTGTCAGCCCTTTCCTCTCTTCCTTCTTTCCTCCTCTGTCCTTCTTTCCTTTATTCTTTCCTCTTCCTTCTGCCTATGGGTGACTTTACACTCCCCCTTCTGTCTTTCTTTCCTTCATTCTTTCCTCTTCCTTCTGCCAATGGGGGACTCTACACTGAGTGACAAGCCAAATGATTTCCTGTACACCAGGAAACCATTTACTACACTGAGTGGTAACCATGTAACCAAATTATGGGATCTGGTGGTTTACTGAGCAATTAAGGCGCTCCAATCGAATTGAGCCGGTGCAGGTTTATATACAAGGGGTGGTTAGGGCTTATTGCTCATGTAATGCCACTCAGGGATGAGTAAGGCTGGTTACTCTCATCTTATATGTCAAGACTAACTTGCCTTGCTCCAGGGTCCTACGCTCCTCATGGGACAACATAGGATTGGATGACTGATGGATGGATAGATAATAATGAGAACTATTCTGTCTCCATAGCATGCCAAATGGACCACACCCACCCACACATCATTCAAGACCCTGGAATCCTGATAACATCACACAGGCATAACTATCCTCTCAAACATGCACTTCATAAACTCTATCTGATAATCCATCCGACACCTTTCAACTTAACTAAGTGCTACCAAACCTTGTCAAGTAATCCTCCATACAAAACTCATCCTCTCACCTTTTATCTCCTCCAATCATCTTTTATCTATTCATCACCATTATCTACTCAGTAAAAAATTAAATATACACTAAAATGTGATACTGGTCCCTGGTTTGAATATATCTACTCTATCTATCTATCTACCTATCTATCTATAGCCAGACACCTTAATCCTGTATGAGATGGCCACAAATAAATCACCTTCATGTCACCCTGTCCCCTGCCAATTCATTGCCCTCCCCCAACTCACACCCCCCCTCTCATACACCTCTCCAATCCTCCATCTCATCCTCAGTCTCCCCCTCCCTCTCCCTCAACTCCCTATCCCAAAAAAGGAAGATGGTGGACTGTAGGAGAAAGGAACTTCTGGTTTCCTATCCAGATGGGACCGCAGCAAGAATAAAAAAAAAAAAAGTCATAATCGGACGCTTACCAGAGAGTGGAGGCAGATGGTTGGTATTACCGTAATTTGGCATCTGGTTGTTATTAAACTGGCAGCTGGTTGGTATTGGTATTTGGCTTTCTCTTCCTCCTTCCCTTCTCTGTCGAGAGTTTCCACAGCTGGGCCAACTCACACACCTTCCAAACCTTGATTAACAAAAGTAACTGGTTGGAAGCAAGAACAATATCACCTGGGGACAGTAAGATTTAATTACATGGCAAAAAGAATTGTGAAATGTCTTTAATAATAATTATAATAATAATAATAATAATAATAATATAATAATAATAATAATAATAATAATAATAATAATATAATAATAATAATAATAATAATAATAATAATAATAATCCAGTACTCAGTCTGCAGTCCACCAGGTTTACATGTCTGATGAACCTTGGATGACAAGAACAAAATCCACATACAGTATACACTGGCTACAGCTTACATATTAAAGGGACAAAAAAAATTCACCATATGCTGAATTAAATCTGCCTTTCAATACAAAGAAATAAAGAAATCAGACTATATCACACTCTAGGTGCTGTTGTTGCTGTTGATCAACCATGGTCTGTCTAGATTAGCAGACCCATCAACTGCAGGGAAGCACGTGCCCCTGTAGGGTTTCCCCATGCACAAGTATGTATTCCCTTGTGGCTGACAATGGGGAATAGTGTGAAGGTTTAGTTCCTGGTTCCTGGATGAATGTCACATTTGCATCTCTCCACCCAGTTAACAGGGGCATCATAGTTGGCTCCACTTCACCCCATAAAATGGTTAGCACCCAGAGGTGTAAATGTGTTCCTGGGTTGCAGGAAACTATTAGGCTCGTCACTCAGTAAAGAGTTGCCTCAAGTGAAATCAAGAGTACATTCAAGTCCTGTCCTCTTTTTAACTCTTCCATCATAAACCCAGACTCCCCAGGCACATTACACATCCATCTAATCACTGTCATCCGTACATCTGAGCCAATGAACGTCCTCTTCCTTTACTGCCCAGGTCTCACTGCCATACACCACTACACTTTTAACACATACCCAAGATGAATAAAATTTTCTGATGGCAGCGCATATAAAACATATCACATTACAAGGTCCAATGATGGATTTATTTTACTTAGCCTAAAGTGCCTTCATGTTGCGGCACTGATGTATGTGAGTGGTGGAGCTGCCCAGTTATTTAAACATCCCTCAACATCTTCCCTATCCCCTGCAAGGAGGAGGATAGAAAAAAAAAAAAAATTCATCCTTGGTTTGTATAAATCCACGAATTGTGAAAAAAAAATAAAAATAAATAATACACTTACACTAAAGAGGGATGCCTGCACCTGGTGGCACTAATATACATCATACCTGAATCCCCTATTCCAAAACAGGAGGATGGCTGACTGCTGAAGGGCAACATCAGGCTGCAGGCCACCAGATTCATATCCAGATAGGCCTGAAGCCATTACAAGAAAAAAGAGGCATCACATTCAGACACTTACCAGAGTGTACAGGCAGGTGGTGGGGTTAACTTCCACTTTTGTTTGAGGATTCTTCTTCGTCATCTCCTTTCCCCTTTCTCTAGATAGCTTCTACGGCTGACAATCAACTCATGCACCTGAAAAATATACATTAGTCCTTTCCTTCTGAACCTTGATTAAATTTAGCCATCCTTCCATCCATCATCCCATCCTATGCTGTCCCATGAGAAGCATAAGCACCCTGGGCCAGGCAAGTTGGTCCTGACATTTAACACAAGAATGACCAGCCTCACTCATCCCTGGGTGGCATTAAGTGACCAATAAACCCCAACCACCCCTTGGAGATAAACCTTCACAGGCTCAATCTGATTGCAGCACCTTAATTACCCACTAAACCATCAGGTGCCACAATTTGGTTATATGGTTACCCCCCAGTGTGGTAAATGGTTTCCTGGTGTATGGGAAACCACTTGGCTTGTCACTCAGTGTAGAGTCAACCACAGGCAGATGGACGAGGAAAGAGTGAAGGAAAGAAAGACACAAGAGGGAGTGTAAATTCACGCATAGGCAGAAGGAAGAGGAAAGAATGAAAGAAAGAAATGCAGAAAAGGAAGGAAGGAAGAGAGGAAAGGGAAGACACCCAAAGCAGCAATACATCGATTGATTAAGTTTACCTGGTAAAAAGCAGCACTACATGAGTGAGTGGATACCTGGCAATAAAAGTATCTGGTGGCATCAAGAACAATATCATCCCTCCATCTCATCCTTGGTGTCCCCCTCTACCTTAGTCTCACAAACAATCTCCATGTTGCCCTGTCCTCTGCTATTTGGTTACCTTTCTCTAACTCAAATCACCATCTCATATATCTCTCCACTCCATTTCTCCATCTCATCCTTGGTCTCCCCCTCCTTCTCTCCCCCTCCACCTGACACACACACTCTTCAAGCCATTCAGACTCTTGCACACTCTTTTAGCCAGTCTGACTTTCATACACTCTTCTAGCCAGTCTCTAGTTCTCCATCCTTTCCACCTGGCCAAAGTATTTCTCTAAACACTTTCAGTCACAAAATATTATTTGAAATGAGTCAAACCAGGTACTGACTACAATTTTCAGCCATGTACCTGCACTAATAGTTTGGTTTTTAAGGACTTTGCATAATTTTTTTTTGCTTTCTTTTACAATTCTGACAGTCTGTTTCTTTACAGTATGTTGTAGCACACATGATTTGCCACACAGTAGACCCAAGGAAATTGCTCTACTTGGAGTTTCACTTATAACTGACACTGTTATGCAGAGCTGATGGAGAATATCAGACAGCAGAAGGTCAAAAGGAAAGGGAAAGTGAGCTTAGAGAGAGAGAGACAGAGACAGAGACAGAGAGACAGAGACAGAGAGTGAGAGAGAGACTAATCCCTACTATGATCCCTACTCTAACACATGGAAGTGAAGCTTGACCTTACCTTGTGACACCTTGTAGAGATCTCGACCACTCAGCCTCAGATACTCGTAGTGCTGCTGCATCCAACATGTTCTCACATATATCTTGTACTGTACTCTAGCCTCTTGTAGTAAGCAGGAATTGGTGATGTGTCATCAATACTCTGCTGGAAGTGGTGGTGTGTCATCAATACTCTGAAGGAAGGAGGGGGTGTCATCAATACTCTGCAGGAAGTGGTGGTGTGACATCAATACTCTGCAGGAAGTGGTGGTGTGTCATCAATACTCTGCAGGAATTGGTGATGTGTCATCAATACTCTGCTGGAAGTGGTGGTGTGTCATCAATACTTCTGGAAGTGGTGGTGTGTCATCAATACTCTGCAGGAAGTGGTGGTGTGTCATCAATACTCTGCAGGAATTGGTGGTGTGTCTTCAATACTCTGCTGGAAGTGGTGGTATGTCATCAATATTCTGCAGGAAGTGGTGGTGTGTCTTCAATATTCTGCAGGAAGTGGTGGTGTGTCTTCAATACTCTGCTGGAGGTGGTGGTGTGTCTTCAATACTCTGCAAGAAGTGGTGGTTTGTCTTCACTACTCTGCTGGAAGTGGTGGTGTGTCTTCAATACTCTGCTGGAGGTGGTGGTGTGTCTTCAATACTCTGCAAGAAGTGGTGGTTTGTCTTCACTACTCTGCTGGAAGTGGTGGTGTGTTTTCAATACTCTGCTGGAAGTGGTGGTGTGTTTTCAATACTCTGCTGGAAGTGGTGGTGTGTCTTCAATATTCTGCAAGAAATGGTGGTGTGTCTTCCATATTCTGTAGAGTCGTGGTGTGTCTTCAATCTTTAGGAAGGCATCCAATGTTGACTTGAAGGCTTCTACAGTGCAGGTTAATATGTTTGCGAGATATCTAGGTAGGGTGTTTCTGCTTGAGCCCTGTTATAGTGAAGCTGCTGGTCTCCAGGGTCCTGATACTTTGGCAATTTGTTTTGGATCCACTGATGTAGCAGGATCTTCCCCTCTTGCTTAGGAACTTTTATTCAAGCTTAGGCAGTACCAGACTTCTCCACAGGGTTAACATGTTGGTCACATCCCTAGTGGAAGGACACAAGTCAACAGTGAGTGAAGTGGAAGGGTGGAAAAAGTGGAAAAAAAAAAAAAAAGTTATCTGAAGGGAGCACGTGTAATTACATGGAAAAACAATGACAACTGTGGAAGCAATGATGTATTGTGGTATAGATATGGATGTGATTGAAAGTGTTAAAAGAAATATTTTGAGATGGTTTGGCCCTATGGATAGGATGGAGAAAGACTTAGAGAGTTTATGTGTGTAAGGTAGAAAGGGAACCAAAGGGTAAGATGGTGGGATTGAGTGGAGAGATATATTAGAAGAGGAGTTGTGAACTGGAGGAAGGTCAGCCAATGGCAGAGGACAGAGCAATGTGGCGGCAACTTGTCTGTGGCCACCCTTTGTGGGATTAACATGTCTGGTAACAATTAGATAGATAAACAGACAAGATCAAAGGGTATCTGTTGGTGCCGCATGACTTCCTGTAATGTTTGCTACTATAGCCTCAATGACATCTTGGCTTTAAAAAAAATCATCCCAAAAGGGTCAGACACCTTACCTTCTGGAACTGTGTATGCTTTTTTTATTGATTTATCTATCTATTTATTTTTTTTGAGGTGCCGTCAGGAGTTTTTATGATGGCAGTGAGGCATGTGTAAGGGTAAATGGGCATCTAAGTGAATAGTTCACTATCAATGTAGGCGTGCGACAAGGATGTGTGATGCCCCCAGGGTTGCTCAATATATATACTGTATATGGATGGGGTGATGAGAGAAGTAAAAACACAAGCAATGGAGAGAGGAATGGCATTGGTGATGAATGGTAATGGATGGAATATCTCAAATTTGTTATATGCTGATGATCCCATACTACAGTACTTGCAAATACCGGACAAGAGCTAGGTTGACTAGTGCAGAGTTTTGTAGATGTCTGTGAGTGTTGTGTCTTGAGAGTATATGTAAAAAGGAGTAAATTGATGGTTATCGAGAGAGAATGTGACTCCCAGTGTGATGTTACAGTTTGTGGAGAGAGACTGGAATTGGTGAGAGAGTTCATATACCTGGGTACAGTGATAGAAAAGAAAGGAAAATGTGTAAATGAAGTGGTAAGTGGAGTAACACAAGGAAGGAGAGTAGGTAATGCTATGAAGGCCTTGATAAGAAACAGAGGCTTGCGTGTTGCAGTTGCGTGAGGCTTATATGAATGAGTGTTAGTGCCAACTTTAACATATGGATGTGAGACTATGGTGGGGCATGAAAATGAAAAGTCAAGAGTGAGAGCAGTGGACATGGGACTGCTGTGGAATGTATGTGGAGTACAGAGAGTGGATAGGATATGAAACAATATGATTCATTAAAGATGCAGAGTAAGGAAGTCTGTGGACACCAGAATCGAAGAGAGCGTACTGAGATAGTATAGTCATGTAGAGTGAATGGATAACAACAGAGTGGTGGAAATTTGAAGAAGGGAGGAGACAGGGTGGGCCAAGGAGAAGATGGAGGGATATGGTAAATGAGTGTGTGAGGAAGAGAAGTATGGAGGTCGGTGAGGATTGGGGATTAACAAGAGATCGAAGTGGCTGGATGAATTCTGTGAGAGGTTCAAGATCAGGGATTTGGCATTCCTTTTTAACATGGCGCATTCAGACTGACTCTATTGAATTCGTTTATGTGAAGCTACAGAATGTGGTGAAAGTTTTTGGCATATCAGATAGGGCCAGGATTCCAGGGGCTTGAATGATGAGTGAATGGAAGCGTAACCCATTGAACTGGGCAAACTTGGGCTGTCTGGATGTTGCCACTCCTCACCCTGCCCTAGGGTGGGAAAGGGGATCCGCATGATGATGATGTAAATTAGTAATTATTTAGTGCATAACTTTTCTCTTTTCTATAAAAATTTTAATGCTTGATCTTTTTAAAAACATTTATTTCCCTACCTATCTTCCTGCCTCCCCCTCCCTCCCTTGCTGGATGGTAGAGTGTGCGGAAGAGCCTTCCTCTTGTCTATACTTCTCTCACATGTTTGTTGGGTCTTTGTATCCCACATACCTCTTTTTTCTCCTCAACAGATTACGTGGCAATAGACTCCTTGTTATTTGTGCTTCATGTGACCTGCATAAACTTACAGAAAATTCCTCACTTAACTCTATTCTCTCTCACAGATGTATCGTGCAACAAGTGACCATTAATAAAATTTCATTACCAACCTGACAATCCATTCATTAATACACACCTTTCTTGCAGCCCATTTTTACTATCACCCATGGAACTCTATCAAATGCCTCCTCCAAATCCACAACAATCATCCACTCACATGATGTAGTCTTGCCTATTTCTTCCTTCCACTTTCTTATTCTATCTCAGTGTCCTCTCTTCCTACTTCTCCCTTTCATTCCTGTCACTTTTAATTACTTTTCCAGTTCAGGTGGCTCTACACTAAGTGACAAACCTAATGGTTTCCTGTAACTGAGGAAACTGTTTACAATGCAAGGTGGTAACCACATAACCAAATAATCCGGTGATATGGAGCCAGCTGGGTGGATTGACACAAATCCGGTGTCCATCCAAGAACCATGCCTCCACAACATTCCCTGTGCCTTGCTGTGGTAAGGCACTCTCATTTTCAAGGGAAAATCAGTTCACTGCATGAGATGGCCCTGCAAGGGCAGCTGCTTGCCTGCAATTGATGAGTCTACTCAGCCAGACTTTGGGCTCATCAAGAACAGTTTATAATTTTTTCACTTGTTGAGGTATTTCTCTTGCAGCTGTTGGGCAATGAATATTCCCTTATATTTACCTTCTCCCTTACCATGTTCTCAATGACACTTTCCATAATATCAAGTTTCTGATCTAACTAATTCAACACTCTAAGCACATACAATAAAAAAAGTATCTTTGCATAGGTGACTGGCGGTTTAACAGTAAGCATTGCTGCTGTTCACTTTTCTTCCCAAGGCAAACAGTTCTGAAAGATAGTTCATACCATGATTTGAAAAAATCTTATGCTTTTTGAGGTTCTGATGATACAGCAGGCATACAGATAAATGAAAAGTAATTAGAGAACATTTTTAAATGGTTCATCCACCATTTCAACACGTAAAGACAGAATAGCATTTTTTTTATTTTTTTATTGTGTGTACAATCACACCATCTCCCTAAGCTGTGCTGGTGGACCTTGCACTGGCTCAACATTGCTAAGCCCCTCACTGTTCCAGTCATATCCCTCATTTAGCTTCTCTTTAGAACTCTTCTCCCCAGATCAGTGTCCCCCCCCCCCCCACTTCAACCCACAACATTTTAAGTTCAACATTTACATTTTTTTTTTTTTTTTTAAGAATAGAGGACACCTGTAGCCTTGTGTATGGTGTGTATGAATTTTTTTCCCTATATTCAATGTTTTTCAATCCTCTGTTCATCTTCAGGAAAAAAAAAAAATCTATATATAGTTTATAGTCTAGGTCTTCCTTTGCAACAGCCAGCTTTCCCTGCATCATCCCTGAGAGGCCTTTCACTGACTATTTGTTATTTTTCCCTTGTTGTATTCTTCATCACTTTTATTATTTCCTCCTCCCACACCATTTTACTTCTGTCATTTTTATAATCTCACTTCTTCCTTCCAAATCATTTTACTTTGAAATTTCTATTATCTCGCTTCCTCCTCCCATATCATTTTACTTGTCAACTACTTCCATTTGTTCTAGTCTTTCCCTTTCCTTGCAGGCCCTACACTGGCCACCAGGTACAACTCCGTGTCTGTTCATAAAGGTAAAAGTGGGGGCAATAACGGATCGATAAATGGTTAGGTAGACAAATAGGCAGATTGCCATGTGAATAAATGAACAGCTTGACACAATGATACACTGACACATTTAGAAAATCTTTATGCTGCAGTGCTCCTCTTTGTAACTTGGACCTTTGACCCTGTGACAAGCCTTTCATATACCACCCTGGAATACAAGGACACTGTATCATCTGGGTAACCATAAGAAACTCCCCTAAGTACTCATTTTGCCTTTTATATTACTCTCTCTCTCTCTCTCCCTGGTGCTAACAGGCTGGCAGCTTCATATCAGCACTGCCAATCACTCTGCTACCCATACAAGAAAGATGCACTGAGGGGGTTTAGGGCAGACCAACAAGTGCCCCTGAGGGCATTACATTACAGAAACAAAGTAAAAAAAATATGGGCTCTGGTGGTAAGAAAAAATTATTACAGGGCAATGGTAAGACAGAAGAGTGGCAAAGAAAGGTATCAAGGGCTGTTTTGTGATAGATTAGTGCAGATTTTTTTTTAATGCAGGGATAAAAGAACCAAAGGCTAGAAGTTCCAAGAAAAAATAAAACGATAAGAGAGTATTATTCAAGATCCGTTCATTTTGAGATGCCTGGACACACTGCGTTGAAATGATTAGAGGGATGCTCTCTTGGGATGGCACTCTATAATATAACCTGTCAACTCCACTGCCTGGTATTACAAATGTCCCTCAACTCCCAACCTATTTCCCTGAAATGAGGGCCGCTTCAGCCTGTAGTCGATTGGGTGCACATTTCTGATGAACCCGGGTCTACAACTACTACAATAATTACTGAGATTCGACATGGTAAACGACTTACTTCAGTATACAGAACATCATTATCTGCTTATGCTATTTGTGTACTATGTCTATATCAAAGGAACAAATACTGATCAATTATATACACTTGAAAATTTCTCCCTTTTCTGGTCTCTGCTGGCCAAAGGAAGATCAATGGGAGGGTGGGTGTTTCAAACTGTGTACTGATGTAGTCCGTTAAATCTGCTGCATCTATATCATTTTTAGACACTTGGTGATCTAGTTAGTTTGACTGGAGGGTGCTTCAAACTGTGTACTGATGTAGTCTGTTAGATCTGTTGCTTCTACATAATTTTTAGACTCTTGGTGATCTAGTTAGTTTATGTACTGGAAATGGTTGTAGCACACTAGGGTCTGCATCCAAGAGATGGTTGGGGTTTATCATCATCATCAATCATCATCATCATCATCTCTGAACCCTTATGACAGGGAAGGGCAATGATACAAGTGCCTCCAGGTTACCTTATCCTCACACATCTTTCTCACTTTCTTAAACACTCCTCTTCCCGCTCTTTCTTCAAGGTACTGTTCTGCTCTCTTCTTCCACACCACATAAGTTCTGCCTCAACCAAGATCACCCTCAATATCACTTTCACACACTATCATTGGTACCCAATCTATGTGCATTCTTTGTACATGTCCACTATATCTTAGTGTATTCCTCCCTATACACTCAATGATTCCACACCCCATTCCAATAGCTTTTAATTTTTTTTAATTGCTCACATAATTCTGCTATGGGACAAGCAACTCGCCACTGTTGCCTTACTTGTTTAATTCTGAATAATCTAGCCCTAGACCCCTACTCTCCTGATGGGACAACAGGACTGGGTGATGGATGGGTCATCATATGGACCATATTATGATGCTCTGAAAGATGTGTGAATGACTGTGTGGCCCATTTGACAAGGCATGCTCCTGGTAGTTCTTGCATTTATTACTTCTCTTTTCATGGTTCTTATTCTGTATCACTGTACCCATATACATGACAAATTCATGAAGATATCTATATAGGCAGGCAAGTCCTCATTTGCTTACTATCCACGTAGATCATTCAAGCATATGTGAATCTTTTCTCCACAATCTTAAGTCATTTCCTAACCCCTATCCTGAAGCTCTCCTAGCAGGATCTCACCCCATGTCTTCCTCAGTCTGCAGCTGGGCAGTCTTCCTTCCATTATTCCAAACTGTGAATGCTCCTCAATCAGCCTCCCATTATGTCCAAACCATCTTAATCTACCAGTGTCCAACCCTTATACAAGATCTCTTATACTAAATCTCACACTATACACTATCCTCAGTTCTGTCACTGTTACACTATTCTCCATTTGAATATTCTCATTTCTGTACTTTCCAGTGTCTGTATTCTCTTCTTTCTCTGGTCGTCTCACTGCCATACAATATAAGACTTAATACATGTTTTCTAAAGTTCTGTTTGCATGAAAGGAAAAGCCCTACCACAGTCACGAGAGGCAACAGTTCCCTAAACTCTTCCCACCCACTTCTCATTCTAGCAGCTGAATTAGCATATCATCCTACAATAAACATGTCCCCAGATAACACAACACCTCCAAACATCCTAAGCACAAACAATTCTTTAAATGTTTTATTTATATAGCCTAGATGCTGCCACAAACTCCACAGAAAATTTTTCACATCCTGCAGCTTCCCTCTAACATTATATCTCTTGTCAACTCATCTATTACAAGCTATACACAACCGAATTCCTCCCCTATTTTTGCACACAGAAAGCATGATACTCTGTCCTATGTTACTTTCCTCAAAGCAGCTGACTATGACCTTTGTTAGTACAGTATTAATTTTCAATTCCTTTGCTTCCACTCCATCCTATTACCTATTTCTCTCTAGCCCTTTGCATACTATCAGCAATCAGTTATAATTCTTCAGCATTTAAAAACTCCCAAGGTAGTAACTGACTGACGGTGACATAAGTGTCAGCATAAAAGCAAAGGGTTCAACACATGAGCTCTACTGCACCCCATCATTGACAGAATTACTTTTCACCCTCCATTCATTAGACAGTTGCCCCTTCATACAGTAGTTTCATCACAAAGCTGTCTTTGCACAGCTCATTTTTACTGTCACCCATGGGACTGTATCCCAAACCTACATATACAATAGTACAGCATAGTTTTCTTTTTTTCTCTCTCTCTCTTGCATCTGTCTTGGTAGTTATTTCCTTCTGTGTCCTAGTCTTGTAGGCCTTATGCTAAATCAACAGGTACCATGAACTCTATATCTCTCCCATTCTTCTATGTATTAAACACTATTTTCATTGCTGCTTCCACTTCATAATTCCACCACAAAGTCACCTTCTACCTAGGGGTTCACTTGTCCAGCCAGACTGCATTCATGACTTTTACTAGATTCTACTTAGGAATGCCCTGGTAATCACTAACATTTCCATGTACCCCATACTCATTAGCCACCTTCAGTAACTAAGTCAAAGTTTATTTTGTTTACCCCTTCCCCCTACTCTTTTTCAACTTCCACAACTCCCTCCACTATAGAGAGCTTATTTACTTCCTGCAGAGTTTCTAAGCTTGAAGTCAGAGTCTAGTACAGTAGTTTATCATATGACACAAACTGCTCACCAAATGTACCTTTTACATCCCTGACCAACTTCCTGTTCCTTCTGACAAAGAGAAAAATAATCTGATTTTAGTTTCTACCTACTCTAAAGCTATCTACCATTTCTATTCTTAAACATAATGCTACAGTACACACTGTCAAGCTTGAGGCTGCTACAATCCTTTTTAAAAAGCTGATAAAATGTCAGTTTAAAAAAATGCAAATGGCCAGCCACAACATTACTTAGAACAACAAATAACTGTGGTAAAAATCATAAAAGAAGTAAGGAAATTTGGTGATGTAAGTACTGAAGAGTGTGACATTTGATAGAAATTATCATAATGGAGAGAATGGATGCAGATATGGTGGTGAAAAGGATATAATGAGTTTAAAGGTGGGAAGAGGCATGGTAGGGCAAGGAGATGGAAGAATATCGTAAATGATCACGTAAGCAAACAAGAGAGATGGAAGCTGATGAGGCTAAAGAACCGATGGGTGAAAATGGTGTCTTATATTCCATCCAAAGACAAGGTAAGGTAGGGTTCAGAATGCAGGAAGAGGGGAAAAATATGATACAGAGAGAAATAATGATGGCCAATGAAATGGGGTATAGAAAGCAATCTGATTCTGCAAAGAGATGTCTTTATGCTGTGGTATCAATACAAACATTCCTGAGTTTCCTATACCCAAAACAGAGGATGGTAGACTGTAGGATAAAGGCAACATAAGCCTGCAAACCACCAGACTTAAGTCTAGATGGGCACAGAACCAAAATAAAAACAAAATGCAATCATATTCAAATACTTACCAGACAGTGGAGAAAGCTGGCTGGGTTTCTTCTCCCCCTTTCCACACAATCTTCAGGCAGTTTCCTCAGCTTAGGCAACTCTCACCTGAAAATCAACAGTACATATTAACCATTTCAGTCCCAGAACCTCAAATAAATTCCATAACATTCTCTGGTGACAGCAAGAACATTATTGATGTGATAAAAAGCATTATTACCTGCCACTAGCAAATATGAAATGTTTCTTCAAAAAAGAATGAAAAAAATATAAATGTACAGTAGGCTGAGCAGGACTGCCTTTCAATACAGAAAACGATAGTGGAGAAAAATGCCTTCATGTGGTGGCACAAATGATTGTACAGCTAGGCTCCCTGCATGTAATTCCTCTCTTTCCTCCCTATCCCCCCCAAAAGAATGGTGGACAGCATAAGTGAAATGCCAGTCTGCAGTCCAGTCCATCAGGTTCACATTTCAGATAAACCCAGGGCCACAACAACAAAACCTACATACCCGGTATGGTACAACTGTTAAACTTTACATATTAAAGGGGTGAATTATCAATACAATGGAAAAGGGCTTTTTTTTTTTTTTTTTTAAATGCAAGGAAGAAGGAACCAAAGGCTAGAAGCCTGTAAGATTTTTCCTTCCAAGAAAATGACAAAATAAATGAGCCAAAATTCAAGATCTGCTCATTTTGAAATGCCTGGACACACTGCATTTATGACTGGAGAACACAGGCAGTTGAAATACAAGACAGAGGAAGACAGTTCCAGAGTTGACCTGTTGCACATCTGAAAAATTAGGAGTAATAGTTAATTCTTGCATTACAGAGCTGGACAGGAAAGGGATGAGAGTTTGCTGCCAGACGGGTGCTACGCTCCTGCCATAGTGGGTGAAAGGATACAAGCAAACAATTCAGAGAAGCAGTGACCATTGAAGTAGCAACAGAAAAGAGATAGGATGTAACAGCATGATGAAGAGACAGAGGTTGAAGGAAGGCAGTACGAGGAGAGTTAATCAGATGAAACGCCTGTGACTCCACCTTGTTGAGAGGAGCTGAATGTTGGGAGCCTCCCCACACATGAAAGTTAACTTTACACAGGGGCAAATAAAACCCCCATATAATGTCAACACCTGTGCATGGGGCACAGAGTGGTGTCCACCACCTGGGATTAACTCCTAAAGTAGGGCCTCATCTCTGAATTCCTCAAAGTCATCAGAATCGTGAGACACACTGCACCATCGCTGTTGGTAGACACCAGCTCAGGTGTGTGATAATGTTTCTTAGCTGAAAAATGTGCGATAACAGCTGGAGAGATTTTCAATCTGCAGTGATAACAAAAACCAGTTACTGTATAAAAAGGAAATATTGCTCACATGTGGCTCACTGGGGGAGTAGAGGCCCACAACTGCGTACAGTACTGGAGTCTGGTGTTGGTAGCCATCCTGTGTTGCTGTTGTACATGTGAATGCAACCACATTGTTCAATGAAAATGCACACACACCTCCATCTTAGTATAACCTGAAAGTAATAGCTACTGTAGCTATACATAAAAACATTACATCATAAAACAAATATCTGCTGAAACAAAGTGGAATTTTAATTTGTGGTAACTCAAATGCAAATAAATAAATTCATTCATCCACCCATACGCCATTAACCCGTTAACTGCGCATGGCAGTGTTTTAGAGTGTCTGTTGTGCGCAGACATAGAGGTAAAAATGAAATTTCCCAAAGGTCAAATTTTGTCTTAGGAATTGAGAGAACACGTGCCAAAGTATATAGTAACGAAGTATTAGCTCAATATTTACCTTGGTAAAGCCATGGATGAAAATCGAAGTGTCTGATTCCCTATTGGAATGTATGGTTTTCGTTTTCTTTTTCGATTTCAGTTTCAGTTTTGAAGACTCAAACATGCTGGCATGGGTCGGCCTTGGTCACCATGGCACTATTATTGAAATTCACCTGTGCAGCCAGGGCTGTATTGAGCAGTCGCACTCGGAACAGCCCAGGCTATATATAGCAGTTAACAGGCTAAATAACAAGTCCAGGCCTGCAAAAATTTGCGGGACTAACAAATAGCCTTACCACTACAAAATGTTTGCAAATGCCATTATTGAGCCCACAATGAGCAATTCTGACCAAAAAGCTGAAAAAATTATTTTCACATATCGCAATTTCCAACAATTTCACTTCAACATTGCACACAATCACTAAAATTTTTGCATGGTATTTTTCACCCTGGACTTAACCGGCATAATGAATACACAATCCGGTTTATATCAATTACTGTCCTCGTGAAAGAAACAAATTATTTTTTGCATATTTTCATATTGCAGTTTCCAACAATTTCGTAGTCACATTGCATGCGTGATTTTTTTTTTTTCTGGTGCTCCCTGAACTTGCTTCAACCTAATGCAAAAAAAAAAAAAAAATGGTCAATATTTACTAATGTTCTCATAAAAAAAAAAAACAAATGCACAGACACACACACAGGTTGACTTTATTGCTTAGATGCACTGACCGATCAGAAGTGTAGAAGCTTGGGGCTAGATTATTCAGTCCTGTTATTGAAGGATAACCATTCATTAGACAATGAGCACCACCATTTTTTTTTTTTTTTTTAATGCAAGGAAGAAGGAACCAAATGCCAAAAGCATTCAACCCCAATCACCTGTGAGATTTAATCCTTTCTCTCCAATGATGTAATTATTTTGCTCTTGAATCCTAAGCTGTAATTTTTATGCAGTGTATTCTAGGTTCAATTTCTTGAACTACGATACGGGCAAGGTCTTCGGTTCTTTTGTTCAGGACCGGGTCAGAGCATGCAAACAAGGGATAGGGCTCAAACACAGGCTAACCAGTCTTCCACGTATATTACCGTACAAATCTACAGTGGACTTGCACAATACAGGACATGGTACGACACTATATATGGGGCACAAGTATTACACAAAGTTTATAATCTATATATGGGGCACACAAAGTTTAGATTGCAGGTAGGTGCAGGTGGCAGCCTGGTGTGGGAGGAGGGCCATCAGGGGTGCACTCTCGGTAGAGGTGCTGGTCTCAGGCTGTGCACTCTGGGGTCCAGTGTAGGCTGGAGGGCGGTGTAGTGGGCAGCCCCTTCCTGGTAGGGGCCTTAGGAGTGTGGCGGCCCTCAGGACTGGGGCCAAGTATGGCTAGTGGACATGCCGCCCGGCACCTGCCCTTGGCTGTGGTGGGAGTCCTGGTGAAGGGTCCGGGCTGGTCCGGGCCCTGGGTAGTCTGCAGGGCGCCCCTCGAGGTTCAGGGGCTGTGGTCTCGCTAGGAAGGGGAAGCTGTCAGGGGTTGTCTGCGGCTGCTCGCCCTCGGGGAGTCTGTCAGCTGCTGGGGGCATCGGGGGCTCGGCTGCAGGGACAGGACACCCAGGCTCATGATGGGTCCACTGCAGACGCTCTCCAACAGGAGTCCTGTAGAGGAGCAATCTCCACCCTTTCTAGTGGAGGGGGAGTGTGAAGGGCATCTCAATCGGCCTCTGGAAGGGTGGGATGAGCCAATGACGTCACCCTTGCAGGGAGCCCCCGGGGTAGTGGAGGAGGGACGACCGGTGGTCTCTCCCTCAGTTTGGCAGGTCCGGTGGACTCTGCCAGAACTCCTCTCCGGGGCAGAGAAAGGAGGTCCGGTGGACTCCCCTTCTGCCTGGTAGGTCCGATGGACTCTACTGTACCCAGGCTCCCTACAGGGGTAGTGGAAGAAGGAGGTCCAGTGGACTCTCCCTCTGTCCGACAGGTCCGGTTGACTCTGTCAGGGCACCACCTGTCCCAGAGACAGCAGGAGGAGGAAGTCCGGCGGACTTTCTGGCTCCCATGGCAGGTCCGGTGGACTCTACCACTCTCCTGTTGCTGGGGGAAAGTTGCAGCTGAGGGATGACCGGTGGTCTCTCCCTCTGTGGCAGGTCCAGTGGACTCTACCACAGCTCTGGTCCCTTCCCTGGGACTGCAGGTGAGGGTCGTCCGGTGGAACCCCTGATCCCGGAGGTGGGTGGCAGAATACGGAGGTCCAGTGGACTCTCCTCCTACAATAGGTCCAGTAGACTCTACTGCGCTGCCGCTCCCCTGGAGGTGTGTAAGACTAAGAGGACCGGTGGTCTCTCCTCCACTTGTGATGGCAGGTCCGGTGGACTGTGCTACTGAGGGCCTACTTGGGACTATATCCAAACAAGTCCCACCCCGAGTCTGATGAGTGCTGTTCTCGTCGGAGGGTAATGCACCTGGACGATGCGCTTCCTGTGGGTCTGGCTGGGTGGAAGAGGGGCATAACGTAGCTAGGGACATGGGCTGGTGTGGCTCGGGGCCCCTGTAAGCCTCCCCATGGCCTCCTCTTGGGATGGGTGTCACCTCCCCCTGTCCTCCTCTTGGGATGGGTGTTGCCTCCCCATGTCCTCTTCTTGGGGTGGGTGTGCTGTGGTCGCTCCGTCGGGTGGGTATTTCAGTAATAGCTGATTAATGATACAATATTAACTTATAATGAAGTGTTATGGTGATCTGCTGGCCAAAGTTGTCCTTTTGCTGTCGGCCATCCTCCTTTTGGGGGATCAGGGAAAGGGAAATGTTCACCCAAGCTAGAGATCATAAAGCCCTGCTAGGCGACAGCAGGGCGCTACCCTTCCCGGCATGGCAGTTACCGGGCGTGGCTCGAACTCACGAACCCCAGGTCCCGAGTCCCACGCTCTGCCACTGAGCCACCCTGCCCTCCCAGGGTGATCACGGAGGGGACTGTGGGATGCTTGTATAACCAGGCATAACTATTTCGCAGTTATATTGGTGTTACCACGTGAAGGCGTCATTCTCAAGCTCCGAAAATATAAATACGACCTGATACGGATTGAAACTTACGTTGATAGTAAAGTCTACCGTAGAATTTGTCTTAGCCAGTTTAAAAAAAAAAAAAAAATCACAAGATGCACATTTAAAATAACACCAATATATTCTCCCAACTCATGCAATAGAGGGAAGTACTCACACCACTTTTAACTGTACAAAAGCATGGGAAAAGTGTCAGTAAATATGAGAGAGGTCATACCTGCACAATTACATTATGGCGACGATGTCCAAAGGAAGAAAATAAGGACTGCGGGCTCAAAAATCTTCAATAATCTAAGTAGAGCTTGACAGTATAGATTTTTGCAGTATTTATTGGGGAAAAAATTGGCATCTCTTCAGCTAAATTCTTATGGAATATGTTAATGATATATGTAAGCGTGGATTTACACAGCGAAAGTACTTGAACCACTGCCTAGCGAGCATTCACGAACGTTCACGTTTATTACCATGTATGCTCCCGTAATCATTCGTTCTTGTTCTGGTAGTTGCATGTGGAGGAATTATTTTTATTCATGGGCTCTTGAAACAAACATAATGTCCATACAAGCTCGTTCAGATTTGATTATGCTCGCCAAATCGGCCGCGCATGCCCAGTGCTATGTTCGCTAGTGTTCGTTCATGTTCGTTCCCCAAATGTAAGTCAAGCCTAACAGGTGACCTAATATCTTTTAACTGGATTTGCCATCGCCCATCTACAACCCCATCATGTTGGCTATTTTTGCACCCGCTGTCGCTAGGTCAAAACGTTGAGCAAGCAATATCAATTTAAACAGTTTTCATTTAGTTTAGAGTATCCTTATGGGATGTAGGGACACACAAGAGTATTGCATGTCCCTACAGGGCAGCAGCACCGGAAGCATTACAGCACTGAGGGGAAGGGGCAAAAGTAAACCCAGTGAAGGTCATGGCGTTTGGAGAAATATATTGAAGTAGTTGTGGTTTGGCCATGTAGAGGGGATGGAGCGTGAGAGACTAACTAGGAGAGTGTATGTGAGTGAGGTGGAGGGGGGCAGAGGGAGCGGAAGACCAAGGATGAGATAGAGGGATGGATGAAGAGGTACTGTACGTGAGAGTGGAAGTGTAAGGTGGGAGGAGGGCAGCGAAATGGCAAGGGACAGGGCGGCATGGAGGCGATTTGTCTGTGGCCACTCCTCACGGGATAAATGCATCTGGCTATAGAGAGATCGAGAGACAGAAAAATGATTGACCACAAATAATGGAATGGCGGGAAGAAACTATGAATCTTGGTGGAAAAAAAAAAAATGCTGAGTATCCCTCGAGAACTCCTCCATTCTCTCCCTCTGCTTTCTTCCCTTTTGTCATGTCCCTCTTCTCCCCTCCCCGTCGTTTCCCTCTCCTCTCTCCCGCTCTAAATCCCCCACATCACCTCCCATTCTTTATCCCCCTTCTACCTCCTGCTCCCACCTGCTTCCTTTCCCCCCTCCTTGTATCCCTCCACCACCTCCCTCAACATCTACGCCTCCCATCATATAATCTTATTTATACTCCAGTTTCGCCCATCACCCCCTACTTTTCTCCCCTTACCCCTCACCCTCCTTTTTTCCTTTCTCTCCCTCTCTCTCCCCAGCTCCTCACCCCTTTCTCTCACTTCCTCCCTTCTCTCTTTTTCCTTCCTTTCCCCCTCCCCTATCACCTTTTACTTTTTCCTTCCTTCTTTTCTCCTCTCATTTATAATACTGATAACACTTTAATATCAGCATAGTATCCCCCATTAATGTTTAAGAGAATAAAAAGTGTAAAGTGCAATATAAATAACTAGGGAGTGACTATGATGGATGTGTAGTGCGTCCTTGAATGTGAGGTCTGGCGGGGCTTGGTTTACGATTGAAGAGTTGAGAGGAAGGATGGGGCTGGAGTGTGCTGGTGCTGTGATGAGTAGGGGTAGACTGAGATGGTTTGGCCATGTGGAGAGGATGGAAGATGGTAGCTGGGTGTAGAGGGTGAGAGGTGTGAATGAAGAGTTGAGAGGAAGGATGGGACTGGAATGTATTGGTGCTGTGATGAGGAGGGGCAGATTGAG
>NC_136992.1:3142500-3250000 GCF_032717465.1 Coenobita brevimanus | reverse complement strand
GAAGCCAGCTGACCTATTGCTTTCCATTATCTTTCCTTATTGCTTGTCGTAAACCCAATGTATTATCGGCAAATCATACACAGGTTGGTTCATAGATCATACAGGTCACTTCTCATTTGTTGCCAGGACTGATCAGCCAGCGCCACCACTGTCTATTATTTATCATTTTGTACTTCCAATTACCAACCTCATGTTTTATGCTGTTTGCTGTTTTTGTGTGTGCATATATATATATATATATATATATATATATATATATATATATATATATATATATATATATATATATATTCTCAGTTACGGTGCCACAGTCATTTCTTTAGTGCACCACCAAACCCAGACATACTTGCCACCATACTATTCTCATCATTCCCCTTCAAAAGTCTTTCAGAATATCCATTCCACATGCTCCTTACTTTCCTTTCGATACTTGAGTTTAAAATTCTGCAGTTTTTCTTTCTCGAACCATTTCGTACATTTCTGCACCTTTCCAAACAGTATCCAGTTTTCAGAATAATTTACATATATATATATGAAGCTACAGAACATGGCGAAATTTTTTGGCCTATCTGATGGAGTTAGAGAGCTTGAATGGTGAGTGAATGGAAGAGTGGCCCTTTGAACTTGGCGAACTTTGGCTGTCTGGATGTTGTAACTCCTCACCCTGCCCTAGGGTGGGAAAGGAGGTCCGGATGATGATGATGGTGATGATGAATAATTCTTCAAAAGTCATCACTTGTCATTCTTCTTCATTCTCGTTTTAGAGTATTGTAAAGTACAGCAGAAAGTGATTTTTAAAAATCAGTATGTTTCGCCTCCCTATTGTGAATGACACTGAAACTCTTTGTTGATTAAAAAAAATAGTCCTTTGTGCAGTAATAATAATAATAATAATAATAATAATAATGATAATAATAATAATAATAACAGTACCGAACATAACATCAGTAAACATATATACCGAGAGATCACATTCAGAGGTGCGTGCAAAAAAAAAAAAAATCTCACCTTCAATTATATATACATATATATGTATGTATATGATCTATATACCGTTATCTGTCTGTCTGTCTATCTATCTATCTATCTATCCATCTATAATTATATATATACTCGTATATATGTAGATAAGTAAATAAGTAAGGGAATAATTGAAAACACAAGCTCCATTATACAATTTTGGTCCTTCTCTTGATAGAAATTTTGAGGTGTGTGTCGATGCATCCAAAAACGAAAATTTTCCTATGTTGAAAAAAAATAAAAAAATCGCCGAACCTGCCCCAGTTTGTTCCAGCCACACAGGTGTCAGGGTACGTGATGGGAATAGGCACCTCTCTCTCTCTCTCTCTCTCTCTCTCTCTCTCTGTCGCGTGATAAAACATTGCATTCCACACTGCCTATAACTTTAAATATGCAGTACATCGATTTCTTCTTTTTGTCGTGAGTAGTCTGAATATGCCATTATTTAGTGACTGAGTACTATGGTCACGAACGTTAAATATTTTAGAATGATTAGTATACTCTCTTTCTCTCTCTCTCTCTCTCTCTCTCTCTCTCTCTCTCTCTCTCTCTCTCTCGGTGGATAGACACAGCACTACATATAATTTCCTCCGGGTGTACCCTGACGATTTTTTTTTATTTATTTACAAGATTTTTCGAAATGGAAGGTGGAGTCAAATATAATTCATTAACCCCTTGATAACTACATTGAATAATTTAACTACTATGGCGTTCATGTATATAAATCTGGATAATATCTCGCCTCACCCATCCAAACCTGCACTAATCCACCCCACTCAACCCCCCCTTTCTCTACCCCACCTTACCTGTCAAAAATACCCCACTGCATCCCACCAACCCCACCATGACCCCTTTCCACCTCAAGCAAACCCCAGCATATTCAACCCCACTTCATCTGTCAAGTTTTACCCCCTCCCTCAACCTCACTCAACTCCGCTATACCCTAACCTACCTCATCCGTCGCGATCAACTCACTCAACCCCACCCAACCTCATCGTTCAACCACTCCGCCCCTCTCAACCCCGCCATGATCTACCTTACCTCAAAGTTCAAAATTACTCAACTCCACCTCATCCAACCCCGCCTTAACCCCACACCACCCCACTCAACCTCACCATACGCTGCTCTACTTCCCCTGTCAATTTAACCCCATTCCATCCCACAAGACCTAGGCATAACCTCACTCCACCCCAACCAACCCCACCATAACCCCACTCCACCTCAACTAAACCCCACCATAACCCCACTCCACCCCAGCCAACCCCATCATAACCTCACTCCACCCCAACCAACCTCATCATAACCCCACTCCACCCCAACCAACCCCGCCATAACCCCACTCCACCCCAGCCAACTCCACCATAACCCCACTCCACCCAAACCAACCCTACCATAACCCCACTCCACCCCACCATAACCCCACTCCACCCCAACCAACCCCACCATACTCTACCCTACTTCATATATATTTTTTCTAGATTACAGTTCTCTCTCTCTCTCTCTCTCTCTCTCTCTCTCTCTCTCTCTCTCTCTCTCTCTCTCTCTCTCTGCCTGTCTAGAAGAAACAATTATTTGAAATCGAAATCGGAGAAATGGGAAATGTCTGAACAAAATGATCAGGGAGTAGGAGAGGAAGTGGAGAGGGAAGTGGAAAAGGAAATGGGGAGGGAAGTGGAGGGGGAAGTGGAGAAGGAAGTGAAGAGGGAAGTGAAGAGGAAAGTGGAGGGGGAAATGGAGAGGAAAGTGGAGAGGGAAGTGGAGAGGGAAGTGGAGGGGGAAGTGGAGAGGCAAGTGGAAAGGGAAGTGGAGAGGAAAGTGAAGGGGGAAGTGAAGAGGGAAGTGAAGAGGAAAGTGGAGGGGGAAATGGAGAGGAAAGTGGAGAGGAAAGTGGAGAGGGAAGTGGAGGGGGAAGTGGAGAGGGAAGTGGAGGGGGAAGTGGAGAGGAAAGTGAAAGGAAAATGTGGAAGTGGTAGAAATGAACTGAAGGGTAAAGTTGACAGACACTGGAGGGTAGGAGAAGGAACTGGAGGGGGGGTGAGAGGGGGAGAAACTGGAGGAGGGGAGGTGGAGAAACTGGAGGGAGAGGGGAGGAAACTGGAGGGAGAGGGGAGGAGAAACTGGAGGGAAAGGGGGAGAAGAAACTGGAGGGAGAGGGGGAGGAGAAACTGGAGGGAGAGGGGGAGAAGAAACTGGAGGGAGAGGGGGAGAAGAAACTGGAGGGGAGGGGGAGGAGAAACTGGAGGGAGAGGGGGAGAAACTGGAGGGAGAGGGGGAGGAAACTGGAGGGAGAGGGGGAGAAGAAACTGGAGGGGAGGGGGAGAAGAAACTAGAGGGAGAGGGGGAGAAGAAACTGGAGGGAGAGGGGGAGAAGAAACTGGAGGGAGAGGGGGAGAAGAAACTGAAGGGAGAGGGGGAGGAGAAACTGGAGGGAGAGGGGGAGAAGAAACTGGAGGGAGAGGGGGAGAAGAAACTGAAGGGAGAGGGGGAGGAGAAACTGGAGGTGGAGGCAGAAGAGAAACAGGTATGAAATTGAAGAGGTAGATGAAAAAAGAAAATGAAGAAGCCGGGGTGAAAAAAAAAAAAGAGATTTCTGAGGGAGAGAGATTTGGGGGAGATAGAGAAAAAAGAGATATTTTTGAGAGAGAGAGAGAGAGAGAGAGAGAGAGAGAGAGAGAGAGAGAGAAAAAAAAACATAATGATTTTGAGGAGAGAGAGATTTTGGGGAGAGAGAGAAAAGCATTCATCATTCACTCATCATTCAGTCCTACGATGCCCCACGAGGAGCATAGAAGCCCGGGGCTAGGCAAATTGGTCCTGGCATTTAAGATGAGAGTGACCAGCCTCACTCATCCCTGAGCGGCATCACATGAGCGATAAACACCAACCATCCCTTGGATATAAACCTTCACCGGCTCAATCCGACTGGAGCGCCGTAATTACCCACTAAACCACCAGGCGCCAAAATTTGGTTATATGGTTACTACCCAGCGTAGTATATGGTTTCCTGGTGTACAGGAAACCATTTGGCTTGTCATTCAGTGCAGTCACCCAGAGGCAGAAGGACAAGGAAAGAATGAAGGAAAGAAAGACAGAAGAGGGAGCGTAAAGTCACCCGTAGGCAGAAGGAAGAGGAAAGAATGAAGGAAAGAAAGACAGAAGAGGGAGTGTAAAGTCACCCGTAGGCAGAAGGACGAGGAAAGAATGAAAGGAAAAAAAAAAGACAAAAGAGGATGGAAGGAAAGACGGATGGAGGAGAGGAAAGGGCAGACACCCGAGAACTGCACTACATCGAGTGAGTGGACGGTGAGCGCCCCCACCTACCACATAGAAAATAACTAGAGAGATTTGGGGCGGAGGTAAAAAAAAAAAAAAAAAAACTGGAGAGATTTTGGGGAGAGAGAGAGAGAGAGAAAAAAAAAGAGATTTTGGAAAGGGGAGTTGGAGAGACAACTGGAGACATGTGAGAGAGGATATTAAGGAGACAATATTGAGCCGGGAGGAAAACCTACAATACAATCCGAATTCCTGGGACCGAGGTGGGGCAGCTTTATGGCCACGGTCACCCATCCATTTCCCAACCAGACCCCGACGTGCTTAAAATGACTATACTTTGTTCACTTTAGGCGCAAAATTGCCATCCCACCACCTTCAAGTCTGTAGCAAAAAATGAACACTAGAATACAGTACTAGTCACGAATAAGTGCTAAAGGACGTAGAGTGATAGCTGTGTCTTATTCTTCCACTGAGCAACGGGAAATAAGCTGCAAAAGGACGAAAAATCTCCCCCAGGTGAAGATGATTGAACTATAACTGTGAGAAGTGTTACGGCCACCTATGGATTTGCCAACAAGAACCCCGTGTATCTTATATGAATGAGGGGAAGGCTTATAATACAGTCACCAGCCCAGTCACTAACCGTAAATGCTTAATAATATGGGTGATGTTTTGGTCACTCATCCACTCCCCAACTCATACTGACCAGACCACAGATTCATAAAGTGATAGATAATGTTTAGGTTGCCGGTCCTGTTACTTGACTAGACCTCAATAGTTGATGATGATTTAGTTACTCATCCGCTAACTGAACAAATGTATAGATTCATTATATGAGTGAATGTCTAGGGCACCCATGCACCTACTGGCCAAATACTAGATTCTTAATGTGGGCGATAATTCTTTAGTTACCCAACAACCAATTGACCAGATCCCAAAGGCTTAGAGTGTGGTGATGCTTCGGTTACCCATCCAGTTATTGACCGGATACCGTTTTCTAATGCGACAGCAGGTTACCCCTCCTGTTACCAGATCCCGCCAGTTAAGATATGTTTTTGGAGATGCTTTCAGACTTGCTTCCTGTGTTGCGTTGCAGGGATGAAGGGACTTAAAGAAAAAAAAAAAAATCATCTTTTCAGCAGCTGTGTCGTGCTGTGGGTGGGCTGGAGGTGGCGGCTGGGTTGCGCTAGGTGAGTCTCAGGGGCGTGGAACTGGTCAAACACCTACCATTATCTAAGGCAAGAGTAGACCAACTTCTTTTAAAATTCTGATGAGATGTGCCAGACGAGAAGGGCGAGACGAGCAGAAACATGTCATCATCGTTATCTTCATTGCTATCACCATCATCGTCATCTTCATCATCGTCCTCGTCGTCCTCCTCCACCTCCTCAACCTCGTCTTCTTCATCGTTATTATTGCCATTTTTCCTATGCTTAGTTGTGGTAAGGAAAAAAAGGAAAACAAAGTAGCGAAAAAGGGAGCACTGGTAACAGCATGCTCAGCGAAATGTATAAAAACAACAAGAGATAACATTAGTGAGCAATAAAGAGCCCCAAACCTGCCTTGTAGATTTGTAGATATTAATTATTTTTGCAAAGTTCAGAAAATATTATACTATTTCTTTCAGTATGTCTTTTTGCAGGATAATTGTCTTTTGTCATGTGTATATATATATTTTTTTTTTTTCTTTGGCCTTATTGTTTTGATTCTCGTACTCATTTTTTTTTTTTATTGTACTTTGAAATACAGCCTTCATGTACTATTCTGTTCTGTTATTTATTTTTTGCCTCATTCATCTTAGCTTTTAGCATTTTTTTAAATAGTCTTCTTAATTTGTTGTCTCTCTCTCTCTCTCTCTCTCTCTCTCTCTCTCTCTCTCTCTCTCTCTCTCTCTCTCTCTCTTTTATAACCCTGTGTTGTTATAAGTTCTTTTTCTTCCATTACACATATGTTATCTATTTTTACCAATCCTACGAAGCAGGATGGAATCATTTTTGGCAACCAGCCCTATACGATTGCGCGAGATTCAGCCTCTTTGTGTGTGTGTGTGTGTGTGTGTGTGTGTGTGTGTGTGTGTGTGTGTGTGTGTGTGTGTGCTGTAACTCCCAGGCTATTTGATGGATTTAAATGAAACTTTCCAGGTGAGTTCGTCTGGTCACTCCAAAGATTTCCCTATCAATCTATCTATCTATAGCCCGACGCCCTAATCCCGCAAAGGGTGGCCGCAGACAAAACGCCTCCAAGTCACTCTGTCACCCACCATTTGACTACCCTCCCCCCAACTCACCCCCCCCTCCCTCATATACCTCTCAACTCCATCTCTCCACCTCATCCTCGGTCTACCCCTCCCTCTCCCTCCCTCCACCTCACCTACATACACCCTCTTAGTCAGTCTTTCATTCTCCATTCTCTCCACATGTCCAATACTTCATACAATTTTCCAACCTTGATTTTAGAGACAGTGAGTGAAGGGCAGATGTGGCATTAATTTCTTAGTAGATGGTGTGCAATGGACCCTCATCCGTCACGCGATATTGAGCAGGACCCCCACATTGATTTTTGGGGGGGTCAGCCCGTTCCCCCCCAAAAAAAGAAACTGATCAGAAATAGCTGGTAAGAAATCTGTATACATATTGCATGATTAGGTATGCAGTTCCCTTTCTTCTGTCTGAATGCACAGGAAAAAAAATGCACAACTTTATTATTTATTTTGTGAATGAAACCTTGCGTGTGAGGAGAAAGAGGCCAGGGGAGAGGGGGAGAGGGGAGAGGAGAAGGGTGGGTGAGGGAGGGGATCGAAGAAGCAAGGGAAGGGGAAGAGGGAAAGGATGTAGGGTTGGATAGAAAATGAAGGGTGAGGAATGCAGGATGGAGAGCGAGCGAGCGAGCGAACGAGAGAGAGAGAGAGAGAGAGAGAGAGAGAGAGAGAGAGAGAGAGAGAGAGAGAGAGAGAGAGAGACAGACAGACAGACAGACAGACAGACAGAGAGACAGAGACAGAGACAGAGACAGACAGACAGACAGACAGACAGACAGACAGACAGACGGAGACAGAGAGAGACAGAGTGAGAGAGGGACGCAAAGGAGGGGAGAGAGGGGAGGGATGGGGTTAAAAGTTAGATACAGAGAGAGAGAGAGAGAGAGAGAGAGAGAGAGAGAGAGAGAGAGAGAGAGAGAGAGAGAGAGAGAGAGAGAGAGAGAGAGAGAGAGAGAGAGAGGCGTGTGGGTCATAACACCTTTCACGCAACCCATTAAACACTTTCACCTGCTTTTAAAACTTCCTTCTATCTGAGTCACAAAAAATCAGATTAATATGTGCGAGTGTTTTCCCTCCACCCCTCCCTTCTCCACTTCCCTCCACCTTTCTCCACTCTCTCCACCCCTTCCTTCAATCTTTCTACCTTCCTCCAAGCTCTTCATCCCTCTTCCACTTCCCTCCATTCTCTCCATCCTTCTTCCACTTTCGTCCACCATCCTCCATTCTCTCCAACGCTCCCTTCACTTTCCTTCCACCTTCCTCCATTCTCTGCAGTGTTCTCTCCACTTTCCTTCCATCTTCCTCCATTCTTTCCATCCCTCCTTCCTCCACTTCGCTCCACCTTCCTCGTTTTTCTCCACCCCTCCTTCCACATCCCTCCATCTTTCTCCATTCTTTCCACCTCTCCCTCCACTTCCCTCCATCTTCCTCCATTCTCTCTACTCTCCCTCCACTTCCCTCCATCTTCCTCCTTTCTCTCCACCTCTCCCTCCACTTCCTCCTTCTCATCCTCCCTCCTCCACTCTTCCACCTCCCTCCACATGTCTGAATCTTCATTTTTTTTCATCAGACAGAGAGACGGTCACAAAAAAAAATAAATATCTGACAGAGAGAGAGGTTAAGAGAATTTAAGTGGAGAGAGAGAGAGAGAGAGAGAGAGAGAGAGAGCACCTCCTCACTCACACCTCAACCACTGAGAAAGAAGGACGTACTGGGTGAGTCTCAGTGACCTACTATAGTTTTTAATTTTTTTTTTTCACTTTTACTTGACCTAAAACTGCCATCTGTCCATCTCGAATGCTGAGTTGTAATTATGGTTTAACACTAGAGGATGATGCTAGTCACGAGGAAGTGCCCTGGGAAATATGTAGAGCTGTAGTATTGCCCCCCCCCCCTTTTGTTGCCGATTAACTATAACTAGATCAATACTACTTTATGATACTAGTCACGAAGAAGTGCTATGGAAAGGATGTCGAACTGTAGTATTGTCTTATCCTTCCACTGAGCTGTAACAAGTGATTAACACTAGAATATAACGCTAGTCACGAAGAAGTGCCATGGAAAAGATATAGAGCCGCAGTACTGTCTTTTCCTGCCATTGAACTGAAAAAAAAAAGGCAGGTAAAATATGATGCTAGTCAGGAAGAAGTGCAATGGAAAGGATGTAAAGCTGTCCATTTCTACTCCTGGGCTAAGTGAACTAAAACTGTGAAAAGACGAAAATTTGGCCCAGGTTAAGATGAAAAGAGTATAGAAGAGTTTATATTTTGGGCCCTTTAACACTCAGGTGTTGTTGGAGAGGGACGCCTTCATGTGGTGGCACTGATATAAGTGGGCTGTGGACCTGCCCGGTTATACAAACGTCCCCAAACTCTCCCTCTATCCTCCAAAAGGATGATGGTCGCTTGTATGAGAACAGCTTTAGTCTGCAGTCCACTAGGTTCACGTTTCAGATGAACCCGGGCCTACTACTACTACTGCTACTATTACTACTACTACTACTACTACTACTACTACTACTACTATCACTCAAACTGGTAACGCGTCTTTTGTGTCTTTGTTTATGCTACCTATAGACCATTTTTTATTTTTGTTTATTTATTTATCTTTTTAAGGGAGACTATTCTAACTGGAGTGGTTTGATACAGCCTTCGCTAATCCCTTCACTACTAAGGTTAAAAAAAAAAAAATCCTTGAAGAGAATCGTCAGGCTGTGCTAAGAATGGAAGAACCAAGACATCCTCGGCCTGAAGTGCCAGCTCTTTCACCCTCAGCACATACCTTGCCATTTTACTCCTGCCGCCGCTACACGAGTTTACTGAGCTACGCGAATTTACTGAGCTATGCGAATTTACTGAGCTACACGAATCTACTGAGCTACGCAAATTTACTGAGCTACACGAATTTACTGAGCTACACGAATTTACTGAGCTACACGAATTTACTGAGCTGCCGAGAGTGCCACAGCGAAGAGGGGGTTAATTGTTGCTTTGTTACCAGCCGCGATAGAGATGATGGCATTGTTTTCAGTTTGTCTGTCTGTTTGTGTATCTGTCTGTATGTCTGTTAGCACGATAACTTCGCAACCGCTCAAGATATCATCATAAAATTTTACGGAGATGAAAGTCTTGGACGAGTTAGATATTAGTGAAAGCAGTGAGAGAGTGTGTAAGAAACGGAACCTAAAGGTGAATGTAGGGAAGAGTAAAGTGATGGTCTTTGAGAGAGGTGAAGTCAGTGAATGTACAGCGAGGTTGGATGGTGAGGAATTGGAAAATGTGAGTACGTTTAAGTATTTGGGTAGTGTGATGAGTAAGGATGGAGGTTTGGAGGGTGAAGTGCTTGAAAGGGTACAGCAGGGAAGAAAGGTTGCTGGTTCCTTGAAAGCAGTGATAGGAAACAGGGAAGTGAGCATGGAAGTAAAAAAGTTACTACATGACAGTATTGTGATACCAACTCTAACGTACGGAAGTGAAGCTTGGACATTGTTGGAAGGACACAAGTCAAGAGTGAGAGCAGTGGAAATGAGTTATTTAAGAGGAGCCTGTGGAGTCACGTGGAGAGACAGGCTGACGAATGAGGATATAAAGGAACGTTGTGGTGTGGATGTGGATGTGATAGGAAGCGTTGTGAGGAACACACTGAGGTGGTTTGGCCATGTGGAGAGGATGGAGGGTGAAAGACTGACAAAGAGAGTGTATGTGAGTGAGGTGGAGGGTGGAAGAGGGAGGGGGAGACCGAGGATGAGATGGAGGGATGGGGTGGAGAGGTATATGAGAGAGGGGGGTGTGAGTTGGGAGCAGGGCAGTGAAATGGCGGGGGACAGGGCGACTTGGAGGCGATTTGTTTGTGGCCACCCCAAACGGGGTTGAGGCGTCAGGCAATAGATAGATAGATAGTTAGGTCAAGGTCAAGGTCATATGTCGAGCCGCCCTAGATATGTATCGGCTCTCGGCTGGTGTGATTCCTTCCTTGGGAGGGCCTCTGGTTGTTGTAGTTTTTGTTAATGTGTTGCTTTTGTTGTCAATATAATGTTGCTGTTGGTCTGGTTGTTTTCTCCCACAAGGAGAATATGTTTTCACCCCTGTTTGTTTGTTTGTCTTTTTGTTTGTTTGTTAGCCGGATTAATCAAAAACTAAAGGAGAGATTTGGACCAAATTGGGTGGGTATGTAGCCCATGTCTCAGGGAATGATCGATTAACTTTTGGGACCGATCCGGATCGTAGTACAGATTCTGGATCCGGAAAATACTTTTCGCGAAACCCTAATCAGTGACGAGAAAACCCAACCCATTATGAAGTGTGGTTTGTAAATTACGTTGCCCTTGTCGGAGAGATGCGCTCCACTTAGTGCGCCTTTAGTTGTTAATGTGTTGCTTTTGCTGTGAATGTTCTTGTTCATGATGTTGTTGTTGGTCTTGTTTAATCCTGGTTTCACTGGCCGAGAAGACCCATCGATCACGGGTACGCAACTGCTTCTGTGGGCCGGGCTACAGGTACAGTACAGTACATACACCGTGCAGGGAATCGGCGCCCCTTTGTGCTAGTCAGTGTCTTGCCAGGGTTCTTCCCCATTGCAAGGTGCAGGGGAATATTAGGATGATTGGCTCCTGGGTGGATGTTGCAGATATTTCGTTCCAATCAGGGTACACAGCGCCACCAGGTGTAGGCTCCTCGTCAGCGCCACGAAAGGGTTAGCCAGTGTTATAATTAGTCCGTCCGGCTCGGAAAGTCCCTCAAAGGTGTATAAACTCGTGTGCAGACGGCGTGAACAAACTGATAAATACGTCATCGGATTGGAGGGGTTCAGGTGCAATGCGCTGGATAAATCGCTAAGGAGAAGGTGCTACGGTCATTTGTCTTCATCTGAGGGAACCAGGTCACTCGCACAACTTAAAGGCCCAGTCGTGGTTGTGTGTTGTGCTATGGGCTTTACTTATGGGGTAGGAATGCGTCTCCTTGGTTACAAGTCAAATTCATCCTTAAATCTGATTACACGTGGCCATCAAGTGAGGCGAAAAGGGGATTACAGATCTCTGTCAAATAAAAACAGATAGCCTCATAACCTCTTCCTTCTGGGGACTTAATTATTATTTTTTCTTTAAATAACAAAACAGAGGAAGGAAAAACAAATGAAAAAAAAAATAATCCATACACCAGATTACTGACGTTCTCCATTCATTAAAAAATATGTAACAGTTGGACTTGAGCAGTTGTAGGTTGAAGTTTGGGGGGAAGTAGCTGTTGTTCAGACGATTTACCTCAGTTTAAGAGACTCCTTTCGAACTGGGGAGGTTTACTATAACCTTCAAGAACACCTTGGGCACTAAGCGTCTGCCTGAGCTGTGTAAGATTATTCGTTACTAGTAAGAATCAGGAAGGTCTCACAGTACCGAAGAACTCAACCCATTGTCAAGTGAGGGGGGAGTGGTAGTAGTAGTGGAAGTAGTAGTAGCAGCAGTAGTAGTAGTAGTAGTAGTAGTAGTAGTAGTTGTTGTTGTTGTTGTTGTTGTTGTTGTTTTGTAGTAGTAGTAGTAGTTGTTGTTGTACCCCAGTCCCATCTCAATGTAAACCCAGTGGACTGCAGGCTGAAGCTGCCCCTTTCCTACATCGCACCATCCTTCTTTCACGGTGTTAGAGAGGGAGTTGAGGGACTTTTGTATGATCAGGCAGCTCCACCGCCCAGTTATATCAGTGCCACCACATGAAGGCGTCCCTCTCCAGCACCAGAGAGGGGGAGAAATAGGGAATAGGCGAGGGGGACAAAGGAATGGGTGGGATGTGCTGGAATTCTGCTGAGGGGGGGGTGGGGAGGGGCCACGAGACTAGCCCTGTGAAATTGGACAATGTAGAATTATTGGTTTGAGTGAAGGCCTGTTTCAAAGTTTTCTCCTGTAACAACAACAACAACAACAACAACAGTAATAATAATAATAATAATAATAAGAAGAAGAAGAAGAAGAAGAACAACAACAACAACAACAACAACAATAACAAGAACAACAATAACAATAACAACAATAACCACAATAATAACAATAACAACAAAAACAACAACAATAATAATAATAATAATAATAATAATAATAACAACAGCAGCAAAAGCATCATCATCATCATTTATCAAAATAACAATAATAATAATCATCATCATCATCATAGTCATCATCAACAACAACAACAATAACAACAACAACAAGATAAGGTCGCATTGCTCTCATATACCTTACATCTCGTGACGCAGGTAAAAATGATGGGAGACATGCTTATCCTGTATATGAGTCAAAATCCTCTGCACCCCTAACGCCCGTGGTCCCCTGAGGAGGAGCAAATGCTTGGATATTACCTTCTTTTAACGTGGAAGCATCTTTAGGAGGGGCCCAGTTAGTCAGTGACGCCCAAGGATATTCGGATTTTCACAAGCAAGGTTCTTCACTCTTAACGAAATCTCAAGTGGTGCTTCAGTGTAACTCCTATAGATTTTCACAAGCACGGTACTTCACTTAACGAAATCTCATGTTGTACTTCACTGTAACTCCCTATAGATTTCCACAAACAAGGTGCTTCACTCTAACGAAATCCCATATGGTACTTCACTTCAAATCCCCAAAGTCTTTCACACGCTTCACACACACTTTTTCACTCCAGCCAAGCCTTATAGTGTGCTTCAATTTAGCGAACTTTCCTATGATCCTGCACCTGTATAGAGCCACTGCGCTTAATATTTTTTTCATTCAATTGTTTTTCCTTCCCCTATTCTGTTATTAAAAAAGAAGAAGAATACCTTATTACTCCCACAGTATTTTATTCTGTTCGGGAAAATGCACTTTGAACCAATGGAGATAAAACTATATTAAGCATTTCAATTCAAGCGTTTCTTGTTTCTATTTGATTTTTTGATAATGCCAGTTTGATTTATTCATTTGTACCTTTTCATTTCGATTATTTTTCCCCTCCATCTTAATCCCTTCATTCCGATTATCTTTTTCCAGCCAGCCATATTCAGCTTAGGGAAGAGTCTTGAACTGGAGGTATTAAACAAAGTCCTTCCCTAACTTCTTTGCTTTCATATGTCTTCCCTCAGTAACATACATACATACATACATATACAGATACATGCATACATAAACACATACACATACATACATGCATACATAAATATACATACATTCATACATACATACATCACTGTACTCTTAGACATCGACAGGGCTCTCCCTCCGTGGTAAGGGGTCTTTGTATGCGGTATGGGTTAGGAGTGTAATGCTGTATGATGGTGAGACCTGGGCAGTAAAGAAAGAGGATATTCGTTGTCTTAAACGCACAGAAATGACAATGATTAGGTGGATGTGCAGTGCGTCCTTGAATGCTAGGCCTGAGGGGGAAAGGTTTGCAATGGAGAAGTTAAAAGGAATGGTGGGATTGGAGTGTATTGGTGCTGTGATGAGGAGGGGTCGCTCGATACGGTTTGGGCATTGTGGAGAGGATGGGGAATGACAGTTGGGTGCAGGAAATGAAAAGTATGAACTCTGGGGGTGGGGTAGCTAGAGGCAGACTGAAAAAGACCTGGGGCAAGGTCATAGAGTGTGACCTCAGGGAAAAGGAACTGAATAGAGAGGCGGCCGGAGATCGAGCGACCTGGAAAGCCGCCGTTCGGTGACCAAAGCCGAAGCAGGCAAGCATATTATATACGAAACAAAACATACATACATACATACACGTACATGCATACACATACCGCTAGCTGGTGCAGACACCGCTCGCTGGTGCAGTGGTAACGCTCTCGCCTAGCATCTGCTAAGACGGGGGTTCGCGCCTTGCTCGGGATGCGAAAAAGTTCCACTGACAAAGCGGGTGGTCACTGTCCTCCTTGAGCAAGAGGATGGGTGTGTGCGTGTGTGAAGGTCAAGGCTTTGCCCTTAGATCGGACTATGAGCTCTTAGCTCTCTTCCGGAAGGGTAAAATGCCGATGATCACAAAACAATCACATGATCCTGACCGACCCGGTGAATTACATGCATACATACATTCATAGACACACACATACATGCACACGTACACTCGATCAGAGTTCCGACTGGTCCACCTGCTCCCGGGATATGGCTAACGTGGCAACTGCGCGTGTGTGTGTGTGTGTGTGTGTACATGCCCGACAATTTTTCGTATCGCAAAGCTTCATCCTCTGTATTATTGTACTATGCGGTCATTGTATCATGGAATGATATAGGCTAATAAATATTGTGTGATTGGGATAATGAGCTGTGCACTGCACCATTTATTAAGTCTGCGTTCTCTTGTCTTCTAGAGTGAACCACGCTACGGGATGAGCTGTGGTTCAGAAATAGTGGGCAAGAGCACCCACAAATGGAGCAATGAAGGGGGAAGGTCGGGGGGTCTGGAAGTGAGCGGGAGCTTGGCAGGTCAAGAGAAGGGGGGTGAGATGGATCACGTCGTTTACTCTAACAGTTATACATTCGTAGCCATTACAGTACATTTATTAAGGTGTCAATGATATCCTGTATCCTAAATAATAATAAACCTATTTATTTTTATTATTTTTGTTTATAGCCAACTGATTACACACTTTACACCAAACGTAGGATACCCCGTCCCTCGTTAACAGAGCATGCAACCCTGCTCCACCACCTCGACTCAGCTCCTCAGCTGCCTATCAGTAGACAAACACACATTATCAGATTATGCTAATGAGCAATGACGTTGCATTTTACCTAAAATTTAATACTGTGTCAAAATACAAGTGCAACACATAACCAGCTCACATTACGGATTACGTTAACCAGTAAACAATTCTTATTTGCGCAGTCTACGTTCCAGTAATAGTCATGGGGTGGCCATACCTACAATGATGTTTTCGTTAACGTTAAAATTAAACATGCTTTCAGTGGTGGATACCAGTTAGAGGGGATGTGGCCGCTGACACCCCCAATCCCAGTAGCTACGCTGGTGAGTTAGTGTCACTGTAGAGCTTCCTGTTCCTCCAGTTATGTCAGTAATTAAAGTTAACATACTGATGAACAATCATTTCTTATGAAAAATACATAAGGCCTTTGTGAACTCTCAAAATATATTATGGAGCATATTGTGGGGGCGCTGCAACTCGCACGCACCAGTCACAGTCCTGATCTGTTTGTTTCAGTATTGCCAGCCTGACAATGTGCATTATCAATGAACATGCTGCTAATATTACAGTTCTGTATGCTTATTTTCATTTGGAACAACAGAATTCAAAGCAGGATTTCATTCAGTACACAAGATGTCAAATAGAGTATGTGGGTGGGGGACAATACGTCTGGTGGGGTGGGGGGAGTGTAGTGAGTATGTAATGTGGCTGTGTCATAATGGCAATGTGAGTGTGTGCATACGTGGCTAAGGACGTCCACGACTGATATATGTAACCTTTGCCTTCCACACTTGATGACACACACCTCAGTATTTATTAGGGTCTATTTACAAGTTTATAGCATATTATATAATTATGTTATATATGATAATGTTTTGGGGATGGAACCTGAAACGCCATATAATGACAGCACTGAAATATTAGAAAAATGTATTATGGATGACATAATACATGAATAAGTATTTCAGGAAGAAATAATACAGTATTAAAATATGCATTTAAGAAATACGTTGTAGTGCAGCGTTTCCTAAGCTTAGCTTATCGGATTTCCTTTGATCAGTATATTACGTTATACTGTAGCTTTGAGTTCAGTGATGTCATGGTGGCTCACCCAGTGGACGTTCATTTAAAACTACATCGAACAGACAGCAAGTGCAGTTGTTAGTACTTTACCTGTATTTGTTGTTATCGCACACTGACCAACTTAATCCGGAACGGTTTTTTAAAATATCATGACTGGAAAACAGCACCTTAGGCATGTCAGCAGGTGCCAAGATGTCTAGCGAGTTGGCAAGTTGTCTAGAGAGTTGTCTTTGTGCCAATGAAGAAGGCATCATATTTTGATATATATATAAAAAAGCTCTCTTGTAACTGGAAAGTTGCATTAAGAAATGCACATAAATGTGTCTAATTCCTGTCAGTGAGCAAAATTCATAAGATAGTGTCGTATCAGTTATATTCTCAGATAAGTTCTAGTAAGCTATTAAAGTTACTGTTAAGTTGTTATACTGAATAGAATAATATCCATTAAAATCAGAGGATAATCAAAATACAGATAAGATTTGTATGGAACTCATATATTAGTAGCAAGTCCACTCACCCTCCTTCTCGATCATCTCTCGCAGTCTGTTTGGCACAGAGGCGACAAGGTTCCGTGTGAGTTGCTGCTGGTTTGTGAACACTTCCCACTGGGCTTGGATGTGGGACAGCAGTTTATTTGGTGTCCGTTCCCTCTCAGTCTCCCAACGGTTAACCATATTCCCCCATACACTTTCGATGGGGCTCTTGTCTGCTCCCTTACTGGGCCAGTCGTGCAGCTGCAAGTCCTCTCGATCTCTAAACCATTCCGAGACTCTTCTCGCCGTGTGGATGGGGCAGCGGTCCTGAACAAAAATAATAAGGCCAGGAGGAAACGGATAGTTTCGCTCCTGAACTGAGGGGAGGAAAATCCTGCAAAATTTCAATGTATTTTTCGGTAGCGACCCTCCCCTCTATCCTGGTGACGCCACCCATGCCGTGGATGCACACCCACCCCAAGACGTTGACAGTGACGTGTCCACTTCTAGCCTCCTCGTAGATGTTGCTGTAGTCGTTCATCCACGTGAATAGAATATTAACACACCGTTCATATAGCTTCATTTCTAATATCTTTGACGCTTCGCGAAAAGCCGCCGTTTCTCGTGTTATGGTTCATTATACACTATTTGTATGGTACATTACGGAGATTGTAAGGCTTAATAAACAATGGCGCAACTTTTGGTAATATGCGTTCATCTAGAAGTATTAGTACTATGAATATCAATTGAACTGCAAATGTTTTTAATAGTATTTTTTTTTTTTTTTTTTGGTGATACAGTATAAAAATATGTTTATGTTATACGTCTCATCAGTAAATTTATACATGTGCATTTGAGTTGTGTCGCCTCCAGAAATCTTTTCTCTGTCATTAAATTTTATGAATACAAATTACCTGGTAACGGTCATATAAAGAATTGTCAGGCATACGATCAATGCAGCTCTATACTCTGGCCTTATCTACCTACCACTCTTCCACACTCTCCAATCAGTTGTTTCCCAACCTGCATACAAGCATGTTATAAATGAAACGAAACGAAACATACATACATACATACAGATGTACATTAATCGCCAGTAGGTAGTAAGAAATAATAATCACCGCCTTTCTGGAGGAGCGACAAGACACCACCTCAAGGTCAGTCATCGTCTCCAGTGACCCCTTCAGTCCGAGAACGTCTTGGGTGGCTACTTGTTGCTGCCTTCACATCCGTTTAGTTAACTTTAGTCATATTTAGTCAGCTTTTGAGATAGTCATATATAGTTAGTTGTAGAGATATTTAGTCATATTTAGTCAGTCGTAGAGATTTTTAGTCATATTTAGTCAGTAGTACAGATATTTAGTCACATTTTTAAAGGTTTGAGTTATTTAGTCATAATTAGTCATATTTTAGCTTTTGTTTAGTCAGCTTTAGCCCAGTTTAGTCTTATTCAATCAACTTTAGAAATCTATCTATCTATCTATTGCCAGACGCCTCAATCCCGTTTGGGGTGGCCACAAACAAATCGCCTCCAAGTCGCCCTGTCCCCCGCCATTTCACTCCCCTGCTCCCAACTCACACCCCCCTCTCTCATATACCTCTCCACCCCATCTCTCCATCTCATCCTCTGCCTCCCCCTCCCTCTTTCCCCCTCCACCTCACTCACATACACTCTCTTCGTCAGTCTTTCACCCTCCATCCTCTCCACATGGCCAAACCACCTCAGTGTGTTCCTCATAACGCTTCCTATCACATCCACATCCACACCACAACGCTCCTTTATATCCTCATTCGTCAGCCTGTCTCTCCATGTGACTCCACAGGCTCCTCTTAAATAACTCATTTCCACTGCTCTCACTCTTGACTTGTGTCCTTCCAACAACGTCCAAGCTTCACTTCCGTACGTTAGAGTTGGTATCACAATACTGTCATGTAGTAACTTTTTCACTTCCATGCTCACTTCCCTGTTTCTTATCACTGCTTTCAAAGAACCAGCAACCTTTACTTCCCTGCTGTACCCTTTCAAGCACTTCACCCTCCAAACCTCCATCCTTACTCATCACACTACCCAAGTACTTAAACGTACTCACATTTTCCAATTCCTCACCATCCAACCTCGCTGTACATTCACTGACTTCACCTCTCTCAAAGACCATCACTTTACTCTTCCCTACATTCACCTTTAGATTCCGTTTCTTACACACTCTCTCAAACTCATCCACAAAGCCTTGCAGCTCCCCTTCGTCTTCACTCAACAACACGGTATCATCTGCAAACAACAGTACAGGGAGTTTCCAAACACTATCCTCTCTCACCAGGGCCACTCCAACATCCACTACCCTACCTTGTACCTCTTTTATTACCCCATCCATGTACAGATTGAACAACCATGGAGACATGACACATCCCTGTTTCAACCCAACTTTCAAAGAGAAAAATTCACTTAGTTCACCATCCACACGCACTGCAGCCTTCGCACCATCGTACATACTCTTCACAGCATTCAACAACTTCCCATCTATTCCATATATTCTTAACACTTTCCACAATCCTAGTCTATCCACCCTGTCATATGCTTTCTCCAAATCCATGAAAGCCGCATACAACTTCTTTCCCTTCTCTAGAAACTTTTCCACTAAAGATCTGAGAATGAATATCTGATCTACACAACCTCTTCCCTTCCTAATGCCTCCCTGTTCTTCTCCAACTAATTTCTCTGTTCTTTCTCTAACTCTGTCAATAAGTATCCTACCATATACTTTTCCTATTATACTAAGAAGACAAATGCCCCTATGATTACCACACACTTCTTTTTCCGCTTTTCCTTTGTACAAGGGAATAATTATACCTGACTTCCAATCCTCCGGGACTCTACCTTCCTCCCAGGCCAATCTGCACATCTTCCACATCCATTCTACTACTATCTCTCCCCCATGCTTCAGCATTTCACCACACACTCCATCAATTCCTGGGGCTTTCCCTGATTTAACTTTCTTCATTGCTTCCACAACTTCTATCCTACTGATTTCTTCCTGTCTTCTCACCTCCCTTCTTCTTCCAGCCATTCCCCAGCCACTATACTCGCATTACTTCCATCCTCCACGTTCAACAATTCCTTAAAGTGTTCTCTCCATCTGCTCACTTTTTCTCCCTTCTCCACTAGTAATCTACCATTTTTATCTTTCACTCCCCTGCTAACTTCACTTCCACTTTAGAAATACATAGTCATATTTAGTCATATTTAGTTCAGTTTAGTCATATTTAGTCAGCTTTAGATATATTTAGTCACATTTACAAGACTTATAGTCAGGGTTGGGAAATATCTCCACTAACTCTTCAGCCCGCGGACGTCCTTTCACTCCTGTCTAATTATCTGATGAAGAAGTGAACCAATGCGCTCAGCCCTTCACGTCCACAGGAGGTCAACTCTGGAACTGTCTTTGTGAGTCTTTATTTCACTATGTTTACGGCCTTTCAGTCCTTCATGTCCACAGAAGGTCAACTCTGGAACTGTCCTTGTTAGTCATTATTTCCCTATGTCTACGGCCTTTAGTATTTTAAGAACAATACAGTTAGACATCTGAGACTACACTGATCTTGAATATGGCTCTTCTTTGTTTAAAATTCCTAGGAAAGAAAGACTTGCAGGCCTCCAGTCATCCATCCTTTCTTCTTTGCATAAATAATAATTATAATAATAATAATAATAATGGTACCGCGATCCAAACTTATCCGGCCAATAGAGTGTATACGATGCGCGTCATGTCGGTCAGCATTCATGTATTTATGTATGTATGTATGTATGCACCGGGTATGTATGATTTTCTGTATGTATGTATGTATGTATGTATGATTTTATGTATGTATGTATGTATGTATGTATGATTTTATGTATGTATGTATGTATGTATGTATGTATGTATGTATGTATGTATGTATGTATGATTTTATGTATGTATGTGTGTATGATTTTATGAATGTACCCTATGTATGTATGGTCTTCTTTTTTCTTTTTTCTTTTTTTCCCTAAGGGTCAATATTCGTTTCGTAAGTCATATTCGTAAAGCCAGTTGTCTGAAGCAAGAGTACCATACACGCAGTGGAGAGAGAGAGAGAGAGAGAGAGAGAGAGAGAGAGAGAGAGAGAGGTAAATAAAATCCAGAATGAAGAGGAAGACTAACTTAACCTCAGAAAAAAAAAAGTATGAAAAATTAAAACTGGATCCGATCTTTATCCACTAGAATCACGTAACATTGTCATGTGTGTTGCGGAAACGGCTCAGTCTGCTGATGTGGGCGTGGTTGTGGCAGTGGGAGTGGGAAATGAATGAATAACTGACTGAGCCGCCCCCGCAACACACAAGAATTCGTCCGGTGAAGTGGAAGTGGAGAGTTATTTGTGGACCACCTTGTACGACAGGGTGAGGGAGAGAGATTGTGGAGATTTGGGAAGGGAGGGAGGGAAGGAGGGAGAGAGGAAGCGGATGAAGGAGATGTTAGGAAGGAGAGATGCATGGGATGTAGGGAGGAAGGAGGAAGGGAGGGAGAGAATGAGAGATATAGGGAGAAAGGGAGGGATGTAGGGAGGGAGGGAGGGAGGAACGTAGGGAGACAGAGAGGGAGGGAGGAAAGGATATAGAGAGATACGAAGGAAGGGAGGGAGCGAGAAGGGAGGGAGTATATCAACACGTAGGCATTCCATAATTCACCGTACTGTGCAGTCAAAACAGTAATTCAACCTTGCCACACACCTCACAAAGAAACCAAGGAGATTCAAACCAGCCTTCTGTACACCATCATCATCACCATCATCATCATCTAAGTCATCCTTAAATCATCATCATCACCATCGTCATCATCATCATCATCATCATCATCATCATTATCACCATCGTCATCCTCAAATCATTATCATCATCATCATCACCACCATCATCATCATCACCATCATCTAAGTCATCATCATCATCATCATTATCATCGTCATTCTCAAACCATTATCATCATCATCACCACCATCATCATCATCACCATTATCTAAGTCATCATCATCATCGTCATTCTCAAACCATCATCATCATCGCCATCCTCAAATCATCATCATCATCATCATCATCATCATCCTAACCCTAGCACGTATCAATAAAAAAAAGAAAGAAAGAAAGAAAAAGAAGAATAGATAATCGACATAACCTTGAATGGGAAGAGAACCATGAAAAAGGAACAGGAAATTTCACAACAAGCATTCCATCCCTCATCGCCATCCACACCATCATTCATTGACAGAAAAAAATATCATTTCAATCTTCCGTGAGCATAAATCTGTCAAAAGGGAGAGCTAAGACGTGGAAGAAGGAATTTCAGCAGGTCATAAGATTTGGAAATAGTCTGGAATACGCAATTTAGTAAAAAATATCATCATGTTTCTCCTGCTCAAACCCTCAGCAATTTCTACATCCACGTCTGTCAGGTCTCGTCTTCCTATATATTATTCTTTTGGTAGCCGGCCGTCCACTACACGCGATGTAGTGATACCTTCAACCTGTGTCTTCATCTATAGCTTCCTTTCTGGTCGTTCCATAGCCGCTGTTGTAGGCGGCCATCGTTCTTCTCCTAGATATATCAACAGTGGTGTTCCTCAGGGCTCTATCCTATCACCAACTCTTTTCCTTTTATTCATCAGTGACCTAAGCTGTACATCTAACCCTATCCACTCGTACGCTGATGACTCCACCCTTCACCTTTCCATTCTGTTCCCACAACGTCCATCTCAGCAGTTACTTCAACAAACAAAGGATGAGGCTATGGCACACCTAATGTCTGACTTGTCTCGTATCTCTGACTGGGATAAAAATAATCTGGTTGTTTTTAATGCATCAAAGACTCAGTTCTTACACCTATCAACCCGACAAAATCTTCTACAGTAGTACCCGGCCATTAATGTTTAATAATATCCAGCTTAATCCTGCATCAGGCTTGAACATGCTTGGGGTTTCATTCATTCGGGATTTATCTTGGAAAGATCATATTACATCTTTTGTAAAATCTGCTTCCAAGAGATTAGGTGTGCTAAGCCGACTCCGTACCTTCTTTACCCCTGCACAGTTGTCGACTTTATACAGGGATTTTATCCGCCCCTGTGTGGAGTACAGCTCTCGTGTGGAAGGAGGCTCCCCACATACAGCTCTTCTCAATAGGGTGGAGTCAAAGGTTTTTCATATCATTAACTCTCCTCCTCTTACTGACTCCCTTCAACCTCTGTCTCTTCGCCGCAATGTTGCTCGTTATCTCTTCTATCGCTGCTTCAATGGTCATTGCTCCTCTGAACTGTCTGCTTGCATCCCTCCACCTCTACGATGGGCGCGTAGCACCTGTCTAGCAAACAAACTCTCATCCCTTTTCTGCCCAACTCTCTAATGCAAGAGTTAACCGTTATTCCCAGTCCTTCATTTATGCAACAGGTCAACTCTGGAACTGTCTCTCTCTGTCTGTATTTCCTGCTTCCTATGATCTCCAGTCTTTCAAACCCAGTGTGTCCAGGCATCTCGAAATGATCGGATGTTGAATTTTGCTCTCTCTTGTATTTTTTTTTTCTTGGAAGGAACAGTTTGCGGGCTCCTGGCCTTTGGTTCCTTCTTCCTAGCATTAAAAAAAAAAAACTACGGATGGTCCTACACTAAGTGACTAGATGTAGTGCTGACTCTATACCAAATGGCTCGATAGTGTGCTGCTCTCTGGTAACTCTACACTGAATGACGTTAAAATATTCTTGTAATGCAGAAGGCCATTTATTCCATTTATCGGTAACCATATAACTGAATGGAGCCTGGTGGTCTATTGGAGTAAGACGCTCCCTCTGATTTGGGTTCATTGCTCACCTAATGCTACTCAGGGGTTCGAGCCTGGTCACCCTCTCCTTAAACGTCTGGAGTAAGTAATCTAGCCCAGGGTCCCACTCTCCTGATGGGCTAAAAGGGTTGGATGACAGACAGACAGACCGACAGACAGGTAGAGACAACTAAATAGATAGATAGATAGACTGATAGACAGACAAATAGATAAGCAGATAGACAGACAGACTAACACAGACAAATAGATATATAGATATATAGGCAGATATATAGATATATAGGCAGATCGATAAATAGAAAGATAGACGGAGGTAGATAGACAGATAGGCATATAGATAGAAAAATAGATAGACAGACAGATAAACACACAAACAGACAGACAGGGTGACAAACAGACGGACAGACAGATAAAAAGATAGACAGATTCTTGCCATCACGGGACTATTGTTTTACGGCTCAGGAAGGCTCTCTCGTACTGAAGGTGCTTACCAAGGCAACATCGAACCCCTTCAGTTCAAGGGAAAAAAAAGCAGAATACAAAGGCCTGATGGACGCAAGAATAAGGCATGAGACGTTGGATTTAAGGGGGTAAGAAAGGCATGGGAAAACTGTCTTGAGAAAATCAGTGATAAAAGGTACCACTGAAAATTATATTGAGTGAAAAAGAAAGAAAAAAAAATATCCCTCTAATATTATCTTTACTGGAAACTATCTTTACTTAAATCTACTTCTTATAATTTTCTTAATTAAACATTGTCTCCTGAAGTTGTCTTGATAAAATATAAACTAAACTTGTCTCTATTGAAAACTGTCTAAAAAAAAAAAACTAACCAAAAATTGTCTTGATCATTGATATCGTCTTGTAAAATCGCTATGATTAACCCCCCCGATGATCAAGACAACTCTGCCAGATGATTTTATGGAAGTTAAAATGAGTCATAGGAGTCTCAGTGTAAAAAAGAAAACAAATAATTGTTTAATTAATCAATTTCTTGAGTGTGCAACATGAAACATTTAAAAGAACGAAAGCCAAATAAATTAAAAGAAAAAATAAATTAAAAGAAAAAATAAATTAAAAGAAAAAATAAATTAAAAGAAAAAATAAATTAAAAGAAAAAATAAATTAAAAGAAAAAATAAATTAAAAGAAAAAATAAATTAAAATAAAAGCCAATAAATTAAATAAAAGGAAATCAAATTAAAAGAAAGAAAAGAAAAGAAAGCAAATTAAAGAAAAAAGCAAATAAATTAAAAGAAAAACAAATAAAGATAAACAAAGGTATACAAATTAAAGCAAAGAAAAGAAAGCAGATAAAAGAAAACAGCAAATACCTGTAAATTAAAAGAAGAAAAGCAAATGAAAGAAAGAGAAGAAAGTACATTAAAACAAAGAAAAGAAAATAGAGCAAAATAAAAGAAAAACCAATAAATTAAAAGAAAGAAAAGCAAGTAACAGAAAGAACAGCAAGTATATTAAAAAAAAAAGAAAAACAAGTAAATTAAAAGAAAAAAAACAAATAAATTAATAGAAAGAAAAATTAAAGAAAGAAAACCATGATAATTAAAAAGAAAGAAAAAATAAAAAAGAAAGAGAAGTAAATAAAAGAATGAAAATGAGATAAATTTAAAAGAAGATGAGCCAGTAAATTAAAAGAAACAAAAACCAATAAATCGAAAAATAATCCGAGAAATTAAAAGAAATAAAAGCCAATAAATTAAAACAAAAAAAACAAATCACAAAAATAGCCAATAAATTAAAAGAGAAAAAAAAGCATATAATTAAAAAAAAGAAGAAAAGCCGATAAATAAAAACAGAAAATAGATTAAAAGAAACAAGTCAATGAATTAAAGCAAAGAAAAACAAATAAAAAAAAATGCAAATAACTTAAAAGGAAAAAAAGTCAATAAATTAAAATGAAGAAAAAACCAATAAATTAAAAGAGAGAAAAACCAATAAATTAAAATGAAGAAAAAAAAAACAATAAATTAAAAGGAAGAAACACCAATAATTTAAATTAAAGAAAATCCAAGTAATTTAAAGACAGAAAAGGCAATAAATCAAAAGAAGGAGAAGCCGATCAATTAAAGAAAATCCAAGAAATTTAAAGAAAGAAAAACCAAAAATTAAAGAAAATCAGAGGAAATTAAAGGAACAAAAGCCAGTAAATTAAAGAAAATCCAAGAAATTTAAAGAAAGGAAAGCCAAAAAAAATAAAGAAAATTCAAGAAATTTAAAGAAACAGAAGCCAATAAATTAAAGAAAATCCAAGAAATTTAAAGAAAGAAAAGCCAATAATTTAAAGAAAATCCAAGAAATTTAAAGAAAGAAAAGCCAATAAATTAAAGATAATCCAAGAAATTTAAAGGAAGATAAAACAAAATTAAAGAAAATCCAAGAAATTTAAAGAAAGAAAAACCAATCATTTAGGAGGAAGGAAAAAGAAAGAAAACCATACCCAAGAAGTCTGAGGGAAAATCACAAACAAATTCAGAATACACGAAAATATCCCAAGATGTCTGTCGTGCGGGTCTAGACGTGTGCAATTGATCAATCATGCATTTCCCTTGCCTGGTGTTGCATGACGAGTGCACATAGGGAAGCCTTAAGCCCTGGAAGTTGGCGATTTATTTTTGCTTTTTATCCCCCTCCTCTCTCTCTCTCTCTCTCTCTCTCTCTCTCTCTCTCTCTCTCTCTCTCACACACACACACACACACACACACACACACACACACACACACACACACACAAACAGTCAGGGATAGAGTGAAAGTCGAGAAGCTGAGGATCAAAGAAATGGCAGATGAGTACGGGGCCAAAGTAGTGGAGGAGTTAGAATCTGTGAACTGGAATGAAATGGATCAGGACAGCCTGTGGGATACATATAGGGATTGCTTAGTTAGGAATGCAAAAGCGATGTTTGGCGTGGCAAGAGTAACGACAAAGAAGAAAGGTACGGCATGGTGGGATGAGGAGGTTAAGAGAGCGGTGGAGGAAAAGAGGAAGAAGTGGCTACAGTGGTTACAGAACAGGGGTTCAGTTGAAGTAAGAACTGAATATATTGAGAGCAAGAAGCACGTGAAGAGACTTGTGAAGAGGAAAAAGAAGGAGGTAAATGATGATTTAGAAAGAAGAAAATGGATGCAAATTACTCTGAAAATAGGAAGTTACTTTGGAAAGACGTACGGAAGTATAGAAGTGACAGTGCAAAGAATTGTGAAAGTGTGAAGGATGTAAGTGGTAAATTATTAACCCATGGGGATGAAGTAAGGACCAGATGGAAAGAATATTTTGAAAGTCTGATGAATGGGAATGGAGAGAGCAAAGCGACTGTTAACATGACTGGTTTGGGGGGTGTACAGAGAAGGAACGCAGTGCCATGAAACGTGGCACTCGCAGAGATGAAGAACGCTGTGAAGCGGCTGAAAAGTAGGAAAGCAGCTGGGGTTGATGAAGTGTATGCAGAGATTATTAAGTGTAGTGGGGAGAGAGGATGAGTGAAACTGTGCCAGCAGAGAGGAAAAAGGCAGTGATTGTATCCTTGTCCAAAAATAAAAGTGAGCCAACTGAGTGCAAGAATTATCGTGGCATAAGTCTACTGAGTGTGGTAGGGAAGGTATATGGAAGAAATGTTAAAGAGAAATTATGAGAGATATCAGAAGTCCAGTGAGTGATGAACAGGGTGGCTTTAGCAGTAGCAGAGAATGTGTGGATCAAACATTTGCAGTGAGACAGATAGTGGAGAAGGCTTGTGAAGAGGACAATACGGTGTTTATGGCATTTATCGATCTGGAAAAAGTATACGACAATGTAGACAGAGAAGGACTGTGGGAGGTTTTGCGCATGTACGGTGTAGATGGTACGCTGCTAGGTGCCGACAAAAGTTTTATGATGGTAGTGCGGCACGTGTAAAGGTAAAAGGGCATCTAAGTGATTGGCTCACGATCAGCGTGAGTGTGCGACAAGATTGCGTGATGCCCCCATGGTTGTTCAAGATATATGTGGATGGGGTGATGAGAGAAGTAAAAACATGAGTAATGGAGAGAGGGATGGCGTTGGTAATGGATGGAATATCTCAAATTTGTTGTATGCTGATGATGCAGTGCTACATGCAAATACCGCACAAGAACTTGGTAGACTAGTGCAGAGTTTTGTAGCTGTCTGTGAGCGTCATTCCTCGAGGGTAAATGTAGAAAAGGGTAAAGTGATGGTTATTGAGAGAGAAGGTGGCTCCCATTGTGATGTTACAGTGAATGAAGAGAGACTGGAATTGGTGAGATAGTTCAAATAACTGGGTACAGTGATGGAGAAGAGAGGAAAATGTGCAAAAGAAGTTGAAAGTAGAGTGACACAAGGAAGGAAAGTAGCTAGTGCTGTGAAGGCCTTGATAAGAAGCAGAGGCTTCAGTGTTGCAGCTGCGCAAGGTTTACATGAAGGAGTGTTAATGCCACCTTTAACATACGGATGTGGGACTATGGTGTGGCATGAAAATGAAAAGTCAAGAGCAAGAGCAATGGAGATGGGACTGCTGAGGAATGTATGTGGAGTACAGAGAGTGGATAGGATACGGTGTAACGTGATACGTGAAAGATGCGAAGTGAGGAGTCTATGGACACCAGAATCGAAGAGAGTGTACTGAGATGGTATGGTCATGTGGGGAGAATAGATAACAACAGAATGGTGAGAAAGGTATATCTGATAGAATCTGAAGGAGGATGGAGGTGAGGTAGGCCAAGGAGAAGGTGGACGGATATGGTGGATGTGTAAGGAAGAGAGGTATGGAAGTTGGTGAGGCTATGAGACCGTCAAGAGACCGAGCTGGCTGGATTTATTTTGTGCGGAGAAGCGCATAACCAGAGATTTGGCACCCCTTTCTAACGTGGCAGCGTTCACATTGACAATCAGGTAGGTATATGTGAAGCTACAGAACGTGGTGAAACTTTTTTGGCCTATCTGATGGAGCCAGGATTTCGAGATCTTGAATGATGAATGAATGGAAACGTGGCCCATTGAATTGGGCAGACTTTGGCTGTTTGGACGTTGTTACTCCTCACCTGGCCCTAGGTTGGGAAACGAGGTCCTAATGATGATGATGATGATGATGGTGGTGGTGGTGGTGGTGATGATGATGAAATATAATAAAAAAAAAAAAAATCACATGATGTAAAGTATCAAAGGAACTGCTGACCCATCCTGTACAGTCAATCAAAAATACATTATCTTTTGAAGTTAATGAATGCGAAAATGAGCGAATCAATCCGACACTGAAGGAGGGACTAGTGCAAATATTATCCTTGGTAGGCTATATGTAAATGTCCGAAAATATATGAAATGGTACAGTTCTCTATAAAATCTGAGATGTAGGCATGAACAAAAGTTTGGCGGCACACACACACACACACACACACACACACACACACAGAATAAAGAAGCTTCGTGTTGATGATGGGGAGTCAGAAGAGGAAGGGCTGGCGGGGGGAGGGGGGAAGAGGAGGGGTAAAAGGAGAGGGGGAGTGGAGTAGGAGAAAGGGAAGGGGTGGTTGAGGAGGGGCAAGGGGGGGGAGAAAGAAAGGCAAAGGGGGCAAAGGGAGGGGTGGGGGAGGGGGAAGAGGGAGGGGGGAAAAGAGTGGGGGAGATGGGGTGATGAGGGTGTTGACTTTGACTATAAGGGCGATGAAAAAAGGAGAAAAAGGCTTAATTTAGCACCTAGTGATGGCACAAAAATACAGTCATTATTTTTATTAATTCATTTACTAATTTACTTATCTATTTACATATTTATTTGTTTATTTCTATTTATTTTTGTATTTTTGTTTCACGTGATGGTGGTGTAGGTAGGGATGGGGGGCAGGGAAGGTGGGGGTAGCGGTGGGGGGGACGAGAGGTGTGGGGGTGTGGGGGCGTATGAGTGCGTTCGTCTTCATCTGACGGAACTGGGCCACTCCTACAGGTATAAGTAGAGCCAGACGATTTTATTCAGCTGAGAGTGGGTCATAGGAGCCTGGATGTGTTAAAATACTGCACCCTAGTCACTTTAACCTGGCCTAATATTTCCTTCTCTCCGTCGTGAGCACTCGGTTATAACAAATAGCACTAGATTAGGATGCTAGTCACGAAGAAGTGCTTGTTAGTGCTGCATCCTGTTTAACCTGGCCAAAAATTTCAGCCTCTGCATCATGAACACTGGGTTTTAACAAGAGAATAACGCTAGATGATGATGCTAGTTACGAAGAAGTGCGATGAAAAGGATGTAGGGCAACAGTGTCGTCTTCCTCTGCCACTGAGTAACGGTAAATAAGCTGCAAAAGGACGAAAATCTGGGCCAAGTTAAGGTGAAAGGACTATAGCAACCCTTTTATGATCGAGACAGCTCTAGTTTACCATACTATCTACCTTCAGACGATTTTCTTCAGCTGAAAGTGAGTCATAGGAGCCCATGGGGGTTAATGCTATACTCTTTTCACTCTAACTTGGCCTAAAATTGACATATCTTGAATGCTGAGAGAAGGAGATTATCACAAGGACGTGGCACTAGTCACGAAAAAGTGCTATGGAGGGAAAATGACGTAAGAACACAGCACTAGTCACGAAGAAGTGCTACGGGAGGAGACTGGCGGAAGAACACAGCACTAGTCACGAAGAATTGCTATGGGAAGGATGTAGAGCCGTAGTATTGTCCTTTTTTTCCCGCCACTGAGCTACGTGAAATAAGACACAGACGGACGAAAATCTGAGCCAAGTTAAGGTGAAAAAACTATAGTAAGGTAAGCCCTCCGATGGTCCATATTTCTCACGTTTTCTATTCCAGGTAACCTCAGACAATTTTATTCAGCGAGAGTGCGTCAAAAGAGCCTGAGAGTGTTAATACCTCGTTAAGATGCAGAGAAATTACCGCAATCTTTTCACTCCGAGGGGGCTATTTTTATTTCACTCTTGCTGCTTCTAGACGATTTCATTCAGCATGGGAATTGAACATCGTAGAAGCGAAGGCGTTAATGAGGGCTACATCCAACCCTCCTCTCCCTCTCTCTCTCTCTCTCTCTCTCTCTCTCTGACTGACTAAAAATCGTCTGGTGGTAGTGAGGTTGAACCCTAAAAGACGTGGTCGAACTGAAGGGGTTGACGCTCCATCCCATTACATTGTTGTCTTGCACTGTTGGCTTCTAATTGTTGATGAAATAGTTCAGTGGAGAAAGACACCGAGATGAAAGGATGAATGAGATGAAAGGATGGGAAAGGAGTTGGAACTAGTGCAGACGAACAACAGAGGACAGAGTGATATGGAGGCGATTTGTCTAGGGTCGCCCATTACGGAGGTCAGGAGTTTGGTAGTAGGTAAACAGGTAAGTAGATAGACAGATCGATAGGTAGGTGGGTAGATAGGCAGATCTGTTCTGTCTTGCCTTCCCTTCCCCTAATCTGCCTTGCCTTGCCCTGCCTTGCCCTGCCCTGCCCTGCCCTTCCCCTTCTTGCCCTCCCCTACCCTGCTGTACCCTGCTCTGCCATTACCTGCCCTGCCCTGCCCTGCCATACCCTGCCATTACCTGCCCTGCCCTGCCCTGCCCTACCCTTTCCTATCCTACCCTGCCTTGCTTTGCCCTTACCCTCCCCGATCTGTCCTAACTAAATAGATGAGTGTGAGCCGATACGAAGAAAACGGGAGTAAAGAAAACAAAATATTGGTACACCTACTTTAGTATTAATGAAAACAGATACCAAGATTAACCTCTCTCTCTCTCTCTCTCTCTCTCTCTCTCTCTCTCTCTCTCTCTCTCTCACACACACACACACACACACACATATTCCTCACCTCTGACCCCCGAATTGCATCTCTAATATTCATGATCTTCCTAAACTCTTGGCTTATGTCTTATTCATGGCGTTTTTATGGCTTCAAAGTGCGTGACGCCATCCATCGGCCATTTATTCAAGTCCTCATGATTCCTGGCGCCAAGTGAACGAAAGCTCTTGCAAATGTGATCACTATGAGCTTAACAATAGCTGGGTGATTCATAGGTCATCGTTCACATTTTTTATAGTTTCGTTCTGTATGCTGTTATGAAAATTGCTCTCACCAGCTGGACTCACGAGAGACAAAGAATATTGAAAAATGATTACCTTTCGCCTGTTCTCTGCTATTCACGCATCTGGGTACATTTGCTCAGTCTTACTTCACGTGATTTTGTTCAGTCGATATAGACCTTAACAAGTACATAGCTAAAATTCGCTCATAGTTAATCTTTTCATGGTTATAGAGGGTTAAAATTCACTCTCAGTTAATGTTTACAGAGTAATAGAGGGTTAAATTACATCCAGTTCATTTTTCCATTTGTGTGTGTGTGTGTGTGTGTGTGTGTGTGTTCGACTCTGGGCATAGGCTTCACAGCCTGCTTAGAGGATTGAATTGCACTCAGTTAATATTTTCAGACTTATAGAGGATTAAATTACACTCTCAGGTCACCTTTTCGGGGTTATATATATATATATATATATATATATATATATATATATATATATATATATATATATATATATATATATATATATATATATATTCGACTGAGACAGGCCAAAGCAATCACAGGAATAAAATACAGTAATGTAAGTGGCAATCTTTCTCGCAACTATGCACATATATTCCATACAGACCAACTGTGTATGATATTCAGCCGATATATAGCCTACCAGTCGATGGAGAGAGAGAGAGATCAGACCCGGTATTCAAAGCATCCAAGATATACCCTGTCTCTCGAAGGCTTACTGTATATGCTCAAAAAATAATAGTAATGAAAAAAAATCCCTCCCTCACGCCACGACTTCAGGTTTCAATAGAGAACAACACAATGGACATTTAACACGAAATTTTGACAATTTTTAGTCCAGGTCTCAGGAAATGTCCCGTTTTCTCACTGCCTTGGACTTCCTTAGTAACACCTCTTCCTCGGCGATTTGTTTTGCCGATTGCACCTTAATAATTTTCCTCTTTATTTTCTGTTTCTCTCTCTCTCTCTCTCTCTCTCTCTCTCTTTACAGAAGATGAACGAAGGAAAACAAACTACAAAAATGGTGCTGATGTCAAAAATATATATATTAAAAGGATATTGATTATTTAGATGACATCAACCCCTTCACTGTTTTTATTTATTTATTTTTGCGTTTTTCTATGAGCTGAGGAGGGATCTAGGACTATTTTCGTCGGTTAAGGAAGCTCCCTAACACCTTTTCCTGGGCTATTTATTATGCTTATTACACCTTACTGTCCCATTGTGTGTTGCATAAATCATTCCAGTATCACTATATTCTGCATAAATCCTTCCAATATCGCCATACTCTGCATAAATAACGTACAAAAGGATAATAACCAGCCATATCCAAAAATAATTCGCTAAGGAAAAGGTGCTAGGGAGCTAATACGAGCCCATGGAGGGGGTAATTGCAGTCCTCATTAACCCATTCACTGTTAGGCATTCTTGTAAGCAGGAAAAAATTGTCTAGTATACCCCTTTCACTCCAACTTGGCCTAGAATTGCCATCGCCCTCTTATGGCTACTTATAACAATAGATTAGCACTAGAATATGATGCTAGTCACGAAGAAGTGCCATGGAAAGGATATAGAGCCACTGAGCTACGGGAAATAAACTGCACAAAGACAAAAAATTCGGCCAAATCAAAATGAAAGGACTGTAGTAAGTAGCAGAGATCTAAATTAAAGAGATCACCGTACTGAAGGGGTTAACCGTCTCATGCACGATTCTTCTTCTATTGTATTTTCTTGTATTGTACTTTTCTTTTATTGTATCTTCCTGTATTGTATTTTTCTTCTATTGTATTCTTCTTCTATTGTAGCCTCTTCTATTGTATTCTTCTTCTATTGTATTTTCTATTGTATTTTTCTTCTATTGTATCTTCTATTGTATTCTTCTGTTGTATCTTCTATCGTATTCTTCTACTGTATCTTCTCTAGTATTGTATTCCAGTCAACACCAGACGATTTTCTTCAGCTGAGAGTGACTTCCAGGATCCTGAAGGTGTTTAAAGAAGGACAAGAAGGTACATCAAGACGTGAATATTCTCGTAGGTAAGAGGGCTCCCTAACACCACTTCCTTAGCGATTCATTTTGGATATGGCTGATTAATATCCTTTTGTACGTTGTTTATGCTGAGTATGGAGACGTTTGAAGGATTTATACATGACAGACTTGGACGGTAAGGTGACATTAGTAAAATAAATCGCTTAGGAAAAGGTGTTAGGGAGCTTCCTTAACCGACGAGAAGACTATGTGTGACTTTGCCTTGTGATCCTGACCTTCGACAGATTGCTCTCAAAATCATATTGCTTTATTTTTTACTAAACCTATTCCAACTTCAATTCAAATCAGATTAACACTGAGTTGACTTGACCCTGTGACCTTGACCTTTGACCTTTCCCCTGTGACCTTGACCTTCGAATGATGGTTATAAAGATCGAATTTATGCTTGTTTTACCTTGACTCTTTCCACAATGTTTAGCCCACGTATGATAAAGCCCGTGTAAGTTGACCTTGCCTATGCCCTTGATCTTTGACCTATTAAGAGCAACAGGTCAACCTTCTGGGAGATTCTCACCTCATCCTCCAAGTATCGTGTAAATCGGATCAAAACTTTTCTTTCTTTCCTTCTTTTCTTTCTTTATTCTTTTTCTTTTTTATTATTTTTGTTTTGCTTACCCAAAGACACACGGCTCGATCGTTGACCTTCTCTTGTGACCTTGACCTTTGAGTGATTGTTCTGAAATATGAATACCATTGTTTTTTTTTTTTTTTTCCTGACCTTAACCCTTTCACCGTGTTTGGAGAGGTTACAGTGATGCGTGTATGGTTTATTTTTCCTTCACCTGGACGAAGATACCGATATGGGGATAGTTTTGTGGAGGGGAAGGAGTTAATGAAGGTGATATCCAGTGACTCCAGTTTCAATAGTAATTTCTGAAGTGAATAAACTCTTTTGGAGATAACAGTAGTAGTAGTAGTAGTAGTAGCAGTAGTAGTAGTAGTAGTAGTAGTAGTAGCAGTAGTAGTAGTAGTAGTAGTAACCCCATGCTCATCTGGACGTGAATCTAGTGTATTGATGGCTGAATTTGTCCTTATCCTGCCGTCCACCATCCTCCTTTTGGGGGATAGGGTAGTGAATTAAGGGATATTGTCATAACCGAGCAGTGAAGCAGCCCGGTTATATCAGTGCCACCACGTGAAGGCGCCCCCCTCCAACCCACTGCAGAAATAGTGTAAAATGCGTCATCGGGCTGAAGAGGCTAAAACAAGAATTCCACACTACATACCATGCCATCCCATCTATTCACTACACATGGACGTATCTCACCACAAATTATTTTACACACACACACACACACACACACACACACACACACACACACACACGACAAGGTACAGTACATGTGAATATTTGAAATCTAGTCTTTCTTTTGTTTCACACTGAGGAAGAATGAATATTGATTTCTTCATTGCCTAAGCACACACACACACACACACACACACACACACACACACACATACATACATACATACACATATACGCATTCTCTCTCTCTCTTTCTCTCTCTCTCTCTCTCTCTCTCTCTCTCACACACACACACACACACACACACACACACACACACACACACCTAGATATCCACGAACAAATCCTCGCCCATTACCTTTCAAATTATACTTAATATCTCTCTCCATCACGATCATCACACTTTTCCGTGACTATAAAACGTTAATCTTGAAGGCAGATGGTAAAAGTCTAATCGTATGTCGTGTTCTACCTTGTCCTTGGTTCCTAGCACCCTTTTTTTAGCTACTTATTTTGCATTTGACACCCCCACTCCCCCGAACGGAAGATGGTGGGGTGCGGAAGATATGTTTTGGCTTGCATTCCACAGGGTTAATGTTCAGGTAAGTCTGGGGTTACTACTACTACTACTACTACAACTACTACTACTACTACTAAAACTACTACTACTAGCTGCCATTACTATTACTACTATCACTGCTACTGCTACTACAACAACAACAACAACAACAACAACTACTACTACTACTACTACTACTGCCATACTTACCACTACCACTACGACTACTACTATACTACTGCTATTATTACTACTACTACTACTATTACTACTACTACTACTACTACTCCATACTTTTTCTTGTAATATTTATTCATATTCATCAAGCATCAACATAATTTCCTTCAGTGACGTATAGGAGGACTTAAGGTGCAAAAGGCAAAATAAATCGCAAAGTTACAGACTCTACGAAATCCCGGAAACGAGTACCACTAAATACCACAAAATACCCCTAAATACCACTAAACACCACTCTCCGTTTTCTTCCCTGCCCACAAGATGATGCCACCCCTGACTAATGTGTTATCGATTAAGCGCCGTTCTGTCTTTGTATGCTGTAGGAAAAACGTTTATTTGCTGATGGAGAAACGTTTATATGCTATGGTCAGGCGGTACCAAGATGGGACTAGTAATTTCTTCTGTACTATGACCTTTTTTTCTCTCTCTTTTAATGTCTGCGTCTTGAGAAGGAAACTATTTGTAAGTAAAGTGCGTGTTTACTTTCTCGTTTTTGATGGTGTGGCTGTTGTATGTTATTATTATTATTATTATTATTATTATTATTATTATTATTATTATTGTTGATGTTTTTTATGATGATAATTATGACTATGTTGTTGATCTGATTGGAGAATGTGTTCAAATACATCATTCTCACAATGTGTGTTTCCCCCGCCCTGCCCCACCACCCACCACCATCCCCACCCAGTCCGCCCACCCCTCTCCACCCACCTCCATCTCCACCCTCCATCCCCACCCCTCTCCACCCACCCCCGCCCTCTCTTTACCCACCCACACTGAATCTTTGATAGAAGTATGTTTCCTTTGCCAGCGTCACCCCTTATTCAACGCCCATATTTACAGAATACGCTTATCCTGCCCCCACCACCACCACCACTAACCCCCCCCTCCTTTTAGCCCACTCCATCCACCCCACCTACTCCTTTCCACTCACCCCATCAACACCTCTCCATCCTTCCCACCCATTTTTTGCTGCCCCATCTTTGCCGTGCACCTCACCAGCCCGCCCACAGCATCCATCATCCCAGCCCATCCCGTCCACTCATCTCCACCCACCTCACTGAACCGACCCACTTCTGAAACACCTGAATTAATATACCTACACACACACACACACACACACACACACACACACACACACACACACCGATTGGGCTGAAACTTTGGTAGATGCCTCCACACACACACACCGATTGGGCTGAAACTTTGGTAGATGCCTCCATATGCACGATCTGAAACTATCTGAAACTATTTGAATTAATCTGACAATCTTAGAAGCGCCTAAAACATACTGAAAACCTGAAATTTCATCTCTAATAATAATAATAATGATAATGATAATAATAATAATAATAATAATAATAATAATAATAATGATGATGATGATAATAATGAAAATAATAATTATATTATTATTATTATTATTATTATTATTATCATTATTATTATTATTAGAGATGAAATTTCAGGTTTTCATGTCAAGTGGGGTTGGTGGAGGATTAGTGCCCCTCCCTGTAAAACAATTAACTCTAAGCCATTGGCCACCCCGTCTGGGATACATGGCGTCTTTGAAAAAAAAAAAAAAAAAAAATGATGATAATGATAATGATAACAATAATAATAATAATAATAATAATAATAAATAATAATAATAATAATAATAATAATAATAATAATAATAATAAAACTAATAGGACTGATTTTTGGCACAGGTATTCACAGATGTATACAGAATCGATTTTCGTTAACCTGAAATTGATCACACTCACCTGAAATCACCTGAAGGCCGCTGACTCGACTGACGCATGAACTGAGACTAACACGACTGAAATAGCCCTAAAAGGATGTACAGTCGCCATCAAAAGTTCTGTCGCCTTTCTATTTTTCTCGCCATTGACTTTGAAAATCAGTGTGATGAATCCACAGCAACTAATACTGGTAAAACGGATCTAAAGCTAAATAAATCCATCCGTGTCGGTTGCTGTGGATTCACCCCACACTAATTTTCAAAGTCTATGGAGAGTAAAACAAGAGAGACGACGGGATTTTTGATGCCGACTGTGCTGGGGTCTGAACATGGCTGAAATGAGCAAAAGTGAACAAAAACAGACCAAAGCTGTCCTGAATGAATGAAGTTGAACCTGTTATGATGATTAACTGTGTGCGTAGAAACTAAATGGACCCAATAGAACCTTACTAGTCTTGAACAAGTGCTTCCGGCCCTGCGGGTAGTGGCGCGCTTGCTCCTGCGGAGGGCTTTCGGGTTTCTCCCTCGTACCCCGACTTGGAGTTGATGCTTACCAAGACTTGTAAGTCAAAAGCTGCCGCTAAACATTTTTTTTTTTCTCTCTCTCTCTCATCCAATTATGTTTGTATGAAACGAAAAAAACTTTCACTTAATTTTCTTCAGGTTCAAAGTATTGTGTGTCTTCATAAATGATGTACTTACGGGGACTTTTGCTGTATGATCAACTCAGAGCATCTCATGGTACACGAAGAAGGCATGAAGAGGCTGGCACAAAGTCGGCACACAGGAAGACGCTGACAAATGCGATGTATAGGCGATTTGCTCAGACCACCTCAGCAAATTTGATTTCAGTGAATTACCTCAACAGAAACACCAATCGAAATAAACTCTTCGAAGCATCGAAATCGAAAATCGCCTGAAAACTGTTTACATTTTTGTTCGATTTCTATCGGCTGGTTTGAAGCAAGCACGCTAACTTTAGCAAGGATCGACCCCTTAATGTAATCCAGTGGGGACGTAAAACAGCCGGAAACTGTCCCCCAAGTGAAACCATAATGATGAGCGTTCCTTTGGCACCCACTGGCAACACAACGACTGTGGACACCGAGTTTCATAGGATTTAAACGATCAGTTTCTGAGTTATTCCACACACACACACACACACACACACACACACACACACACACACACACACACACACACACACACACACACACACACACACACACACACACACACACACACACACACACACACACTTTACTCTAATAGTAGTAGCCTATATTAGACTGAGTTAGTTTGAATGGGTAGGATGGACGTGACCTTCCTTGCTGACCTAAAGAGGCTTAAGTAGCCCAAATTGAACCTAAATTTTCCTACACTAACCTAAAATGATCGAACTAAACCCAGATGGATGGAATGGATCTGAGTGGATATGAAAAGGCAGTGAGAACCTTATAATTATGTGCCCAATTTAAATGAACCCCAGTGAACCTAAATTGTTCTGGCACAACTTAAACTGATGTAACTGAAATGGACTAATTTTGAAGGATGGTTGTAAATAAAAGTAGAATTGGATGGATCTGGCAACACTATCTATCTATCTGTCTATTGCCCGACGCCTTAATCCCGTAAGGGGTGGCCACAAACAAATCGCCTCCATGTCGCCCTGTCCCCCGCCATTTCATTGCCCTGCTCCTATAGCTTACACACCCCCTCTCTCATATAACTCTCCACTCCATCCCTCCATCTCATCCTTGGCCTCCCCCTCCCTACACCTGGATGAATAATTATATGAATGGATAGGGTCTGACATTATACTATTCTCATATTTCAAAGTTACGAGAGAGAGAGAGAGAGAGAGAGAGAGAGAGAGAATTATAACATACCCATTATTTCTTTTATATTTCAGAGTACCTAGAGGGAGAGAGGGCAGATGAAGGGCCCGCGGGGAATACGTGGTGGCGGTGTGGTGGTGGCGTGGTTGGTGGGGATGGTTGGTCTGTTGGCTGCACCCTCACACACCACCGCCTCGATGCTAACTCGCACATTTGTAGAGGTGAGAAGGCTATGGCAGGTTCAGTCTCTCTCTCTCTCTCTCTCTCTCTCTCTCTTTCTCTTCTTCCTAGGCCAGACCCAGATAGCAGACATGGGGTACAGTGAAGGTTTGGAAGAAGGTAAAACATATACTTTGCGTAGACAGTGAAAGAAATATTGAGGATAGAACTGATACAAGACAGGGACGATGCGATGATGATGATGATGATGATGATGATCATGATAATAATAATAATAATAATAATAATAATAATAATAATAATAATAATAGAAGAAGAAGAAGAAGAAGAAGAAGCGATAATAATAATAATAATAATAATAATAATAATAATAAAAATGATGATAATAATAAACTGCTGACATGATGCCATGATTAAGTGATTTTGGATAGGGGAATCTGGGGGACACTTAACCCGGCCAGAATATGGTGAAAGTTTGTGGCGTATCAGACAGAGCCATGATTCCGGGGGCTTGAATGATGAGTGAATGGAAGTGTGGCCCATTGAACTGGGTAAACTTGGGCTGTCTGGACGTTGCAACTCCTCACCCTACCTTAGGGTGGGACAGGAGGTCCGGATGATGATGATGATGATGGTGATAATAAACTAATGATAATAATAATAATAATAATAATAATAATAATAATAATAATAATAATAATAATAATAATAATAGTAATAATAATAATAATAATAATAATAATGATAATAATAACAACAACAACATGAGATGGGTAGGCAAATCACGATACATAGAGCAAAGTGGCTGAATAATGAATACCTCTTTTCACCCACTTTTCTCTCTCATATTCTCCCTTCCTCTCTTTCCCTTCCCTTGCATCCTCACACCTCTTCCACTCTTCTAGGTATCCGGCACCACCTTCACTGCGGGTCTGGCAGCCTGTGTACTGAAATCCATGGAGTTTACGGAGCCTTCTGTCATTCGCTGTGGTGGTGTCTGCAATTCCGACCCCTACTGCACCCTATTCTGTTTGGCAGGTGTGTGTGTGTGTGTGTGTGTGTGTGTGTGTGTGTGTGCGTGTGTGTGTGTGTTGCTGGTAGATCTGCGTGGAAGTGTGATGATTGATGGTTTGATGTGGTGGTTGGTGGTGTGTTATTGTGGTGTGATGGTATGGTGGACCAGCAGTGATGTTGGTATATTATTGTGATGTGGTGTGGTGGTGTTATGATTAATCTGTATGGTATGATTCTCTGGTACTGAAGTGGCTTGGTAGTATGGTGTTCTAGTGGTGTGATGGTGTGGCCTTGTGTTGTGTTGTGGTGTGGTGATGTAGTAATGTGGTGGTGTGACAGTGTAGTGGTGTGTGATAGTATTGGTAATGTTGAGGTGTGGTGGTACTGAGTCTGAAAGTGTGGCGATGTATGGTGGTAGGATAGTGCAGTAGAATGATATGGTGTATGGTGGTGTGGAAGTGTGATAGAGTGGTGTGATATGGTGGTATGGTACTGTTGCAGGATGGTGGTGTGTGGTGGTGCAGCATTATGGCCTACGTATGGTGTGGTAGTAGTGTTGTGAGGTAGTATTATGTGCAGGTGTGAGAGGATAATACACCATGTAAAGCAGGACACTGAGTCGTGCTTGTGTGACAGTTAATTATGTGCTGGTGTAATATTGTGCTTATGTTGCGAGAATGAGGAGTACTGTACCCGTAGTGGCGTGGGGGGGGGGAGTACTGTACCTGTAGTGTGTGGGAGGGGGAGTACTGTACCTCTAATGGTGTGGAAGAAATGATCGCCAACATCCAAGACACTTTATTAATTAAAAAAGAATGTGTTTGTGCTATGTCTTGATATAACAATGCATATTATGTAAAAACTAAACTCTTATAATCATGATAATGTGGTTCGCTGAAAAGATGCAGATTCTGTCCTACTTGTCGGACGAATCCACACGGGACCGAAGTTGCTGCATCTCCTACAGAAGCAAATAGTTTCATGTGTGTGTGTGTGTGTGTGTGTGTGTGTGTGTGTGTGTGCATATTTCTTTCACTGAGGTAGTGTTGCTATATTGAGTGCTGGTGGTGGTGTGCTCAAAATAATTACCATTGTTTGATAAACATAAAAAGTACCATATTACTTCCGTCAGCGTATAAGAAGTCATAGCTAATCTGTTGCAGTCTAGCCATAAATTTAGAAGGGCATGATTCGCCTACTCTTTCTGGCAGCATCACGTGAAAAAAAAAAAAAAAAAATCCCTCCATTTGCTGAGGTTCAAACCCACTTACTGTACGTTACATGCCTTGTTCATCATTTGGGTACGTGCATTATAACCACTGGACCACCTAGTATTTTGCGTAATATTTCTTTAGTGGTATCGCTCATTGTTAATTCACCAGCCCTTTGAATAATGCCTCTGTCTTTGGGGATCATATAGTACTGAAGTAGGCTGTGAGAATGTGGTCAGTTTGGTCAGTGCTGTGTGTGTGTGTGTGTGTGTGAGCAAGATACTCCTCCACACAGGCAGCAGGTGTGAGACGTTCCGTGCCAAGGTGACGAGCAACTGGGCTGGTGCGGGCAATGGGGCGCACTACACCTATGATCGGTGCTGGTCCAGTCACCCCAAATCAGGCGACATCAGCATGGGTCTAGCTACGGCCGCACCTTCCGTGTATGGCGGCAGGGACCACACGAACCCTGTGAGTCTTAACTACTTCTGCAGCCTGGACAGTGAGCCAGGGTGCTATGAGGGGTATATTGACAACCCCCCTTGGTGGCGCGTTGACCTAGGGCAGTCCAGGGCTATCAAGGAGGTCAGGATCAACCAGTACGCCCTCCTGAACAGCAATGTGGAGTTCCGCTTTGGCAACGACACGACGGCAGCCAACAACCCACTATTTGTTTCCGCTCCAGAATATACACTTTATAGTGGCCTCTTACTCGTACCGCCAGAGCCCGTTTATGGTCGCTACTTTTTCGTGACTGAACCAGCTAAGTCTGACATCCGCGTCTGTGATGTCTGGATCATCAAAGCCTAGTGACTTCAGAAATTCTAATGACTTCACTCTGCATTACTGACGGCTGAGAACAAAGGCAATACTATACTTTTTTTTTAACCAGCTGTAGTCAGACTGAACGATAAATTCTACTAGTAACCAAGGAGACTCATTCCTACCTCACAACAAAGGCTCACCGAATTTCACACAATCACGATTTAGAGTCATCGTTTTAAGTGCCTTCGAGAATTTCCTAACACCTCTTCCTAAGCGATTTATTTTGCATATTACGCCTGAACAATCTCCTCTGTGCTATTTGTATCGTTTTTATATCGAATTATTTGGAGATGGTACTGAGGTGAGAGCTGCAGAACAAATCCCTGAGTAAAAGGTGTTAAGAAGCCTTCAGTGCCACAGACATGTATTCTCGTTTAAAGACGCTCCTTAACACCTCTCCCTAAGTGATTTATTTTGTATCATTATACCTTGCCGTCGTCTTCTGTGTTACTTAAGCCATTCTAATATCACCATACTCTGCACAAAATGTGTCCAAATGGATATTAACCACCCATAACCAAAAATAAATCGCCAAGGAGACGATGTTAGGGAGACTCACTAACCTATAAGAATATGGGCCCAGTTAACAGACGATTTTTTTTTTTTTCCCGGAACCTGAAGTGTAAATAATCTGTGTTTATATAGTGTACTTGATAACGAAATGCCTCTCCTCTGTGGCGGCCATGTATGTCAGTGATTTCAGTAAGTGTCATGTAAAGTAAAGGATTTGTGTCTGATGAGTTATTCAGTTTAAGATTCATTCCCTTTCTTAGCTAATTGTTTGTTTCTCAGGAAGAACGAGGAAGAAACTATTTATCTATCCATTTATCTATCTGTCTATCTATCTATCTGTCTATCTGTCTATCTATCTATCTAGGGTTAATAGGTAGAGAGAGGAGGAGGATAAGGATGCCAGGTGAGAGTCTGTAAAAGCGGGATATTTATTCTGATATATCCTGAGACTGCCACCTCATGGATGCTGAGTTGTAACGTTAGATTAACACCTAAAAATGATGCCAGTCACGAAGAAGCGCTAGGGAGAGGATGTAGACCCACAGCGTTGTCTTCTGAGCCATGGGAAATAAGCTGCGAGAGGAGGAACACTCTTGGTCAAGTTGGAGTGAAAGAACCGTATAATTTCCCTTGTCACTGTTCTTCACCCAAAATACAGGGCTGTGAGGAAGTAGCGCTCTGGGTGATGATCATGTGCAGTCCACGCATCTGATTGGTGCTGGAGAGGGACGCCTTCACGTGGTGGCACCTATGTACCTGGGTGGCTCCACTACCCAGTTGTAGAAACGTCCCTCAGATTCCTCCCTCCTCCCAGTCCCCTAAAAGGTGGATGGTGGACAGCAGAAGGAGGACAACTTAAGCCTGCAGTCCACTGGGTTCACATTTCCGATGAACCTGAGGCTACAACAACAGCAGCAACAGCAGCAGGAGCAGTTACTACTACTACTACTAAAGTAATAATAATAATAATAATAATAATAATAATACTAATAACAAAAACAACAACAAAAACACCACCACCACCACCACCACCAATAATAATAATAATAATAATAATAATAATAACAATCTTAATAATAATCGTTTTAATGACCATATTCTCTTTGGCTTAGGTACCTTTGTAGCAACTCTTCCTCATTTTTTAATTTATTTATTTCATTGTTATTATTATTATTATTATTATTATTATTATTATTATTATTATTATTATCCTACGTTGCCCCATGAGGAGTGTAGGAGCCCGGGGCTAGGCAAGTTGGTCCTGACATATAAAATGAGAGTGACCAGCATCATTCATCCCTGAGTGCTATTACGTGAACAATAAGCCCCAACCAACCTTGGATATAAACTTTCACCGGCTCAATCCAACTGGAGCGCCGTAATTACCCACTAAACCACAAGGCGCCAATATTTAGTTATATGGCTACCACCCAGCGTAGTAAATGGATTCCTGGTGTACAGGGATCATTACTGTTATTACTGCAGAACGCCCAAAGAGGGAGTGTATGATAGACCTGATAGGGAAGCTTTGTGGACTGTTTTGAGATTGTATGGACTAGGTGTTAACAGGAGTGAAAAATTTTTATGTAAGTAGTGCAGCGTGTGTAAGAGTGGGAAATACTGTGAGTGATTGGTTTCCCGTGAGAGTGGGGCTGCGGCAGAGATGTGTGGTGTCGCCTTGGTTGTTTAATATTTATATGGATGGTGTTGTAAGGGAGGTAAATGCGAGAGTGTAAGGTAGAGGTTTGAGTCTGGTAAATGGTGATGCTACAGAGTGTATTCTGCGTCAGTTGGTAGATGGTAAGGGGAAGAATGTAGTTTTGAATGGTGAGTTGCTTGAGGAGGTAGAGTGTTTTAAATATGAAGGGTCACATGTTGCTGCGGATAGATGAATAGATGCAGAGGTGAAGCTTAGAATGAATGAAGTAGGAAAGGTGTTGGGAGGAATGAAAAAAGTGTTCAGATGTCGTTCGCTTGGAATGAACGTAAAAAGAAGGCTGTATGAGGGTGTAGTGATACCGACTGCATTATATGGGGCTGCAACATGGAATATGGGAGTACCAGAGTGGAAGAGATTGAATGTAACGGAGATGAGGTGTCGGAGGAGTTTGTGTGGAGTGACGCACATGGATCGAGTGGGAAATGATGAAGTGAGAAGGCGAACTTGAGTTATGCGAGAGTTAATTTACTGAGTTGAGCAGAGAGTGTTGCGATGGTTTGGGCATATGGAGAGAATGGATGAAGGCAATTGGTGAAAAAGATAATTGGATCTGACGGGAGAGATGTAAGGCTGAGAGGAAGACCAAGAATGGAATGAATGGACAGTGTGAAGAGAGCGTTAGATGCAAGAGGGATGTCTGTAGAGCAAGGAAGACTGGCTGCACGTGATAGAGATGAATGGAGAGAAACTGTGAATGAGTACATGGTGACGCGGCCCTGACGGGATGTTCGCGTGCATCTGGTCTGATCAGCTGATGGGGTCAGGTGCGGGGAACGGGATGGGCCCATAATGATGTGGCAGGGGTAAACCAGCTCTGCTGCCGGGCCCTGCTGCGGATGTCGCTGGATTGCAGTGCACAGTTGACCCTCGTGCAGTGTGGTGTGGATAGGTGCGTTCCTTTCTCCCCTTAGAGGCTAAGATACGAGTAAATGTGTGTGTGTGTGTGTGTGTGTGTGTGTGTGTGTGTGTGTGTGTGTGTGTGTGTGTGTGTGTGTGTGTGTGTGTAATTTGGTGAGTGTGTCGTCCTGTCTTGGTTCCCCCCTCAAGGGGGAAATAGCCTAGGTGTATGGATTTGTGCAGATGACACTTACACAGGCCATGCCAATAGTAGAAATATATTTGAAGGGTTTAAGAGAATACCAGGTTGAAACAAAATAAATCGCTGAAGGAGAGTTGTTAAGAGAGCTCCCTAACCTCCCCCCCCCCCATATGAAGCTCCAAGAGCATTATTCTCGCTTGCCTAAGATGTCCATCACTCTAACTTGACCTAAAATTGCCGTCTCTCCATCTTCATCGCTCAGTTCTAGCAGTAGATTAGCACTATAGAATATGATGCTAGTCACGAAGAAGTGAGGTGGGAAGGATGTAGGGCCATAGCACTGTCATATTCTGCCTCTGTGCCACGAGAAATAAGTCGAAAGAGGACAACAATCTGGGCCAAGTTAAAGTGAAAGGACTATGGTATCTCTTTTTCATTTGTTTATTTTTGCACATAGCGCATTATTAATCCCGTTTATTCTATTTATGCATCTGTATCGATATTTAAATATATATATATATATATATATATATATATATATATATATATATATATATCATACGAGAGGCTAGTAAGATGTAGTGCTCAATATAAATCGTTAAGAAGTTGCCGCGAAGTCTCACAATAGAATAGTAAGGTGTACTGTAGTATGCAGAATAAATTGCACAGGAAAAGATGCCACGAAGCTTGACAAGGAGTAAGACGTAGTGTGCAGAATAGATTGCAAGGGAAAAAGTGCTACGAAGTCTCACAGTAGAACAGTAAGGTGTAGTATGAAGCATAAATCGCTAAGGAATAGGTGCTACAAAGCCTCACAGTAGAATAGTAGTGTAGTACAAGTGCTCGTGGGCCCTTCGGGTCCCTCGCACTTGCTCCTGCGGAGGGCTCTCGCGCTTATGTGCTGCTCTAGTGTAACGGTGTCACTTGGATTTTTGCAGCTAATCAATTGATCGTGTTATTTGCAGCTTCGGGAATGGAACCCAAGTTGTCCGAACGCAAGTCCGAAGTACACACATAGACACACGGCTACTGCTACATTTTATTTTAGTTCTACTTGTGGACAAAAAAATCAACTGAGATCCTATGCCGGGCTCCGGAAGCAGCGTTTTTTTGGTCAAAATGTGATCGCTCTTTAAATATAGTAAAAGTTTTTCAATCTTGATGGGACCTAGTTTTTTCACATCACCGATTTGTGTGTGTGTGTGTGTGTGTGTGTGTGTGTGTGTGTGTGTGTGTGCCAATTTTGGTGCGATTTGAATGTGTGGTTTCGGCTGCCCAAAACACACACACACACACACACACACACACACACACACACACACGGCTAGTGCTATAGTATATTAGATGTAGCATAAATCGCTAAGGAAGAGGTGCCGCGAATCTTCCTTATTGGGCGGTCTCAAGATCCTGATACAAAATTCAGAATCCTGGTTATTGCTGCTTCAATACGTTAAGCAGGATGATTCTAAAGTCAGTATTATCAACGTTACAACTTGAAAATCTTGTCGGAACAATTTGAAAGCTGAGCATGATTATATTGATTGGTCCATATTAATAACACATCATTAGAAGCTCACTTGGCGGTATATTGTGTGTTGTGGGGACGGCTCAGTCTGCTGGTGTGGGCGTGTGGATGTGGAAGTGGCATTGGAAATGAGTAAATGGTTCAGGCCAGACAACACTGGAGAAATGGGCCGGTGGAGTGAAGAGGAGCGGAATGAAGAGGAGCGTTATCACTCTGAAGAAAACTGAAAAATAACTAATAAAAACCAAAATGTTTGTGTTTTGCTCTGATATGTACCGTAGTAATTACCATCGCTCAGACAGCACCCTGATATCACTCATCTGGCACCCCCACTTTTTTTTTTTTTTTAACAAATAGTCGGCGAAAACTTGAGTGAAAATCCCATAGACTACTTAAAAACCCGTTCACCCCCCTCTACTTCACCTCGGTCTTCTTTACCTAAAATCTGGTAGTCATGGAGAATGCAAGAGACGTACTGGATGCAGCAGAAAGAGCACAGGCCAGTTCCGTAGCTAGAATGAGAAGTAGATTGAAGAAACTTAAGGAACTTGCAGCTACTAACTATGCGGGGCTCTCCTTTCGTGTAAATGGTACTCTTTACAAAACATACATGAAAAGCGTTATTATGTATGGCTGTGAGACGTCCAGTGAAAGACGAACATATCGGCAGATTGGCGTACACTGGATGATAATGTTGAGACAGATGAGTAGGACATCAGTGAATGAAAGAAATGAGAACAGTGTGCTACGAGAGGGATTTGGTGAGTGATAAAAGAGAAGTGATGCAAACCAGGAGATTCAGATGGCTTGGACATGTCGAGAGGAAGAAGCAGGATGCTTTGTTGAGGAGGGTTTTAGTTATGAAGCGTGAAGGAAGAATGCTTAGAGGTAAGCTGAAGAAAATTTGGGATGAGGTTCTGCATGGAAACCTCCAAGACGGGGCCCACAGGGGCCTGAAAAGGAATATGGCTCAAGATCATGACACAAGGGCCTGTATTTTCGTCATTTATGGAAGCTCTATAACTCCTTTTTCTAATCGATTTATTTTGGTTATTACACCTTACTGTACTATTGTGTTATATGAATCCTTCAAACATCGCCATACTCAGCATAGAAATTGTATGAAAGGATACTAAGCAGTAAAGCAGCCATATCCAAAACTAAATTGTTAAGGAAGAGGCACAAGGGAGCCTCCTTACCTGAGGAGAATACGAACCAAGAAAAACTATCATCCATTGAAATGACGTACTCAAGCCAGCAAGGTCCATGGTCTTTCAATGTAATATAAAGAGACCTTACTTATGAACCATTTTACTCTTCTCTGTCAGGTCTCTCCTAAGTACATTAGTATTGTATGTTGGTAATAAATATCATTATACTGCAGAGCAATCAATATCCACATACATCATACAGTAACGTTCACGTTTTTTAGGCTTTTGTGCAGTAGGGAACATGAAGTTTGGCTGTGTGACATGTAACAGTGTGAGGTCTGTATGGTGTGAGGAGTGTGTGTCTAGGGGGGTGGTGCAGTGTGAGGTCTGTATGGTGTGAGGAGTGTGTGTCTAGGGGGGTGGCGCAGTGTGAGGTGTGACTGTTAATTAGTTACTGTTGTGTTGTAGCCCCAGGCTAACTGGAAGAGAGCCAGGTGGACTCCATTATGGATGTTGCATTTCCCCTGCAGTACACCATCCTCCCTTAGGTGATTCAGAAAGCTGAGGAGCATTCGTAAAATCAGGCAGCTCTGCCACCCAACTACACAGTGCCAAACATGAAGGCATCCCTTTCCTGCACCAAGTTTGACTGCGAATAGTGTCAGTGTGAGATGTGCGTCATCTGGTAGCATGAGATTTGATTATGAGGAGTGGTAGTGTGAGACATGTGTGGTGTGGCGGCATGAGATGTGTTTAGTGTGGCAGTGTGAAGTTTGACTGTGAAGTGTGGCGGTGTCAGATGTACTCGTATGTGGCGTGAAAGAATGAGGCATGGTGTAAGGTATTGCATTATGCAGAAGTGTGAAAATGTGATGTGTCGTAGTGTGATGTGGTGGGGTGAAGAATTAAAAGGTAAAGGCATGCAGATGTTGGCAAGAGGACAATTAGAAATCCTTTCATACATCCATCATTCAATCCTTTAACTTCTTCAATCCAAGGGCATGATTTTAGTATTTTTTTTTCCAGCTCTCCAGAAAGTTTTATTCAGGTTAGCAGGCTTTTTTTTTTTTTTTTTTTTTTTTTTTTGAGCAGGGGACATTAGATATCACCTTTATGAACCCCTTTGTTATGAGCTTGCTCTTCTGAAAAAAAAAATCATCTGGTTGCAGCAAGAACAAAATTTACAAAACTACCTACTGAGACTGAAGAGGTTAAAAGATTAATATGAAATCACCTGGAGAGTAGAAATGGCAAGGGTGAAGCAAGAATAGATTAGTTATTTTGCTCTGAGATGTTTTTCCTAGGTTCATAAAATTCTCTACCAGTAATAGAAACAAAAATAAAGCCTCAACATACTGAAGGGATTGATGAATACTGTTTCTAACCTCTCCTTCCAGTGATGGTCAAATCAAATGCGACAGTAGCAAAAATAAACTAAAGAGGAAGTCAACACAGTGAAAGGGTTAATGGAGACAGACACCTTCACTATGAGAGCCCTTTCCTAAGATAAACACAGTCACCTGGTGGTAGCAAGAATGTAAATTCATTATACAATTCTGAGGGGGTTAAGGAGAAGAGATGGGAAGGCTGGAGTACCAATATCATCATCATCATCATCATCATCATCATCATCATCATCATGGGGGAGTATCATTTGTATCATCTGAAAGAAGAGATTCACTCTGAGGTTTATTAAAAAGAAATGCACAAGATACATATCTGACGGAAAAGTCAGCAATGGCACAAACTCTGCCTGTTATTTCCCCCCTTTTATTTCTCACTTTTCTCTTCTGTTTAATATTCTTGAGCTGAAACTGACTGGATGAACATTCTAGTGCTGGGCGACAAAGACCATGTAGCATTATGGAAGAGAAAGGTAATGAGAGAGAAGAAAATGTACAATTAAAGGTTAACTAAATGAGCTATCTAATTACCTTGGTGGAGATAATTTATAAACAGGAATATGCATTATGTGACTGAGAAAAAACATAGACAAGTAGCAAAAAAAAAGAGAGATTCACATAAAACATCAGTGATGTTAGGGGTTCTACATAGCTGAGCCAGGTGTGGGAAGAAGCTGCATTGTATGTTATCAATCAGGTGACAGTATTCAAGTATGTGGGAGATACAGAGACATGACTGACAATTTGAACAAATGGGAAGCTGATCACTGGTCATGTGAAGACCATGGGAAAGTCCAGTACTGTACAGTATGGCTTAATCATACATATGCAAGTGCAGTCTTCCAGTGCCTGCATAATAAAGTCATGTGCAGTAAGGATGTCTTTTACTATGGAGGATGAGTAAGAAAATTCACCTGGGTGTACAGAGGAAGGAACAAGGGTTGTACCAGTGCTTAAAATAAGGAAGGCATCTATGCTCTCAAGGATGAGCATTCAAGTAAGGTTTAAAAGTCTGGATGCAGCATCTGTTGTTTGACATTACAGTATTTATGCTGAGATGTGTGCCATCAGATTTGGTATGAAAAGTTTTGTTATTCCTCATTTGTTTAAGGAAGAGGAAGTGAAGATCAAAGTTGCTGTTGGCAAAAGATGAAGAAGGCAGAGTCTGAGAGTATTTCATCCACTTTCTTAGAGCATAATAAGGTTAAATGCAGAGACAGACTGTTGGCAAATGGAGAGGGTAGAGGATTTAGGATGCACTGAGGAAGTGGAAGAGAAGGGAACTGCATAAGAGGACATACAAACAGTGTGGAGAGGCAGGGCAGAAAGATGAGTTATGTTTGGGGAGAAGGTAAGTTTGAGAGTGGTGAACATGGATGTGAACAAAGGAGCACAGGAATGATATAAATGTGAGGCAGTAATTGTTGTTTATGGTGTAAGGGGTCGTGAATTGGAAGTTGCCATTAGAAAGTTTGCCATATCATCAGAAGAAGACAGAGGCTCTGAGTGAGCAGTGAAGGGTGAGAAGGTATCCTGAAAAGGAGCTGTATCATTACCAGGGTCACTACCATATTTAATGGCCAAGACAGAATGGAAGGGATAGGAGAAACAGGAGGGAAGAAGCAACAGTAGAATAAAGATATTACAAAGTTGGCTGAGGCAGCAACAGGGACCCCAAGGTGATGAGAGAGGGCAGAAAGGCCCCTCCACACAGTCTCAATCATCATTCCTGAGGCCCCCCATGGCCATAGCAGGCAAGGAAAGAGGGATGTCACAAAGGTGACCCATTTACCATTAATACTACACTGTCACCACAAATGCAGAGTAATACTTGTGGTAGATTTCATGATGTTTAAAATCAGCTGCATGATGATGTCACTGCATGCAAGCTTCCCCACAAACCACTTGTCACCTCTCCCTCCAGCTAACTCATACATGTGGGGTAGTCTGGCCTGACCTGGCTGTGTGACAGAGGGGAAATGACTGTGACATTTCACAAGAAATTTATGTGGATGAGACAGGTCTATTTTTTGAAAATGGTTGTCTTCCTCAACCTTCCTTACAGATGAAGAAAGTAGAATGCCTGACTACAAACGAAGCGAGGAACAGCTGACTCTTAGGCTCACTGTTGATGTCACAGGTGACTGCAAGCTCATGGCTCAAGCAGTGCATCATTTCTGTTCTAAAATACTTGGTGTCAATTTGCAGTATCTTAGCATGTACTGGGACCATAGCTCTGGAGGGTTGGTTACTATTTCAGTGGTTAGTTTGTTCTGCTAATGTCTGTGCTCACAGGTGAGACCCACTGGAAATATAAAAACATTGTGTACAAAGTTATTTTTATGCTGGATAATTGCCCTGGCCATCCAGCATACCTTGCCGGCCATCACCTTGCTGCAGAATTTGTGCTCCTCCCTTCTAACACGACATCCAATATTTTCTTCAACCAAGAAATAAACTCGTTTCATGGGGTATTACCGGTACCTCATGAAGACCTATGAACATATGCTGCAACATACAGGAAGGTGGAGTTGTAGGACTTGGAGGAAGAGGACTGGGGCAGTACTTAGCACACGTACTGATGGAGAGAGGATATTCAGCATCAAGATGAGTACTTGAAGAGTTTTGATGGCAATTCAGCACCAAGGATGCTTCAACAAACATAGATGCTTAGGAGTCATTACTGAGACAGTCAGCATTGGTGGCAGATCTCATGCTGCATGTTTACCTTGCAGTCCTGCCAACACCCATCCTTGACAAATACACTGCTTCCAGCAAAGTTGTCCTTTCAGTGCCAAGTGAAAGTTTAGCCAACACATTAAGGGACAGCATTAATAAGATCCTAAGCTGGAGCCAGATATGTCAATGAACTTATTCAATTGACAGACCAAGAAGAGCAAACACCTCTAAAGACTTGAGAAACACCAGAGGCAGTGTCATCAACATAATATGGGCAACACAAAAGAAGTTGAATGAAGTTCTTTGCTGATCAGCCAAAGCACAAGATGCTCAACTTGTATGAAATTCAGTGCCATGAGGTGTTTAATGCTGGGATAAATTGACCTGTGGCACCTTAGTAGGAGAAGATTTTTATTGCAGAATTAATGAATGACCCCAGTGACTAACATCTTACCGTCTGCCATCCAGCTCCACTCTCCCTTCCTCCACAAGCGAATTACTGTAAATTAGTCACCACCACAGATAACACCTGTGACTCTGAAGGGTTAAATCTAGCACTGTTGCAGAGGTGCTGGAGGTCAGCTCCAACTTCAACTTCCACCCTCCCCCTTCCACCATCCTGCCAGTTAATGTCATCTTTCAAAGTAACTGCCACTATCTTTTTTCAAGCTCTTTTAATACTGCTGTCCTGTCTTTTACCTTTGTAAGGTAAGGTTCCTTATGTCTTCAGAAAGCATATCAGAAGGCAGGTTGGAGTCATACACAGTTTTTAGTGGAAAAATGGAGGCCAGGCTAAAGATATGGTTAACACATTAGCTTTAAAATAATGGGTAATATCAAGATTAACGTAATTGATGGTGGCAACATAAATTTGGGTACAATGACTATAGTTCGCTTCTACAGTTGATCTGTTTGCATTTCAATGAAAACTCCCCAGTATGGTCACCAAGGATTCGATAATAACTGCTCTTATAATGCTGATGGTTCATGTACTTGTAACTGACAACATTACTGCCAACCAAAGGTGGCAGTGGAGGCTGAAAAAAAAGAGAATGCTGACTACTGTTTTAATATCTGTTAGCTACATAATATTCTACAGGGTGCTGTGCTCAGGCGAGGTTGGTAGGCTTGGCGATGGTTGTGGATGATGAGGTAGAAACATTGGATTTAAGTGTGAGGCGCTTGGAGAACCACCTGGGACGCTCTCTCTCAACTTCCACAATACGCTTTCCCTGTTGAATAAGATGACATATTAAGCACTTCAGTTTGATGAAATACAGCATTTTGAAAAAATTATTCTTGTTCCCTTCAGATAATTTTAATTCAACTTTCTGTAACACCATAGTAATGACACACCTGATCTAATCTCAGTAAAATGATCTGGAGGTTGCAAAAATAAAATAAATATATTATCATGCTGAAGGGCTCAAAGGACACATGGTACACTGGTCTGAGGTAATGTTAATTATGGCAAAGGTATACTGTAATGAGGGTGCATCAATTATGGTACATCCTGCTCTGAGTTTCATTTAATATGCTGATTAGCATATAAAGGGAAGGGTGATGCCCTGGAAAGAGGAAATTATAGAGGTATAAAGCTTTCAGATCAGATAATGAAGGTAATGGAGAGAGTTTTAGAAGGTATGATTAGAGAAAGAGTGAATATTGATGAGATGCTGTTTGGGTTTATGCCAGGTAGGGGGACCACTGATGCCATATTCATTGTTCGACAGCTTCAGGAAAAATATATTGGTAGGAGAAGAGATCTTTATTTTGTTTTTGTTGATTTGGAAAAGGCCTTTGACAAAGTCCCTACAGAGGTGGTGAAGTGGGCAATGAGAAAGCTTGGCTTGGAGGTGTGGCTGGTTAGGGTGGTTATGGCTATGTATGTGGGTGCTCACACCCAGGTAAGAGTGAATGGAGATTTGATTGATGGGTTTTCCGTGAATGTTGGTGTGCATCAGGGGTCAGTTTTGAGTTCCATGTTGTTTATCATGGTACTTGAAGCCCTTTCATGTGACTTTAGAAACGGACTCCCGTGGGAGTTGTTGTATGCTGATGATTTAATGTTGATTGCAGAGAACGAAAGGGAGGTGAAGGAAAGGTTTAGGAAGTGGAGAGATGGTATGGGGCACAAGGGCTTTAGGGTAAATGCAGTTAGAACATAAGTGATGATATCTAGGGTTGGTGGCGGTACTGTCAAAAACGAGGGAGAGTGGCCATGTGCAGTTTGCCACGAAGGTGTGGGAAGTAATTCCATCGTGTGCGGTGTTTGTGATAAGTGGGTGCATAAGAGATGTAGTGGTATCAGAGGTAGACTGCGAGATAATGTTGATTTTATGTGTACGGCGTGTTGGGGAGAGCAGGTGGAGACTGTCAGACAAGAAAGAATTGAACTTGCTGGTGAATCTCTTGAGTGTGTGGACGAGTTTTGTTATTTGGAAGACATGTTGTGTGCTGGAGGTGGGGCTGGAGCTAGCTCTGTGGCTAGGATGAGAAGTGGTTGGAAGAAGTTCAGGGAGCTCTTGCCTCTCCTGACACTGAGACGACTCTCTCTACGTGCTAAGGGGTCTTTGTATACAGCATGTGTTAGAAGTGTAATGCTATATGGTGGTGAGACCTGGGGAGTGAAGGAGGAGGATCCTCGCTGGCTCAGATGTACAGAAATGACAATGATAAGGTGGATGTGTAGTGCGTCCCTGTGTCCAAGGTCTGGGGGGGCTAGGTTCATGATGGAAGAGTTGAGAAGTAGGATGGGACTGGAGTGTATTGGTGTTGTGATGAGGAGAGGTAGACTGAGATGGTTTGGACATGTGGAGAGGATGGGGGATGATAACTGGGTGAGGAAGGTGAGAAGTGTTAATATTGGGGGTGGGGTTACGAGGGGCAGACCGAGAAAGACAAGGGACGAGGTCATTAAGTGTGACCTCAGAGTTAAGGGACTGAACAGGGAGGCTGCAATGGATCGTGCGGCATGGAGAGTCGCCATTAGGTGACCGAGGCCGACGCATGCAAGCATGTTGGAGCCTTTAAAAATGAAACGATTACCACACCCCTACAGTATTTTCTCATTAACAAAAGAAGCCAGCAGACTCCAGTTACAGGTATATGTAGGGATATGCATTAACAGTATAAGAAATATCAACAGAGTGTCTGTGAAGCTTGTTACACAATGCACTCATAATATAAGACTGCAAAATTCAGCTCTACCTAACACACATCCTTCCATAAAATCTTTTGGTGTTCTGCACTACTGACCCACAGTGACGGCATGTTTGTCTTGCAGATTGCGTGTGTCTCACGTCCTGGGTTCCAAACCCTAGTTGTGGTGGAAATTGTAAGTGGCTGCTGGTGGTGGTGTATGTCCTTCTGTATTCTTTCATACTATCACGCCCTATCACATCATATTAATGACATAAATATTACAGACACACACACAAACATAAGATCTCCCATGTTGAGAGGCTTAATTTGCTCTATCGAACATGCATGCATGAAAACATAAAAAGAAATGACTGATGCAAATTACAAATGAGATAGCTAACTTGTTGCTGTTATTATTGATGCAACCCCAGTCTCATGTGGACATTAACCCAATGAATGCCAGAAACCTTTGATAGAATTTATAAAACAAAGGCAGAGATGAAATTACAAGAGTAAAATTTTATAACTGATGACTATAAAGTTTCCTAAGCAATGAATGATATCACACAGTGAGTGCAGTTAAGACTATCATAAGAAAGTGTGGTGTAATCTGAGAGAAATTTCTGACAAGTTCATCCTATCTGGCTATTATCATATAGCAACTGTGCATCAAAAACTGGCTGAATTACCTACAATAAATAAAAAAGGAAAGGTAGGTGTACACCCACTAGAACAACTATCAACACCCCCTGCTTCAATACCTTCTGCAACTATAACTGGCATTGTGGCTGTGAACACATGGGAAGGGCTGGTACACCTCATTCTCCCACAATTTCTCTGCCTTCCCCCCCTCTCTCTCTCTCTCTCTCGCTCTCTCTCTCTCTCCTGATATAGTACAACTCCCACTGCTTCATGTCAAGTATAACAAATTGATCTCAGCAATGGATATGATGCTTGAAGGAAGCTCTCAAAACAGCAAAGCATTATCCACCAGAAAAATAGAAATCAACGTGCTATTTGTCTGCCTTGCACCCATCATATCTGTGGTTACAACTTTAGGATTATCTTACACATTGTGATACAATGACAACCACCATTAACATTTTAAGAATGGGTTGATGGCAAACTAAACTAAACATGTCCACTTCCGAAGAACTATACTACAGTATTATATCTCTGAGCTGCCTCATGTTCTTTTTCTTTCCTTTACATCCTCTCCATTCAGGAATTTTAAGTTTTATTATTAGCTCCTAGGTACCAATCATTAACAACTGTTCTCTCTTATCAGTAATTTTCTTGTAATGTTCTGTCATTTTATACTATACAGATTTTTGTATTTTTTTTGGAAATCTCCTGTAACTGGAGCCAAGCTTTTTATAGCGCCTGTCCATTACCTTCACTCATACTGATGATCCTGCATCGCAGCCTATTGTAGCACTTGGTTTTTATTATTCAGTTATACTAAACCACTGCTTTACCCACAAACAGACTGGCAATCTCTCATCTATTAAAGAAAAGATATGACATGAAATCACCCCTACAGTATAGTACTAACCAAGAGAAATGTACTGGAAAATATGGTGAGCTGTAGCATTGCCATTATGGAAAAGAAAATTCATTCATTCAATCATCATCTAAACCTGTGTCACCCCATGAGGAGCAAAGGAGCCCAGAGCTAGGCAAGTTGGTCCTGACATTTTGGAACAGCGTGACCAACCTCACTCATCCCTGAGTGGCATTATGTGAGCAATAAACCCCAACCACTTACTGGACATAAACCTAAACAGGCTCAATTCGATTAGAGCACCCTAACTACCCAGTAAACCACCAGGTGCCATACGTTGGTTATATGGTTACCATCCAGCATAGTAAATGGTTTCCTGGTGTATAGGAAACCATTCGGCTTGCTAATCAGTGTAGAGTCACCCGAAAACAGAGGGAGAGGAAAGAATGAAGGAAAGAAAGAAAGAAGAGGAAGGAAGGAAGGAAAGAAGAAAGGAAGAGAGGACAGGGCAATCACCTGAGAGCAGCACAACATAGACTGTGTGGATGGTGATGTGATATATCAATAAAAATACAAATCACTGTTACCTGGTATATACCATTCAGATTTTCCGTAACCCCTTGAATGTAGTAACTTTTTTTTTTTTTTTTTATCAATATCCAAGGAGTGGTTGGAATTTATTGCTCAATTAATGCCACTCAAGGATGAGTGAGGCTGGTCATTCTCATCTAAAATGTCAGGACCAATTTGCCTAGCCACTGGCTCCTACACTCCTCATGGGTCAACATAGGATTGGTTGATGGATGGATGGATGGATCAAACAATTTTATTTAGGTCAGGAGAACTGCCTGGTAATGATGGGGTTAATGAAGCCTTTACTGTGTCTAATTCCTCCCAGTTCAAAAGGTGGTCCAAAAGTGAACAGTACTGACTGTATATAGCATACAATACAAAATATGTCACTGGACTGTTAGGTTAACAAAGTTCCTGATATAAATGGGTACCTGAAAGAATCCATCCTCTGCCTGAACAGTTTCCCCCTTGAAGACCGGCCATACATCATGCTCAATGGGATGTAGTCCTTGTGTTTTATTCATGGCAGCCTGCATTGCTTCCGTTACTTCCTTAGTCCGGCCATAGCACACCGCTGAGAACGAAAAGCACTGTGAAGTATTTGTAAGGGTATTTAATAACAATGACAACAATATTAACAGTCTTTTGTTTCTCAAAAGTGCCAGTTCTTTCAAAGGAATTCACTAGTGTCAAAATACATCAGCAACTTAGCAATTACATGAACTGCAACATTACTTACATAGCTAAATACTGTACAAATAACATCTGTGAAGGGGACAACAAAATAAACCCTGTAATGATCCATTACAAAACACTCTCAATACTGTAGCTGCCTGAAGGGAAATTTTAGAAATTTATTCATCTATCTATAGCCTGACACCAAGGTCCCATAAGGGGTGGCTGTCTATCTCTGAGTTAGTTATTTTATGAAGCGGGGCACTAATCCTCCACCAACCCACTTGATGACACATACGAAACACGTATGGGGTGGCTATATGGTTACCACCCAGAGCTGTAAATGGTTTCCTGGCTTATGTGAAACCATTTGGCGTGTCACTCAATGTAAAGCCACATAACATGAAAATAAGAGTAGTAAAATGCGGCAGGAAAGACGGGAGAAATGCGAAGAGTGGAGGGCTGACACAGAAAATGAATGATTAAGGTGAAGGGAGAAGTAGGCAGCAATACATCATGTGAGTAGCCATTAAAAAGTTAATACAACATTTCACTGGAGCACAACCACAGCCTATTTTGTACTTTATTCTTCCTTCTCCTGGACAATGTGACACAAGAGATTTTCTGAACTAGCCAGGAGTGAGATTTTCATTAACCCCTCTGCCATAAAACATATCACGTGAGGAGAATAAAATCATTTGGAGGTAGCAAATATAAAATTAAAAAGTACATCATCGAAGCAACGGAGTTTTAAATGGGTAGTAGGACCCAGTCACAATGAAAAGATGAAGGAATAAGAAAGCTCCCAATTCAGAAAATCACTTAAGAAATAACTGAGTTACATCAGATCACCATACATGACATTATAATTTATTCAGCAACAAGGCTGCTGTTGTTGTTGTGGCCCCAAGCTCATATAAACGTGAACTCTGTGGAGTGCAAGAAGACAGCCACTTTAGTCAAGTTCCTCGAGACCTTTTGCTGGGGTTATGTTGAGACTCTCTCTTAGCTGTGAATGCGAGGGGCATGATGTGAATAGGTGTACTTGTGAGCTGTATTTTGTGATGGTACTGAAGCAGGGAAGAGTGATGGCCACTTTGTAGTCTGGCTAGTGAAGCAGCAAAGCAGCAAAGTAAAGAAACCAAACATATTTTACTCTTATCGTGGGTTTCACATATGAGTGTGTAAATCTGAAGGCTTGCCTACACCGTTTCGTTTCTGTTTTAACCTTTTCTATCTATCTATCTATTGCCCGATGCCTTAATCCCTTATACGGGGTGGCCACAAACAAATCGCCTCCACGTCGCTCTGTCCCCACCATTTCACTGCCCTGCTCCCAATTCACATCCCCCTCTCTCATATACCTCTCCAATCCATCCCTCCATCTCATCCTTGGCCTTCCCCTTCCTCTCTCCCCCTCTACCTCACTCTCATTCACTCTCCTCATCAGTCTCTCTCTCTCCATCCTCACTACATGGCCAAATCACCTCAGTGTGTTTCTCCTAATGCTTCCTATCACATCCACATCCACACCACAACGCTCCTTCACATCCTCATTTGTCAGTCTGTCTCTCCACGTGATTCCACAGGCTCCTCTCAAATAACCTTTTCACTATGATATATATATTTTTTTTTTTTAATTCTATATTAAGAGGTACGGTACTTGCTACAGACTGAAAATTTTGTTCAGCTTAGTACAGATCACTCATAGTGAATGGATCAATGAGATAGTTATTCTAGTTTACAGGTGCATGAGGTGCTTCCTAAATATAATAATCTTGCAGTGCCCAAGTTAGTGCAAAAAACAGGCCTCAAAGCTGAGGGATTCAGAATACAGTCAGTCCTCAATTAAAGTCTAAATTGTAGTATGCTGGTAAAATGCTATCAAAAGTGAAACCTGCTTCTGGTTTGTGAATAACAGGGAAACTAATACCGTAAGTAACTTCAAAGCAACTTCTATACCATGGGCAACTTTAAATGTGAAACAGTGTTAATTCTTGAGTGACCGAATATGGTAAGGTATTGAAAGAACTTGCTAAAGTTTAATGACAAATAACTGGCGAAACAACTTTAAATGAGGAACAGTACAGCTATTACAGCTCTGGATGAAGACTAACTGTAGCTGTCATAGCTTTAGTTAAGGATTCACTATACAGCCTTGACTCTAAATTACTCACGACAGAGGCGGCCTGGCTGGTAAACATGGCCACAGTGGTTACAGGTGAGGAGTTTCAGGCGAGGCAGCATCTTTTTGTGGCCAGACTCAGACCCAAATTTCCTAGTTAGTCTCCGCTCTCGGCTCCTGCGATTCTTGGGGACGGCCCACAGGAACCCATCTCCTATAATGTCCTCCTCAGGGTTCCTTCTGGGCTCTGGGGCATGTGTGTGGGTGTGACCAACAAGAGAGAGAGCCGGGGGAGGTGGTCCTGGGGAAAAAGGCTTAGATTAGTGCTTATTGACTGCACAAGTCATTAACCCCATGAATCCAGGCGATACCATTTTTAGTTTATTCTTGCTGCTACAATTATCATTCTGCATAATGAAGGCTTCATATATTCTACGATACTTATTAACTCCTGTTAGGCTGATTCTTTGTAAGGTCGTTTACCTTATAACCAATGTAAATTATAGCTCATATGAAGCAGATGCCTACCTGATGTACAATGGCCATTAAGGCAGACATTCAGGTTTAGCCAAGTCCCAGTGTTCCCCCAGATCTCAACATGCCATGATCAAATATTTCATTTCTAGGTGATAAAGGACTGAGGTAATGAAAATCTTGCCCAACAGTCATTTTCACATTTCCAATAATGGGGTGAGGTAATAAAATACAACCTCAGGGAGGAGGGACTGAATAGGAAGGCTGCCAGAGATCGAGCAGCATGGACAGCCACCATTAGGTGACCAAAGCTGATGCATGCAAGCATGTTGGAGCCCTTATAAATGATACAAAATGATAAGAACAGGCTTATGGCTAGTCTGGGGACAGACCTCAGGACTTTTCAACTGCAATCCAAGCAAGTACAAATACCACCATCACTCTCCGTACCTGATGATAAATGGTTTCTGAAATAATACCATTAAGTCTTTGCATTATATTTTTTTAAAAACATGTCTTGCTACTAATCTACATTCAATAACTCTCCTGAAACCTGGTTCATTTTTCTCACAAAAATTTAACTTCCAAAACATAGTAAGATTTTACAGCCTGTTTCCCTATAGGATGGACAGATGACAAGTTTGAAGCAAAATTCTCATGACAGATAACTATACTTTCAACTGCGTTATCTGAGAAACCCTTAACTTAAATGGAAAAAATTAAGAAAAATATAGTGGCAAGGCTGAAAACTACTCCCTCACATCTTACTTGCACACGGTATATTATTCCAAATAAACTACGAGTTATACTGTTCATACCTTGAAAGATGACTTGCCGTATTAATAAATCTAATGCCTCTTCGGCCTGATATAGTTTTACTCGTAATAATCGCAGCATATTAGCCATGACAGCGTCGTGAGGGTGCCACTACAATGGATGATCTCTCGCTAGTGGTGGTAAATGTCACCTAGAATGTTACACTGCTTACCGATGCTAAGAAGCTGCCATCTTACCTCTCCAGCTTCACTACTTCTTCCAGAGTTTCTTGGCACTGTAACTTAAACTACTGATTCTTAAAAAAGCTGGTTAAGTAGTAAGGACGTAAAGTTGATACTGTGTATTTACTAACAGTAAATCATATAAAATTCCCTTGATTATCTACGAAAAAAATAAAACAAGGTGGCTAACATATTGCTTCCAAATTTATAATCGACATAATTTCTATTTTGTTCCCTTTGACCATGTAACAGTAAAAAAACATTAGTGAATATTTACGTAAGTGTAGTTGTGAGAAGGCAATGATCATTGGTATTCGGTATGGTACCACGAATAGAAAAAACAAAGACTGAGATGAGACCTTATTGTTTATGCTCCTTGCAGCAACTCCCGTGTCATTTATTTATTTTTATAAATTGTTAAACAGCCACACAGTGAATCTTGATAAAAACCATTGAATCACGCTTGTGTAAATTTGTAAGGGAATATACATCTTTGTATTGCACAAAGGTGATTGTTACTTATATAAATAATGAAGAAAAACATTACTTCGCAACTGCGCCACCCTACTTCCGAAGTTTGGTTACTCCCCGGTGGTTGTGCTGAGTATACGGCTTTATTGAAATGCAATACTACAACCCCAAAGGCCTGGCTGGGGTGCTGGAAGTGAGTTACAAGTACAGGTAAAGACGAATACTATTTATGAAGGGCGCGTGTGGGGGTGCGCCTGCGTGGTGTGAGTGTGGCTGCCGGGCTGAGCTCAGTCTGGCTCAGTGTGGCTCTGGGCTGCTTGGGAGTTGCACCTAGCTCAGTCTGCTCTGGTCTTGGTCCCTGTGAGTCCCAGTGAATCCTTGTGAGTCCTCTGAGTCATGGCCAGTTCAGTGAGAGGTCGCTCGGTTCGTCTGCTGGAAACTCTGATGAACCGGACTTTGGTGAACTCGGCTAGGAGTGTTTCTCGGAGTGTCAGTGGAAGCGTTACCTGTGGAGTTACCCTGGGATGTAACACGACGTCACTCTCTTCTCAAATGGTAAGTGTCGTTGCTCTGAAGTGGAAGTCATTCTACATGCGGGGTCCGAATTGACGTTTTAGCTGTAACTCGGTAGCCGGCGCGTGTCGTCTGCAGTATTATTAACCATTATTTATCAGTTTAATATAACTCTTTGTACTTATATGTATCAAATTTTGGCTTTTCGAGGCATGGTCAGACATGGAATTAATCTGTCCTGTCAGCTTGATGGGCCTGGTATGTGTTTTTTGTGGGTTTGAATCATGCCAGGTTACAGCATCCCGATCAGCTGATGGTTATGAAATGTGCAGACGATACCTCCGCGTCCCTCTCTCCCACGGGGTCACTAAGCAAACTTCAGCATTTCGCGCCCTTCTTGAATTTAGATATTGTTTCACAAGTTTTCGTAGCATTTTATGTAGAAAAGTAGTGTAGTGGTGGAGTAAAAACAGTACTAAACTCTTCAGTTAGTATGGGGTTTGTATAATGATTCTGTATTGATTTCGGTGATGTAACTGTGGAGCGACACACCAAACTTCGTGAGCTGTCGAAACTGTCATACTGTGGTGATTCTGAAAATATGGATGTTATAGTATATTAAAAAGGTAAAGAATCACTTTTTATTTGTAGAGACTCAAGATCCCTTTTACAATATGAATCATCATCCATACGCCTTCCATCCCCGGACTGATGCAGGAAATGTTGCAAGCACGTAACGGTTCGCACATATACTGTAGGCTACTTACTAATTATTCTGGCATGTTAATAACGCCCATTTGCTTGTCGTAATAACTGCTTCGTCCCATAGTATGTATTGCAACAACATGCGTACCGTTAACAGCATTACGTAACTTGTAAGATACTACGGTGCGTGAGCGTTCTGATACAAATAGATTCTGGCCGATAAGGGACTGTAAACAGGTCAGTGAATGAAGATTAAGGCAATAGACATTTGAAAGGATGAAGATTATGCAGCATTGTTTACTTAAATGTTGCTGATTATTCGCCAAACGTCAGACTCTCTCTCTCTCTCTCTCTCTCTCTCTCTCTCTCTCTCTCTCTCTCTCTCTCTCTCTCTCTCTCTCTCAAGTTTGTGAAGCTAGACTTTATGTAGCCTATGCCTTTATTCAGCTTCCTCAGTGCTAGAGCTGAGTAAAATCGCTGAATGAATCCGTCTGGTGGCAATGATTAAAATGGAGATTATACCATCGCAACGACGGATGGTCAAGGTACCTATATAAAAACGATAATAATATAATAATAATAATAATATCGTAATTTTTAAGAGAACCAACATAGAATATATCGCTAAGAACACACGCCGTACACAGAAAAGGGAACATAGCTATATTAAAATAACTCTACTATCCTAGTATCAGCAAGAAATGTTCAGAGGAACCACTATATAAAAAAAAAAAAAAAAAAGAATGGTGCGCGACAGGCATTTATGACGTTATTTGTATTTATTTATTTATTTATTTATTTTCTTGTTATTTGTATTTATTTATTTATTTATTTTCTTATTTTTGCCTAAGTATATGTTGAGAGTAAACAGTGCACAGACCAACGCATAAGGTATCAGGGTCTACAACATAACTTACGACAGTTTGCTTTTTCTCGTGACTAAGATTTGCTAAGAGGGAATCATTACGTGAGATTTACAGCATAAATTACGGTGATTTTCCCAGCGTAACTAAGTGAAGTCTTTAAGGGGGAATCATGGGGGTGTGATTTTCAACATAACTTACGATGATTTTCCCATCGTTGCCAAGATTTGTTTGGGGGGAATAAAGGGTGAGATTTGCACCATAAGTTACGACAGATTACCCCTCGTATCTAAATAAATCGCTTAAGGGGAAATTTAGAGGTGAGATTTACAGAATAACTTAGATAGTTTTCATAACTAATATTTAAGAGAAAATCAGTGCGTGAGATTTACTGCCTAACTGACGATTTTTTTTTTTTTTCGTGCATTTTATTTCGCAGGACTTTTACCCTTTTCGCTCAAACGTGGCCTAAAATTGACATCTCTCCATCTTGAATACTGAGTTGTAACGAGGTGGACACTAGAATCTTTTCTTTCTTTCTTTTTTTTTTCTTTTCCCCTTATCCCACCCCCTCTTTCTCTGTCTGTCTGTCTGTCTGTCTCTGTCTCCTCTCTCTCTCTCTCTCTCTCTCTCTCTCTCTCTCTCTCTCTCTCTGTCACGAAGAAGTGCTTTGGAAAGGATGCATAGCCGTAGCATTGTCTTCACTCCATAGAACTACGGGATATAAGCTACAAAAGGACGAAATTAATAGTACAAAATTATACTAGTCACGAGGAAGTGCCACGGAAAGGCTGTAGAGCTGTAGCATTGTCTTTTTCTGCCATTGAGTTGCGTGATATAAACTTGAAGGGACGAGAATGGCTGTAGAGTATGGTGCTAGTCACGAAGAAGTGTTGTGGAGATACTGTACAGTAGAGTCGTAGCATAGGCTTTTTCCGTCACTGAGCTGCGTGATAAAAGGGAATAGCTGTATAATATAGTGCTTATAAGGAAGTGCTTTTTGAAGGTCTCTCTCTCTCTCTCTCTCTCTCTCTCTCTCTCTCTCTCTCTCTCTCTCTCACAACCGATCTTCAGTCCCCTCAGTATTATAACCTTCATTCTTTATACCGTCAGACGATTTCCTTCAGCTAGCAGTGGGACCCATTGTGTTGAAGTACCAAGAAACCGTCTCCTTTAACCCTCTCAGGGCTGTGGCGTCTTTCATACTTTGTTTTATTAATATTATTTGCCGTTTTTTAATTTTATTTTTTTTGTTGCTGCCATACGATCATATTCATTTCAGGAGAGGCTTTTGTTTGACCTCTTTAGTACGTTGATGTATTTTATTCCAGGCCAAGTGCTAGATAGGGACGCCTTCCCGTGGTGGCATTAATGAGACAGGGTGGTGAAGCTGTCCGGTTATATAGATGCCCCTCAGTCCCCTCCCTATTCCCCAAAGTAGGGTGGTAGACTGCGGGAATAGGACAAAGGGCCAGCATTCCACCAGGTTTCCATTCAGATGAACCTGGAGACACTAACTGTTATTCCAGGTCTATTCGTGCCATTTCGAGGCTAGGTACTTTATTTAGCTTAATGGGTAACTCCTTCACTATGGTTGTTTTCGCCTGGCAGAGATCCCTAAAGCTGATGGCCAAGTGTAGTTAGATAGGAGAATTGAATTGACTATAGTTCGTTCACTTCCAGTTGGTCTAAATCGTCTTCCTTTTGCACTTTCACGTATCTCAGTGGTAGAAAAGGAAAATGCTACCGCTCTTCATCCTTTGCGTGGCACTTCTTCGTGACTAGGATCATATTCTAGTGTTTATCTCTTGTTACAGCTCAGCATTTAAGACAGGTTAATATTATAGGCCAAGTTAAAGTAAATGGAGTATATATAGTAGCTCGGGAGACTCATTCCTACCTTATAACTAAGGTTTACAGAATTTCATGCAACCCCGACTGAGGATTCAAGTTGCGAGAGTAGCCCCGTTCCGTCAGATGAAAACAGACTACAGATATCCTTGAGCTGAGTAAAATCATCTGGTGGCAACAAGGATAACACACACACACACACACACACACACACACACACACACACACACAGTTGACGTTCTTGGGTTGAAGGGTTTAAATCAGCTGATGTGCGTATCCTTGACCCGCCCCACCCACCCACTTAGAAAGGGTGGGACGGAACAGGGAAAGGAAACACAGAAGTAGGAGAAATATCAACCAGACTGCCTTGTCAAAATTGTCCACATATTCATCCAGTCATCCTTCAAGCCCCCCAAGCTGATATACTCCTTTCACCTTAACCTGGCCCATATTTTTGTCCCTTTGCAGCCTATTTCACGTGGCTCAGTGGCAGAAAAGGGCAGTGCTACGGCTCTTTATCCTTTCTAAAACACTTGTTCGTGACTGGCATCGCATTCTAATATCGTGCTGTACGTTCTGAAGTGGAGAGATGGCAATTTTAGGACAAGTTAGAGCGTCATGGGTAAAGTAATAGTGAAGTCATTGGCAGTATTTCAGTGACTTTTAGATTTGTTGTCATAATAGTAGTAGTAGTAGTAGTGGTAGTAGTAGCGTAACTTAGCATCAACAAACTCACCATGTCGCAGCGTTACAAAAGATTTCGAACTTCATACACGGGTACAGAAGTTTCCACACAAAAGAGTTTCAACATACAGAGCAAAGTTTCACTACTGGTCACTTTTTGTAACGCCAATCAGAAAATCGCGGAAGAACGGTAGGCTTGGAGCAGTGACGAGGAACTGCATTTTACTGCCTGCAAAATACTGTAAGTCACGCTTCGGAATATAGGCTATGTCACTCCCTTAACCTGGGAGAAAAATGGGACTTGTGAACATTTTAACGGCGCTTAATAGTGGGTTTTCACTTGGGTTCGTTTTATGTAATAATGTTTAGTACGGAACCCCAACATATGCCTAGAAACAAAAAAAAAATGAAGGAAAAAAAGTCACCTTAAACTTGAACGAAAACTCGGACTGTTATGATCAGTGTAGCAGCTTTGAATAGGGATTTTTCACTGTGGTTTGTGTTTGTGTAATAAAGTTTAGTACGTCTTTCCAACATACGTCACTCCCCAAACCCAAGAGAATGTAGGATCTGTAGTCATCACTTTAACGTGTGTGATTTGTGGTTTTTCCTGTGGCTTGTTTCCGTGTGGTCATGTTTACGAATTTTGTTGCAGTTGAGACAGAGGGTGCTTGTTCGGTTAATGTTTACCTTCTGGCGGCTTTGTGTGGAAGATTTGCTTTGCTTAGTGGTTGCCTGGTTCGTGGGACGCTAGGAGTTTGTATGTTATGTGTTTACTTCTCTTCTTCTCCTCCTCCTCCTCCTCCTCCTTCTCCTCGGCTATCTCTCTATCCCTCAGCTTCTAAGAGAGAGAGAGAGAGAGAGGCTTATGCAATGAGGGGTTGTGTAAAGACGTGTTTGGTTTGTGAGGTAGCCCGTTTATGAGATTTGCTCAGTCATGAAATATGTACGGTACATAACCCGTGGGAAAATGAGAGAGAGAGAGAGAGAGAGAGAGAGAGTTTTACACAGTGACGCTTATATTTTATTGTTGTTACCAGCACTTTCATTTTTATGTTTTTATATATTTATTTGTTTATTAAGGAGAAGCCTATGTATCAATACTGTGACGGCCAGACGATTTTGTTCATCATAGGAGTGACCTGGTACGGTAGTGAAGGGACTCTTGCTGCTAACAGACGATTTTTGTCAGATTAACCTGTTCAGTTCAGTGGCCTACCTGTACTTGTTTTTATTGGTACTTCTGGACGATTTTTGTCAGATTAACTTCTTGAATTCAGTGGCTTACTATTAAAAAGTATTGGTACTGACAGACGATTTTTTGTCAGATTTTCTACAGTTCAGTGACCAACCTTTTATTATTGGTACTTGTGGACGATTTTGGTCTGATTTTCTTCTTCACTCTTTTCATAATTTATTGGTAATGACAGACGATTTTTGTCAGAATAACTTCTTGAATCCAGTGGCTAACTTTTGATTATTTATTGATGTCAGACGATTTTTCAGATTCACTTCAATTCAGTGGCCTACTTTTCAATATTTATTGCTACCTTCAGACGATTTTATTTCTCTTCAGGAGCTGTGTAGGGATTATTGAGGACCATATCTAACCCCTCCAGTTCCGAGAGGCTTTCCCGACACTAAATAAAATCGTCTGGAGGTCGCAAAAAATATATTGAAAAGTACCTCATCGGACTGAAGGGGTTTAGGGGAATTCTTGGTGGTCATGGGGGTTTAGACTGCTGGATCTCGATTATCATTTCAGTACGATGACATTTTATTTATTTATTTGCCTATTTATTGCTGCTTCCAGACGATTTTATTCAGCTAAGGGGTGATTTTTTCCCCAGTGGAGGCATGTGAAAGCCTCTGTTAATCCCTTCAGGACGAGGACATTCCGCCAGACGGTTTTATATCATGGGTAACGCCTGGTGACCTAGTGGGTTGAGGCGACCCGACCGGATGGGCCCCACAAGGGTTTACGTCCGAGGGATGGTTAGATTTGATTGTTCGCACAGTGCCACTCAGGGGTTAGGGAGGCGGGTCACCCTCGCCTTAAATGTCAGGACTGAGTAGCCTAGCCCTGGGCCCCTACAATCTTAATGGGCAAGAAAATGATGGATGGATGGATAGATGGATGGATGGATGATGATGGATGGATGGATGATGATGATGATGATAATGAATGGATGGATGATGCTGATAATGCATGGATGGATGGATGATGATGGATGGATGATGATGATGATGGATAGATGAATGGATGATGATGATGATGATAATGGATGGATGGATGGATGAATGTTGATAATGGATGGATGGATGGATGAATGATGATAATGAATGGATGGATGGATGAATGATGATAATGAATGGATGGATGGATGGATGGAAGATGATGGTAATGGATGGATGGATGATGGATGGATGGATGAAGATGATAATCAATGGATGATGATGATAATGGATGGATGATGAGGATAGTGGATGGATGGATGATGATAATGAATGGATGAATGGATGATGATGTTAATGAATGGATGGATGGATGATGATAATGAATGGATGGATGGATGGATGGATAGATGATGATAATGGATGGATGGATGGATGGGTGGATGATGATAATGGATGGATGGATGGATGATGATAATGGATAGATGGATGGATGATGATGATAATGGATGGATGAATGGATGATGATGATAATGGATGGATGGATGGATGGATGATGATGATAATGGATGGATGGATGGATGATGATGATAATGGATGGATGAATGGATGGTGATAGTGGATGGATGGATGGATAATGATGGATGGATGGACAGTGAATGATGATAATGGATGGATGACTGGATGATGATAATGAATAGATGGATGATGATGATAATGAATGGATGATGATGGATGGATGAATGAATGGATGGATGATAGATGGATGAATGGATGACTGATACGCAATACTATTTCGAGGGGGGGACTTTGACGCCTGGTAAAAAATAAATATAAAATCTGCTATATTAATTTTTACACTATAATCCATGAGCTAAGACTGCAGACTCATAGATTAATTTCCAGAAGCATGTCATTCACCCTCACATATAATATTCGTTGTTATAATTGAAATACTTCGTTAGTGGTGTAATTTGTTGTAATTGTTGTTTGATAAAGTAGTTACCTTTTTACTCATTTTAAAACTACTGTGTTAGCATTCTGTACTGAGTTTGTGTTAATGGAGTGCAGGTCATTATTTCCTTATTAAGCTCCTCAGTAATGGGGTCAAAGGTTAATGGTGTAGTAACTAATGGGTACGTGGTTAGAAATAGACTGAGATTTCGTGGACAAGGTACTAACTCAATTCAGTACTTAAGTGGGATGACTCTCTCTCTCTCTCTCTCTCTCTCTCTCTCTCTCTCACCAGTAACCACTTCAGTACTTTGGCGTCTTAAGGTTCTGTGCTCAAGCCTTAAACCGTAAAGTGGAGTGCAAACCCATATTATTGGCGGTCATTTAAGGAACGCCTGTGGGTATTACGTATAGTTAGCCTGCATCCCATTTTACAGAACGCAGTCAGCAGCCATACAGGAAATTCAAGTACGGTACCTTCCATCATTGTCAGGTCCTTAAAATAATAATAATAATAATAATAATAATAATAATGATAATGTCAAAATTTGGGGGTCTGTATTCTCTTTTTTATTTTAGGTTGAAGGATTACCCTTAATTTTATTCCATTTAGGCCTGTCTTCCCGTCACTTAAAGAGTCTCCCAAACACCTCTTCCTTAGCGATTTATTTTTTGAATGTAGCTGGATGTTAGAATGATTTAAATAACACAGATGGTAGCAAGGTGTAATAAGGAAATAAATCGCGTAGGAAGAGGTGTTAGGGAGCTTCCTTAACCTACGAGAATACGGTCAATCATCCCTACGATTTAATTCAACTTAGGACAGATATCTCGTTTAGTGATAAAAGATAAGTTACTATTTATTTAAGAGCTTAGTTATGTGAAGTAATTTTATTCCTACTAATTTCAGACTAGGAGAAGGTGTGTGGGTGAGGTGGAGGTGGGGAGAGGGAGGGGGAGACCGAGGGTGATAATGGAGGGATGGGGTGGAGAGATAATATGAGAGGGGGGTGAGCTGGAGGGAGGGCAGGCTAATAGCGGAGGACAAGATGACGTGGAGGTGATTTGTTTGAGACCACCACTCACGGGAAGGCGTTTGGCTGGAGATAGATAGATAGATAAATAGATAGATAGATAGATGGATAGATAGATTCAGAGGAGTTTATTCATCTCCTGTAGCGAAGAGAGTAGTTACATGTATACTCTGTTCACTTCAGCTTGTCGTAAATCTGCCATCTGTCCGTCTTAAATTATGCTGAGTTGCAACATTGAAATTACGGTAAAATGTAGTGCTAGTCACGAGGAAGTGGTGTGGAATGGATGCAGGGTCGTTATGTTTTATTATTCTGAAACTGAACGACGGGAAATAGGCTACAAAATTACGAAATCCTACGCCACGTTAAAGTGAATGAACTGTAGTAGTTGTGGTAGGTTGTAGTAGTAGTAGTGGAAGGTTGTAGTAGTAGTAGTAGTTGTAGTGGTAGTAGTAGTAGTAGTTGACAGTAGTAATAGTAGTAGTAGTAATAGTTGGAGGAGTAGGAGTTGCAGAAGTAGTAGTAGAAGTAACAGTAGCAGTTATAGTAGCAGTAGTGGTAGTAGAAGTAGTAATAACAGTAGTAGTAGTAGTAGTAGTAGTAGTAGTAGTGGTAGTAGTAGTAGTAGTATGGAAGAGAGAGAGAGAGAGAGAGAGAGAGAGAGAGAGAGAGAGAGAGAGAGAGAGAGAGATAGCATGCACCCCTGTACAATACTTCACACAATTTTATCTCCTTGGCCCGCATTCTTGTCGGTCAAGGAAGCTCCCTAACACCTTTCCCTAAGCGATTTATTTTCCTTATTACACCTTACTATCCCCGGTGCTAAATAAATCCATCTATAACCATAGCCCTACTCTGCATTAAGAACGTACAGAAGCATATTAACTAGGTATATCCAAAAATAAGTCGCTAAGGAAAAGGTGCTAGACGAGAATACGAGCTGGAGTGTAGCTGATAGATGTAGTAGTAGTTGTATTAGTAGTTGTAATAGCTGTAGTAGTAGTAGTAGCAGCCCCAGATTTAAGTAAAATGTGGACCCATTGGACTGCAGGCTGAAGTCCCCCCCCCTCAAGTCCCCCCTCCTCCTTTTGGGGGATAAGAAAGTAGTTGGAGGAGGACTGTATAACCAGGAAGCCGATCCGCCCGGTTATATCAGTGCCACCAGGTGATGGCGCCCTTCTCCAGCATCTGAGTGTAGGTAATAGGACCAAATAAATCGCTGAGGAAGAGGTGCATTGGGGAGCCTTCATAGCACACTGGAATACGTAGTCATGAGCGTGTGTACAAGAATGAATTAATCACGAAAAATTGCTACGGAGCCTCCATAGACCACGAAGATATGATTAAGCTAATATGGCATAATAAATCGCCAAAGAGAAGGTTCTAAGGTTATAGTCCATACAGATTTGAATATTAATTTTTATCTAACTTCAGACCAAATCGCCCAGGAGGGGATGCTACGGGATAATTAATAAGTCTACAGGAATACATAGGAACCCGAGTGTATTTTAAGGGTATATGGTAAAGTATAAATCGCTAAGGAAGAGGTGTTTGGGGATTTCCAGAACTACAAGAGTATAGAAAGGCCTGAAGATACAAGACTAAATCGCCAAGGAAGGGGTGTCACGGAGCCTCCATGGCCCACGGGAACACGTAAAATCTTGAGTATGTTTTGAGGTGCAGTTTAGGTGAGGAAAGTGATCGGGATTTGTGGAAAGTTGAGTGTGTGTGTGTGTGTGTGTGTGTGTGTGTGTGTGTGTGTGTGTGTGTGTGTGTGTGTGTGTGTGTGTGTGCATAAATAATTTCGTTTGCTTGTTTTTGGTAGGCTGTTGTTATATTTATCATGTGTGTGTGTGTGTGTGTGTGTGTGTGTGTGTGTGTGTGTGTGTGTGTGTGTGTGTGTGTGAGTGTGTTCATAAATTATCCTGTTTAGTTTTGTCTGATAGCTTTTTTTTTATTTATTTATTTATCTTACCGGTAACTAATCTAGAAAAAAAACACACACACAATATTCTTCCCGGTAATTCCCAAGCCTTCGAACTTCTCACACCAAAATGATAGGCTAGTGGAGTGAAAGCAAATCCACCTACACTGCTTACAGGGTGGAGTGCTGTGGAGTGGAGGAGTTAGGGTGGAGGACAGGAGGGCAAAGTGGAGCAGGGTGGAGAAGGGTGAGACTAACGGGGGTAGGGTGGAGTGAGACAGACGAGTGAGGTGGAGTGGAGCTGAGAAGGGTGGATTGAAATAGAGCTTAGTGGAGTGAAGGAGTGGTGAATTGAGGAAGGTGGAGTGGGGTAGGGTAGGGTGGAGTAGAGGGATGTGAAGTGGAGTAGTGTTCAGTGGAGTGAAGTGAAGGAAGGGGGAGTTAAGCTTAGCAGGGTGGAAACAAGAGGAGTAGGATGTGGAGTGGAGGTGAACAAGGTGGAGTAGCGTGGTGTGGAGTGGAATAGTGTGGAGTGGAAGGGGCTGAGATGATTTTTTTTCTGATTTTGAAGGTTAATTTTTAGCTGAAGATAATCGTCTGGTGTTTGTTCTGTGTGTGTGTGTGTGTGTGTGTGTGTGTGTGTGTGTGTGTGTGTGTGTGTGTGTGTGTGAGGTAAAGTGAAGTAGATGGTAGTTTTTCCACACGGAGGGTTTTATGTCTGAGAGAGAGAGAGAGAGAGAGAGAGAGAGAAACGTTGCTATACGTAGCTATGGGATTTTCTTTATACGTGTGTGTGTGTGTGTGTGTGTGTGTGTATACAATAAATACTACTTTTCTTTCCCAACCCGTAAAAAAAAATATATTTGTTATGATTCATTTTAAATTTACTTACTGCAGCCAAAGATATTATTATTATTATTATTATTATTATTATTATTATTATTATTATCAATTAACATCATTCTAAAATTTTAAAAAATCCAATTAGAGATATTTAAACCATATAACAACTTCAGTACGAGGGCGTAGTTTGCATGCGCCGTGGGACGCAAGGTATTTGAGAGCGATGTTTGCGTTTCTTCCTGCTTTGGTTTAATGTCCTCAGTAGTGAAGGGTTAGTGAAAGTCAATAATATGTCCTTTAGTTCGGCAAAAATACCTTAAATTTGAAAAGTTAATAATAAGAAGAAAAACATGAAAATGATTTTGATGATAAAAATAATAATAATAATAATAATAATAATAATACTATTATTATTATTATTATTAGTAGTAGTAGTAGTAGTGGTAGTAGTAGTAGTAGTGGTAGTAGTAGTAGTAGTAGTGGTAGTAGTAGTAGTAGTAGTAGTAGTAGTAATAATAATAATAATAATAATAATAATAATAACAGCAACAACAACAACAACAATAATAGTAATAATAATAATATCATCATCATCCGGACCTCCTTTCCCACCCTAGGGCAGGGTGAGGAGTAGCAGTGTCCAGACATCCCAAATTTGCCCAATCCAATGGGCCACGCTTCTATTCACTCATCATTCAAGCCCCCGGAATCCTGGCTCTATCGGATACGCCAAAAACATTCAGCACGTTCTGTAACTTCACGAAAACGTATCCTATAGAGTCAATTCGAATGCTGCCACGTTAAAAAGGGGTGCCAAATCCCTGATCATGGACTTCTTCTCACAACATTCATCCAGCCAGCTCGATCTCTTGTCAGTTCCCTAGCCTCACCGACTCCCAAACCTCTCTTCCTCACACACTCATCCACCATATCTCTCCACCCTCTCCTTGGCCTACCTCGCCTCCTCCCTCCTTCAGATTCGCTCAGATATACCTTTTTCACCATTCTATTCTTATCCATTCCACATAATAATAATAATAATAATAATAATAACACCAATAACATACTAACCTCATTCCGACTATCAACGACCAAGAAACAATTAAGATAAAAATCAAAATCAAAATTATCAGATTGTCAATGTCTCCCCTCAAAAATAAACACATTCTCCATTTTCTCCAGTTAATTCAAAGCATAAAATTTCCTGGTTTGAATAATGCTAAGAATAATGCTTTTCTCTGCAGTATATTTGTGTGTGTGTGTGTGTGTGTGTGTGTGTGTGTGTGTGTGTGTGTGTGTGTGGAATTTAGGTTAGGCTCTGACAGACAAACAAGGTGGAGAGAAAGAGAGAGAGAGAGAGAGAGAGTTGGGTTGTGTGTGTGTGTGTGTGTGTGTGTGTGTGTGTGTGTGTGTGTGTGTGTGTGTCTGTGTGTCTGTGTGTCTGTGTGTGTGCTTATGTAAGCAGTGGAGAGAGAAAATATGCGTCTAATGTATGTCGGAGAGAGAGAGAGAGAGAGAGAGAGAGAGAGAGAGAGAGAGAGAGAGAGAGAGAGCGTAGGTGTAGCCATGAATACAGTTTACCTCCCTACCTGACAGCATTATTATTTTTTTCTGCATTTTTTGTAAGATTTAGAAAGCTACAGTAAGATTATATTATTGTTATTATTATTGTTATTATTATTATTATTGTTATTTAATTAGTTAGTTAGTTATTATTTCCTTGGTTATTTTCAGAGTCATGTATTTCTGTTTATTATTATTTTTCATTATTTTTTATATAATTTCTGTAACTTTTTCTTATGAGTATATTTTGGTTTGATTTTATATTTTTTTCATTTTTCTTTTGATTCACGTATGGTGGTTATTTATTTATTTATTTATTTCGTTTATTTACTTATTTACGTACGGGAATTATGTACATATTATTTATTCTTATTTATTTATTTATTTATTTTATGTCCTATTATTTTTATATTTTAATTTTTCTAGTTTTATTTTTACTCAGTCTTTTTCTTTACTTTTTTTATTTACACGTATTTTTTTTTATTTATTTATTATTTATTCATTTATTCATTGCTGTCCTAAATATATAAGAATTTTTTGTAACCTCAGCTTTACCCATTCACTTGGGAATTTAAACTTGGGTATAATATTCCTACAACATCCAGACGATTTGTTCACTGCCTCCAGACGATTTTAGTCACTAACTCGAGATTTTATTGACAGACCAGACGGTTTTATTCACTAATTCCGGACGATTTTATTCACTTAGTCCAGACCATTTTATTCACTAATCTCAGACGATTTTTGACGTCAGACGATTTTATTCATTAACTCCAGACGATTTTATTCACAAAGTCAAGACGATTTTATTCACTAACCAGACGATTTCATTCACTAGCCTCAGACGGTTTTATTCACTAACAGACGGTTTTATTCACTAACTCCAAACGATTTTATTCACTTATGTCAGACGGTTTTATTCACTACCTCCAGACGAATTTATTCACTAACTCCTGATGGTTGTACTTACTTGCATCATACGATTTTATTCACAAACTCCAGACGATTTTATTCACTGACATCAGACGGTTTTATTCACTATCTTCAGACGATTTTATTCACTTAGTCCATACGATTTTATTCACTCTCAAGATGATTTTACTCATTACAGATGATTTTATTTACATGCTCCAGACGATTTTATTCAGAAATTCCAGACGATTTTATTCACAAACTCCAGACGGTTTTATTCAAACTCCAGAGGATTTTATTCACTGACGTCAGACGATTTTATTCATAAACTCCAGACAGTTTTATTCACAAACTCCAGACGATTCTATTCACTAACTCCGGACGATTATATTCAGACTCCAGACGATTTTATTCACTAACCAGACGATTTTATTCACTGCCGTCAGACTATTTTATTCAAAACTCCAGACGATTGTATTCACTAACTTCGGACGATTTTATTAACAAACTCCAGACGACTTTATTCACTAACGCCAGACAATTTTATTCACTAATTCCAGCCGATTTTATTCACTAACTCCAGACGATTTTATTCACTAACGCCAGACGATTTTATTCACTAACTCCAGACGATTTTATTCACAAACACCAGACGGTTTTATTAAGCTGAGTGAAATCCTATGCAGTCAGAGGGTTAAAGAATATACTATTACCCACAACGCATTACGGTGGTGAAGAGGGTGGCCTTCACGTGGTGGCACCCTTATCTCCCGGCGTCTGCACTGCCGGGTTGTACAGACGTCCCTCATTCCCTTCCCTAATACCAGGAAGGAGGATGAGGGACTGCAGGATAAGGGCGGTGTCAGCCTGCATTCCTACTACTACTACTACTACTACTACTACTATTGCTATAACTGTTACTGTTACTGCTTTTACTACTACTACAAGTACTACTACTACCACTCTTACTACTACTACTACTACTACTTCTAGTACTACTACTACTACTACTGCTGCTGCTGCTGCTGCTGCTGCTGCTGCTATAACTACTACTACTACTTTTACTACTACTACTACCACTACTGCTACTACTACTACTATTTTTCACAGCTAGTAGAACTTATAATTTCTCTCTCTCTCTCTCTCTCTCTCTCTCTCTCTCTCTCTCTCTCTCTCTCTCTCTCTCAGTTCCTCCAACCACCAAACAACATCAATCAGCACAGAGGACCTCACCGTTCAAAACCTTATACAACCCCTCCAAGTCGAAAAGTCTATATTAAGCTAAGGAAAATCGTCTTGATGTAGGAGGAATATAAGAAAAAAAGCCACCTGCGTCAGGGGGTTAATTCCTGACGATTTTGCGCATCAGCGAGACATCCTTCGTAACCAGGGAGTTGAAGAGTAAAAGAGAAAGGATTGCGTTTTTTTTTTTTTTATGGTTTGTGTTAAAGGTTGTAAATGTTGGTGAATGCATTGATGTGTGTGTGTGTGTGTGTGTGTGTGTGTGTGTGTGTGTGTGTGTGTGTGTGTGTGAGAGAGAGAGAGAGAGAGAGAGAGAGAGACATAAAACACCCAGCTACTCCCCCATGACAGCCCAAGACACAGAAATTGCCCTAAATTGCCGTATGACCGTACTGTATGGTTGAACTGGGCTAATTCACCTCTCTCTCTCTCTCTCTCTCTCTCTCTCTCTCTCTCTCTTCTATCTATTGTCTATTTTGGTTTCATTCTCGGTTTTTCACTCTGAATATTTTCTCTTCCCCAAATTTGTACAGTAGAACCAGTTTGATAAAAAAAAAAAACGAAAAACTACTACTACTACTGCTGCTACTACTACTACTACTACTACTACTACTACTGCTACTACTACTACTACTACTACTACTACTACTAATAATAATAAAGACTGCTATGAGAGTTGGATGTTTGAAGAAGATGGCGCAGGATGTGTGGATGTAGAAGTGATGATGGCGCCAAATCGTTTTATGGCGACACGGTTCCGCTGAGGTGGTGTGTGTGTGTGTGTGTGTGTGTGTGTGTGTGTGTGTGAGAGAGAGAGAGAGAGAGAGAGAGAGAGAGAGAGAGAGAGAGAGTTGAATAAAATCGCCTTGAGATAGCAAAATAAAATGCTCTATGCCTGTACATCCTCAGCCTGAAGGAGTTATCTTAATTTTCGACGAGTGCATTGAAGTGTTATCGCCAAATTAGGAGGCCTCTTAGCACCTTCTCCTTAGCTACTTAGTATGGACGTGTATTGCAGGGTTGTCCGTAAATAGCGCCTCACTAGCAACTTGTCTGACGGTATCTTTGGTTGCGTTTGTAGAGAATAAGTAAATGATGCAGGATGGACACTATACCACTTCCACCCTCTCATGGCCTAAATTTTCCATCTCTCCATCTCGAGTGCTGAGTTATGGTACTAGATGAACAGTGGAATATAATGCTAGTCACGAAGAAGTGCTGTGAGAAGGATGTTGAGTCGTAGTATAGTCCTTTTCCGCCACTGATCTACGTGAAATAATCTGCAAAAGGAAGTAGAGTCTAGGTTAAGTTAGTTTAAAAAAAATATATGTATTATTAAGGTAACTTGAGCCGTCCTCGCAACACACGAGAAATTACCCTGTGGAGTGGAAGAGATGCGTTATATATGGACCACCCTGGATTCCTAGTCACGAAGAAGTGCGCAGAAACTTCCATAGCCAGTGAAGGAAAGGCTGTAAAGGTAATGATAGATACTCGATTCTGTCTGTCTGTCTGTCTGTCTGTCTCTCTCTCTCTCTCTCTCTCTCTCTCTCTCTCTCTCTCTCTCTCAACCAGGGAAAAGAAAGGCTGTAAAAGCAATGATATTCTCTCTCTCTCTCTCTCTCTCTCTCTCTCTCTCTCTCTCTTTTAATCTGCATATAGACCCCCATGTCAGATTTCGGTGCTAGTCACGAAGAAGTGCTACGGAAAATATGCAAAACCGCACAAGTTTTCTGCAATTGAGCCACGTGAAATAAGGTACAAAAAGACGAATTTCTCTGCCAAGTTAAAGTGACTGAACTATAGAAGCTGATGGCTATTAATTAAAGTTAATGGGGGCTATTAGGCTAGTTAATTGACTCAGGATGTAGTAACGGAACTGAGAGAGAGAGAGAGAGAGAGAGAGAGAGAGAGAGAGAGAGAGAGAAACACACACACACACACACACACATGTATGAAAGAGAGAGAGAGAGAGAGAGGCTAACGTACATACACGCATGTATGTATGTATGCGTGTATGTATGTATGTAATAATGAGCCGCTTAAGCCCACCCAGCTGTTAACTGTGCAATATTCAGTTAATTAGGCAGTGGCGAGTTATTGGGTGATTTGCAGTGTAACGTGAGGTAATTGTGTCATTGAGTGGGGGAGGCAATTAGCAAAGTGATTTGTGTACACGTAGCGCACGTACTGGTGAAAGGTTGGAGTGTGTGTGTGTGTGTGTGTGTGTGTGTGTGTGTGTCTCTCTCTCTCTCTCTCTCTCTCTCTCTCTCTCTCTCTCTCTCCACCAAAGATTACTACATACTGTCCTGTTGATGTCACTCTACAGGTCTTATGGGAGAAATTCCACACATACAGTGCCTGCCTTGGATCACTACTTACTGTCTTGTCGAGATCATGCAATAGGTCATATGGCAGAAAGTCCTTATTGCGTAGGATCTTTATTTACTCTCCCTTTGAAGTCTCCGTACTGGTCTTAAGACAAATTACAGATCTTTGTATCGATAATTTGTTTATGTCCATAGTCATTTTGTATACAGTGCTAAATATATCTTTAATTGTTTCCTTTCAGCAATAAAATAACATTGTTATAATTTTCTGTTGGTGCATCATTCTTCCGTCATTATCATATGCATATGCAGTAGTAGTAGTAGCAGTAGTAGTAGTAATAGTAATACGTTAATATGTAAGTCAGTGACTTCATGACAAAGATTTCATTTACCATGAGTGACCTCACAAAATGACGTCGCAAAGCCGTGTGCTTGTTGGTCGGCTCCATACTTGACTACAGGTCGGTAATATGCAGCCAGGGCGGATGGCAACCAGAAAGCAGATTTTCTGTTCCTAAGGTAGAAACCATGACCGTGCATAAAGACTTTGGCCAGGACCCCTGGGAGCCGACTTCCCCCCATGGGGAATGACCTTTGTGGGTCTCATTCTGCCTAAAGCGTGATCCCAGGAAAGATCTACCATCATGCAAAATTTCAAGTTCGTATGTAAATACTTTGGCATTGTCCACTTCAGGGGACCGTTCCCCGTGCCCGTGGAAGGTGGTCATTGGGGGTCCTGCCCTGCCTAACACGTGTCCAGGGTAAACGCCTACCACTTTGCAAGAATTGTGTTCGTAGGTTTAAAACTATGGCCATGGATAATGGCTTTGCCAGGACCCCCACGGTCTGCCTCCGCCCTTGTGGTTCCAGCCTTCCCAAAACGTGGCTGGGATGGATATGTAGCATTCATAATGTCATATTCTTTGGTTAACAACATTGGTCGTGCATGATGACTTTGGCAGAGACAACCGGGGACCGTCTCTCTCCCCCCGTGGGGCCTGCCCTTGGGATTCCCACCATGCATATACAGTAGTTTCGTGCCAGTGAAGCCTTACCATTGTGCAAAATTTCATTTTTCAGTGTAAAAAACTGGCCATGCCTCACGGTTATGAATGGGACGCCCGGGGGTCTCCGCCCCCTTGGGGATCGGCTTTGGGGGGTCCCAGCCTGTCTGAAACCTGGAAACCTCCATTTTCCTAACATTCTTTCCATTATGGCTTTGAACCCCATTCTCCAAGAAATTTCAGTAACTCAGTGAGAGAGGACGGAAGGGAGGGAGGGAGTGACGCAGTTTTGGACAAGCACTGTATTTGGCAGCGCAAGTGGTTGCGACAGAAATTCTCTTCCTCACAAATACTTTGCATGGGAAAGGTCTTCAGTTACTTGTATGCATTGTAGAAGGCATATTATAGACACTGTCATTCACAAATACTCTTTGTCACAGATCAGTAGCTTATACACACACATTTCTTCACGTCTACCCTCAATAACACAGACTCTGAATTGTGTATACAGTCTCTCCATGGTTCATTATACAGACTTTCTCTCTGACAAATGCTCTCCTTGGCACAAACCTTCAGTTGCTTATGCAGACTCTTCCTTAGAAGGTACAGACTCTTAACTGCGTATATAGACTCTCCATGGCGTGTTATGCAAACTCTCTCGCTCTCAGTTACTCTCCATGGCACAGATAATTTTGTTAGGGTACGCATACTGACTCTAATAAATGCCCTATATGGTACAGACTCAAAATTGCGTATTTAGACACGATGATGTATTGTCTGTCTGTCTGTCTGTCTGTCTGTCTCTCTCTCTCTCTCTCTCTCTCTCTCTCTCTCTCTCCCTCCCTGAATTACGTGCATAAATTCATGATGACATACATAATTCTGTCATGCATACAGGCACCCACTTGCAGATAGTGTTGACGATGTTCCAGTACAGATTAAGTGGCAGACCTCCACACAGGTTCCCGATAGCTTTTACAGGCTTTTTCACTCACAAGTAATGCCATGCCAGCGGAAACAAATTACTGTACCATCCATTTCTACACCTTCCCCTGCTTGCGTGAGGGATAAGACGCTTCGGTTGGTGTAATAACCTTGGATGTAAATATTGCCGCGTTTAACGGAGCTCAGTAATGGCTGTCTATGTTGATTTTGTGATTGCGTCTATGTTGAGCGTATGTTTGCGTTTGTGTTTATGTCTGTGTTCTTGTGTTTGTCTCTGTTGTGTTTGTATTCGCGCCTATGTTTGCGTCTATGTTGCTTTTGTGCTGTTGTGTTTACGTCTGTTACTTTTGTGTTTGCGTCTATGTTGCGTCTGAGTTTGTGTGTGTTTACATCTGTTTGCGTCTAATTCGCTTTTATGTTTACGTTTGTTGCGTCTGTTTGTGTCTATTTTCCGTCTATATCTGCGTCTGTGTTGCTCTTGTGTTTGCGTCTATGTTGTTTTTGTGTTTGCCTGTATATTACCTTCGTGTTTGCGTCTGTGTTGCTTATGTGTTTGCGTCTATGTTGCCTCTGTGTTTATGTATATGTAGCTTTTGTCTTTACGTCTGTGTTGCGTCTATGTCTGCGTCCATATAGCTTTTGTTTTTACGTCTGTTGCATCAGTGTTTGCCTGTTTGGTGTGTTTCTTGATCCTGTTAACGTACTTGTAAATATGATTTGCGTGACTGGCTTATGACTGTTCTGACGTATGAGCCTTCATACAGTGTTTTGAGGGTCGAGGGGTAGGATTCTCAAACATATATACGATTGAATTCTTGTCGTAACTTAGATGTGTTATATATTGCAGGACATACAAGGAAAAGTTTTGCTCCCTTTCCCTCTTTTTCTCCTTCCAACTATGACAATTTTCCCCTCGTAACTTGGATGCCGAAAGAATTAAAGGCATGGAAAGGTTTTGCTCTCTTTGTCCTTCCTGGGAAATGCAAATCTAAGTTACGACAGGGAATCGATCGTGTGCATGTTCGAGAATAGCACCTCTAATCCGTAGGCCAGAAGAACGCCACTCTCTGTTGAACAAGTGACCCGCCTCCCTTCTGCCCTCACCCCCTCCCCTCGCCTCCATCCCCTCCCCTCGCTCCCCACCTCTTCCCCTCGCCCCCCATCCCCGCCCCTCGCCCTCCACCCCCGCCCCTCGCCCCCACCCCCTCCCCTCTCCCCCCACCCCCTCGTGCTGCCAGGTGTGGGTGTTGGAATCGTTCAGAGTGGTGAAGGAGAAGCAAAAATAAGTAAAATCTAGTCCTGTGTTAAGGGCCCAAGGCTAGGCTAGCGTCGTCCAATGAGGCACACATAACCCCTTCGGTACGATTATGTCTTCCTTTTCATTCTTGCCATCTGCGGACGATTTTCTTCAGCTTAGGAGTGTTTTCGAACGGGGGGGGTTTTAGATATAGCCTTCATCAACTCATTCACTGCTAGGTTGCTCTGATAAGATGAATAAAATCGTCTGGCAGCAGCTAAAATAACACACACAACCTACACAGCTAACGTACTCGGGCTGAAGAGGTTAAAGGTAGATTGCTATACTCATTTTACTCTAACTTGACCTAAAATCGCCATCTCTCCATCTTGAATGCAGAGTTGTAGCAATGGATGAACACTAGAATATGATGCTGGTCACGAAGAAGTGCCATGGAAAGGATGTAGGGGCGTTGCATTGCCTTTTTCAGCCACTGAGCTACGAGAAATAAGCTGCCTAAGGGACGTAAAAATTGGGCCAAGTTAAGGTGAAAAGAGTATAGATGATCAACTTGCTGTCATTTTATACTCGCAAATCCTCCAGTTCTGGGGAGTTTGGAGCTCCAAAAAGAACGAAAATTTGGACCAAACTAGGGTGAAAGGAGTATAGATGATCAATTTACTCTCTTTATATACTCGCGGATCGTCCACTCGTTCGGAGTTTTAGAGTTTGGAGCTGCAGAAAGGACGAAAATTTGGGCCAGGTTAAGGTGAAAGGAGTATGGATGACGAACCTGCTCTTGTTCTATAATCTCCGATCCTCCAGTTTCTTCTTTGAGTACGAACATGTGCGTGCAGCAAGGCCGTCATGCCAGCTGGGGCGTGCTAACCACTGCACCACCAGGAGAGGCTTTTGCATATGGTAATCTCTCATGTTGGAATTGACGTAGAAAAAACCTGGCCTTGTATTCTTGTCGGTTAAAGAAGCTCCGTAACACCTCTTCCTTAGCGATTTATTTTTGGATATGGCAGGTTGATATCCTTTTGTACGTTGTTTATGCAGAGTATGGCGATGTTCGAAGGATTTACGTAACACAGAAGAGGGTAGTAAGATGTAATAAATGAAATGAATCGCTTAGGAAGAGGTGTTGGGGAGTACGAGCTCTAGTTTTTTCCCCTTACCACAGTCTCTTCCTTTCCAGACCTCAGTCACCACCCTTTCCTCAGCCTTAGTCCTCGTCTCAAAAAGTTTCATTCAGTCTTTTTTTTAACATTTTCAGACGCTACCATAATTTGTCTCCTTCGCCCGCACTCTTTCTTTTTTTTCCTTTTTTTTTTATCTCTACTTTTTGTGCAGTCTCTCTCCTCTTTTATCACTGTCTGTCTCCCATTTTCACAGTCTCTCTCATACTCTCCTTTTCCGCAGTCTCTCTCTCTCTCCTACTTTCTCGTAATTTCCCTCTTCCCTCTCTCTCCCATTTTCCTGATCTTTCTTCCTTTTCAACAGTCTCTCTCTCTCTCCCTTTTCCACAATCACTATCATTCTTTTTCATAATCTATCTTCCTTTTCAGTCGCCTGTCTCTTCCCTTTTTGCAGTCTGTCTCATTTTCCGCAGTCTCTCTTCCGTTTTCATAATCTGTCACCCTAGTGCGCATTCTCTCTTCCTATTTCATAACCTGTTCCCGTTTTGCGCATTCTCTCTTCCTTTTTCATAACCTGCCCCCCTTCTGCGCATTCTCTTCCCTTTTTCATAACTTGCCCCTCTTTTGCGCATTCTCTTCTCCTTTTTCATAACCTGCCCCCCTTCTGCGCATTCTCCCTTCCTGTTTCGTAACCTACAGTACCTCCCTTTTGCGCAGTTTCTTCCTCTGCCCTCCTTTTCCGCAACCACTACCCTTTTCACCGTTTTAGTAGCAACTTTTTCCATCATTTCAGTTCTTTCCGCCCCTCAGTGTTGTCAAATTCCCGTTTTCTCTCCCCTTTTTCTGTCCCTCGCTACCCTGTGTTTACCTCTCGGGGGCACTCGCGTAAACTCACAGGAAAGACGCCGACTTGCAAATACTCAACGCCACACTTCCTCTGGCCCCGCATTTAACCCTTTCAGTCTCTCATGACGCATTTCCTCCTGCTCTTGCTACTTTCAGACGATTTTATTCCGCTGAAGGAGATGAATCAGGGTGGAGAGGCCAGTGGATTTTTTTTTTTTTTTTTTTTTTTTTACACCTCGACGCTGCAAATCATCTCGCCAAAGCTTCAGAAATTCACCTTTACTCTGTTCACTCCAGCTGGACGTAAAATTGTCATCTCTCCATCTTGATTGCTGAGCTGTAACAAGAGAGTAACACTAGAATATGGTGCTAGTCACGAAGAAGTGCTATGGGAAGGATGTTGAACCGTATTATTGTCTTACTGTCATTGAGCTTCGGGAAATAAACTGAAAAAAGACGAAAACCTCCGCCAAGTTAAAATGAATGAACTGTAGTGGTGTAATGTGTTTAGTTTCACTTGACAGAGATCCATAGCCTCTTTTAGCTCAGTTGGTGGCCAGATGTAGTCAGATTGGAGTATAAGATTGCCTAGTAACCAAGGAGACTCATTCGTTTAACTAAGGCTTATTGAAATTAAAACAACCATTGCCTAATATTCAAGATTTGGGAATGGTCCAGTTGTGTCAGATGAAGGTAAATCATCTATAGCAAGAATAGTGAAAATAAATAAATAAGAATAAATAAATAAATAAAAAATATATATATAATAGTAAACCATCTATGGTACGAATAGTAAAATAAATAAATAAAAATAAATAATAAAAAATAAATAAAATAAAAATAAAAAAAATAAATAAAATAAAAATAAATAGTAAAAATAAAATAGTAAGCCATCTATAGCAAGAATAGTAATAATAAAAAAAAAAATAAAAAAGATAAAATTAATAAAAATAAATGATATAAAAATAAATAGTAAAAATAAAATACCAAACCATGTATAGCAAGAATATTATAATTAAAGTTCTCGGGGTGAAGGGGTTGACAAGGAACCTTAACCCTCTCATGATCGCGCCTCGTCTAGTGGTAATTTTCTACCGCTGACGATTTTATTCAGCTGAGGATGAGTCGTAGGAACCTTGTGTGTGTGTGTGTGTGTGTGTGTGTGTGTGTGTGTGTGTGTGTGTGTGTGTGTGTGTGTGAATGGAGGACACGTGTAATCTGGTGTATGCTTTTTTGTTTGTTTGTTTTTCCTTCCACTATTCATCTTTGTAAAAAAAAAAAAAAAAAAAATGCTGCCACCATCAACCCTCTCCTGGTCGGGCGAACTCTAGTAGTATTCTATTCCAGCTAACGCCAGACGATTTTATTCAGCAAAAAGTGATTAGAGGATATAGGAGTGTTAACCTTGTCATTGCCGTGGATGCGCTTAGGTATTTTCTTGAGGCTAAATGGACACTAAATTTAAGGACATAATAGAAGTTATACAAGGACAGAAATGGTGGTAGGTAGCTCATGTTGCAAAAATAAGGGACGACCGATGGAGCAAGAGGCTGACTGTTTGGATCCCATTGAGAGTGCAAGCGTAAAAAATAAAAAGGGCAGACAGAAAGTGATGAGATGAGGTAGAGAAATTTGCAGTTTCTGGCAGAGATTGGCACAGTCACGCAGTTCGTGGAGAAGGCTGGGAGAGGCCTTTGTTCAACAGTGGACTTGCAATGGCTAATGATGATGATGATGATGATGATGAGGAGGAGGAGGATGGTGATATTGATGGGGATAATGATGATGATGATGATGATGGTGATAATAATGATGGTGATGATGATGCTGAAGTACAGACAATCCTACTCAGGTAAGGGAAATTCGGTCACTGTAAAGGTTGGCGTAATAGAGACAATTTTCCTCAATCAGACCAGAACCGTCTTGTGATAATCTTACCTAAATGTCTTAAAGGTGTCAGTATAGGAAGCAGTTGGGTGCGAGATGAACAAGTCGGGCTAGCAGTTTCTTACCATAAATCGTGTTGTTTTGGTGCTATTACACTCTGTTCACTCTAGTTTCGTTATTAAATGTTTGGTAACTTTATGAGTGCTTTAAGAGAGAACACTAATCTATAAATAAGTAGATTTTTAAGTAGATATTTAAGTAGATTTTTAGGCATCCTCAACTCAAGACACGTAGTAAATTTGGAATCTGCTTTCTGCTTGCCTGCTTTACTGCTTCCCTGCTCTCGAGGGAAGGGGATGAGAAGGGAGGGGCAGGAGGAAGAGGAGGAGGGGTGGAAGAGGAAGGAGGGGGAAGAGGAGAGTAGGGGAAGGGATGCTATTACCGTGTGTACATTGTGATGAAGGGAAGGTGAGGAAGTAAGGAATTGTGTGTGTGTGTGTGTGTGTGTGTGTGTGTGTGTGTGTGTGTGTGTGTGTGTGTGTGTGTGTGCTGTTGTTAGTGTTTTTTTTTTTATCTTTCACTGTCCTGTTTAGTCTCTCTCTCTCTCTCTCTCTCTCTCTCTCTCTCTCTCTCTCTCTCTCTCTCTCTCTCATTTGATATGTAGGGGACTAAAGATAGGCCACTTTATTCATTCTTTGTCCATCCACTCATCCGTCCATCCACCTATCCAGACCAAATCAGCCATCCATTTCGACCCCATCCATCCATCCATCCATCCATCCATCTATATGCCCATCTAAGCATCCATTTAACCATCCATCCTTCCAATTATCTGTCCATTTACACATCTCTTCAGCCATCCATCCATCGAACTATCCATCCATCCATCATCATCTGTCCTGTTCGACGTTCCTCTGTCCATCCATGCAGCCAACCAACCAGCCATACATACATACATACATACATACATCTGTCTGTCACGCCAAACGCCACCACCAGTGAGAGGCGATCATCTGCTGCTCCACTATTCAGCTTTCCCGTTCAGTGGCTGTGGAGGGGGGTGGGGGGGGTGCAGTGTGGTTGGTGGGGAGACGGACAGATGGCCACAACCTCAACATCGTCAGTGGCCACCTGCGCCATTTTGTTATCCTCTTCAGCCAGATGACTTATTTTGCGTTTTATTCTTGTTGCTATCAGACATGTACTGTATATTAAATTTCAGGGGCGACATTCCGTATTGGAGGGGTTAGGTGTAGTAGTACACAGGAAGTACAGGTAATACACCTGTTGGGCCCGTAGTGCGGTCATCATAAACACACACACACACACACACACACACACACACACACACACACACACACACACACACACACACATATAAATATAAATAAATATATATAATGATATAGCCTACGTACAGTATGTGAGACAAAGGATAAACTAGAAAACTCTCAGGGAATGCATACCTCCGCCAATGCCATTGCCATTATAATGTGTTCGGATCCGGATCCAGATCGGGCACCAAAATTTAATCACTTCTTCCGTGGCCCATGGCACACCCTTCCACAAAGTTTCATGAAAATCTGTTCTTATATATTAGAGTAATCCCGGATCCGGATCCGCACCAAAATTTAATCACATCTTTCATTGTCCATGGCCCACCTTTACACAAAATTTCATTGAAATTCACTGAGAAATTTTTGGGGATATATTGCGGGATACTTCGGATCCGGATCCAGATCCAGCCCAAAATGTAATAATTTCTTCCTTGGCCCATGGTACACCCATCCACAAAATTTCGTCAAAATCCGTTCATAAGTTTTTAAGTAATCCTGCTAACAGCCAGAGAAACAAATAAACCAACGCGGGGCAAAACATAACCTCCTTGGCGGAGGTAAAAAGATGAAGGTTCCTCCTCCCACCACACCATCTGACGAAGATAAAAAGGTCACAGGATAATGGTAGGAAGAACACCATACATGTTAGAAAGACCAAACATGGGAAAGGTAGGAGTGGAAAAACTACATATTGTGTAGTTACAAAAATACAGATCATAATCCTTTCACTGCTAAACGTTATTCTGAAGTTTAATTACATGATGTGGAGGTAGTAAGAATAAAGCAATACATCATCTTAATTAAGGGGTTAATGCTATGGTCTTCAGATGTCCAACTCCTGTTATCATTTTTTCTTGTTCATTTATTTGCTGGAGCGTTGTGATGTGGATGTGATAGGGAGTGTTAGGAGAAACACACTGAGGTGGTTTGGCCATGTGGAGAGGATGGAGAGCGAGAAACTGACGAGGAGAGTGTATGTGAGTGAGGTGGAGGAGGGGAGAGGGATGGGGACGCCAAGGATGAGATGGAGTGTTGGAGTGAAGAGGTATATGAGAGGGGGGGAGGGTGTGAGCTGGGAGCAGGGCAGTGAAATGGCGGGGGACAGGGCGACATGGAGGCGATTTGTTTGTCGCCACCTCTTACGGGATGAAGGCGTCTCGCAATAGATAGATAAAATTTGCCGGACTCAGATGAAAAGCGGCTGTCTATTGCGTATCATACTGTGAGGATTTTTCAGAACTTACCCGTACAGTTAAATACTAAAATCTCTTCGGCTTTCTTGCCTCCGTGTCATCGCTGGATTCATAGACGTTTTATGTGACGTAGTGCATTAAAGTGTAGGGTATTAGTCATCTGTGGGTGCTAATACACACTTTTGTCCGCCATGTCACCTTCAAGCATCTTCCTCAGCGATGAGTGTAAAAGGGGAGGCGAACGGACTTGTGTATTTTGACTACCCTAGTCCTGTCCTTTGACCAGAAAATCACGGCTTAACTAACCACCCTAATTTGAACCTAATTTAGACCACCTTAATCGAATGATGCTTGTTTTAGAAATCATAACTTCCAATACCACCTGTATATTACGTAGAATTTATAACAGCGTCATTTATTTTCCAAAATCTTGTACGATTTTGATAACAAAAACTAAGTGCATCTAAGCCAAAAATAACAATGACTTGCAGTTGCAAATGCAAATTAGCTAATGCATGATTATTCGGAACTCACCTGTACCGGTGCCTCATCACAAGCGTTTAAACCAAAAAGCACTCAGAGACCGCATCCTTCCCCCAACAACAATATAATCTATGATATGCTGGCGTAATTCCTCTTTCCCACTTGACGAATATTGTTACGGTCTCACATAGTTAATTCTACGGTCTTAGTCGTCCGTGTTACACAGTCTAAGAGAAAGCATACCTCCGCCACCGCCATAAAGATATTTGGTAATTCTTGGCTCTGGATCCGGATCCACCCCGAAATCTAGTCAGCTTTTCCTTGACCCACGGCCCACCGATCCACCAGATGTCATTAAAATCCGATGAAAACTTTTTGAAATATGTGGTACACAAACAAACAAACAGATATGAATGAAAACCTAATGTCTATCCGGCTTCATTGGCGGAGGTAAAAAAAAGCTATAACTCACAAAAATGCGACCCACATCCATACAAAAGATCACCGATATGTAAGTCGGTGTTAGTGAAGCCATGTTGCCGCCCCCTCTGCCCAGCTGTTGTTTACTTGCGCCGCCTGCCGCCAGATGGCCTCAGCTCTGCCTGTACCTAATCTCAGTTCTTGCTCATTATTCAGGAGATGGGTGAGTTTGTCTTAAAAAATGCTCGTAAAATTGAAATGAACCTTTCTCAAACTGTTATTTCTTCCGGGTAAAGAAAAAATTGCTCGACTTTATGAAGAAATGCCAGGTGAGGGAGCTTCAGGGCCCTTCAGTTAATGCCCTTGGTGTGGTGTGGTGTGGTGTGGTGTGGCGTGATGTGATGTGATGTGGTGTGATGTCTGGTGTAGTGTGGTGTGGTATGACGTCTCTAAAGTCAGCGGTAGTGAAGCATCTCGCGCCTGGAAATGGTTAGAGAGAGACAGATGAGCTAAGCCACCCACAAACATACCCCCACATATAAAAATCGTTCATAGTTTTAAATCTTTTGGGATGTAGAACCTTGCTTGCGTTTATTACAGCATCCTTCTCATGGTTAAAAACTGCTCCTCTTAAATAATAATAATAATAATGATGATAATAAGGGCCAATAATAATAATAATAATAATAATAATAATAATAATACGAGGAAGAGGAAGAAAAAATGCTTCTGAAAATAATCATAATAAAAAAAAAATGATGTCTTTTTTGGACTATACTGTATGATATGTGGGCTATGAAGGCTGGCTAGGCTGAGGAAGGCATAAATTGGAAAACGATATGAATTAATAATAAAAGAATAAAGGAAATATTAAATGTAAACAAAGTGGTGAAAAGGATAAATAAGAGTCTGAGTTGACGTGGCAGCAAAAAATTATGTCTATAGATATGGTTAAAGGAGAATGAGTGAAGAATTGAAAAAGGGAGGAAGCAATATATATATTTTTTTTACAGAAGGGTAGAAATAGATGGGGAATATACTGAGATGCATGTACAGTCACAGAAACAATTATCTTCCCAGCTTCGTCTGAAGAAAATTTACAGCTGGCGAAATACAGTGAAAACCCCATCTCTACCAGTGCCTGTTTCAGATGCTTCGATGTTTCCGCTATGTGTTCGTCAGACGTTGGAAGATACTTGCGTCTTTGCCTGTACAGTCGCCAGTGGAAGTGATGACTCATTTTTTTAAAGCTTCGAAGAAAACTCCCTTGTTCTGGTAATCTTCCACTGCAATACTCTCTCTCTCTCTCTCTCTCTCTCTCTCTCTCTCTCTCTCTCTCTCTCTCTCTATCTATCTATCTATCTATCTATCTATCTATCTCAATGTTTGCCATAACTTGCCTCCTCCAGACTTAATTTACGGCGTTGAAAAATAAGAGAAGCTAATCTTGCGAAAGTATAAATGAGGGTCGTCTTTACCGTTTCAGATTAATGGCAATAGTTAAACAGTAAGCGATATATGGCACGTTTCCAGTCGCCGCCAAACCGCCGAGAGAGATTGCTAATTCTTACGTCAGTCATGATGACGAGGGACGTGCATCTTCCAGCCTTCAGTGTCACGCTTGCATTTTTTTTTTTCTTTTATCACCAACTTAACATTTTCACTCTTGCTTTTGACTATCACCCTATCCGCCTTCTTTCACAAGTCTGCCCCTTAGATTCTCTTACATATTGAAATTTCATCCTCAGTAAAAATGACCACCTTATATATATATATATATATATATATATATATATATATATATATATATATATATATATATATATATATATATATATATATATATATATATATATATATATATATATTTTCATCATCATCATCATCAGCCATAACTAGTCCACTGCTGAACAAAGGCCTCCCCCAACCATTTCCACGAATTCCTTGACTGAGCCAATCTTTGCCACGTTTTACCTGCAAATTTCTCTATCTCATCTCTCCATCTCCTCTCTGGCTATATATATATATATATATATATATATATATATATATATATATATATATATATATATATATAATAACTAAAACTTGGTCTAAAATTGTCTTATACCCATCTTGAATGCCGAGTCGTAAAACTATATGAACACTAAACTGCGATACTAGTCAGAAAGAAACGCCATAGACTTGTGTGGAACCGTAGTGTTGTCTTTTTCCTCCAATGGACTACGTGAAATAATTTACAAAAGGACGAAAGTCTAGGACAGGTTAAGGTAAAAGAGTGTAGCTGTTCCCTAGCAATTTCACTTTTTCACAAAATTCAGTGGATACTTTTCTTTGTTGCATTTTATTCCTTTAGTGTTTGCTCCCTGCCTGAGTTTAACCCCGCATAGAGCTTTAAATGTGAATAAGAACAGACTTTTAGATGTTAATTTTTGTGATTTGATTACACTCTTGATTTGGACATAACTTTTAACTGTAGATTTTATGTTATGAGACAGAGTAGTGTTGATTTAGGTTGTATATAAAACAGGCATGACTCTAGTTTCTCCGCATTTTAACCCTGAAACCTTTGAGCGATAGGGCGTGCGTTTCACATTCTTCCGTAAGACTAATCCTCAACTTTAGCATATTGTGGTTTTCTCTCACGTAATGCGAGTTATACACGATAACAACACTTATATATTGCTTTTTGCTGTTGTTTACCTGAGTACCGCTCTTCCCGGTGTGCAGTATAGAAAATGTAACCAGGCCGTGGCAGTTACCAGATACCACCCTCTCAGGAAAAGGTACCGGGAATCGGGTCATCACTTCTTTAGCCGATTGTACGAGGATTGTAGCATACTTTTTTTTTTTTTTTTTTTTTCTGCGGCAATCGATGGGATGGCTTGTTCTACAGGGATTAGGAAATGCATTTTATTTTATCATCATCAGTCATCGTCGTCAGTGCTACTACTATTACTACTACTACTACTACTACTACTGCTACTACTACTACTGCTACTACTACTATTATTATTATTATTATTATTATTATTATTATTATCATTATTATTATTTTGGAAAGGGGGGGATGAGGCAAGTGTCCTTGTTCGACCCCCCTTTAATCCGCCACTTGTTGCGACGTGTGACTTGCGAGTGAATAAAGTCATTTGACCTCTGACCTCAGTGTGGGTAGCATCCAACCCTCTGACCTAAAAGTTCTGTGTCTCAGGTGTGGCAGAGTGGAGGCTTTACCCCTATTCTCTCAACACCTCACACAATGATTGCAGTCTTTACATCATAGCCAAGAGTGACTCCCATCCCAGCCAAGGAAAGGAAAAGGCAGGTACAAGTAGAGCATTTCAGTGATGATAGACTTAATAATGAGGCAGACTTCACCCAGGTAATGAGCTAGAGAGGAGTTGGAACAGTGTGTAAATGCAGTACAGAAGTAGTGGAGAGGATAGCCCAAGCACAGGTGGGAATAAAAATAAATCAGGGTGAATATTGAAAATGCAGATAGTGTGATAATCAAATGCAGGGAGGGAGTTGACACGTGAGTTGATGAGGGAGTCCCAGAGGGCGAAGGAGTCAGCAGGGAGTGGGCTGAGGCTGTTATTTCCATCCCACTCCCCGCTTGACTACTAACAAAAACACTGAACAATGGCGCTGATTAGGGAGCACAAAGCATTTTCGCCCATACTTAAAGAGGACCAACACAGGCCATCCGTCACAGTTGCCTCTTAAGAACGTGTAGAGTTTCGTTAGCAGGCTCTCCCTTTGTGCTAAGGGATCTTTGTTTACGGCATGTGTTAGGAGAGTAATGCTGTATGATAGTGAGACCTGGGCAGCAAAGGAAGAGGATATGCGCAGACTCAAACGTGCAGAAAGGACAATGATTAGGTGGATGTGCAGTGCGTCCTCGAGCGGGAGTCCTGAGGGGAGGAGGTCTAGGTGTACGATGGAAGAGTTGAGAGGTAGGATGGGACTGGAGTGTGTTGGTGTTGTGATGAGGAGAGGTAGATTGAGATAGTTGGGCATGTGGACAGGATGAGGGATGATAATTGGGTGCAGAGTGTAAAAAGCGTCAACGTTAGGGGTAGGGTTACGAGAGTTAGACCGAAAAAGACCTGGTATGAGGTCATTGAGTGTGACCTCAAGGATAAGGGACTGAATAGAGAAGCTGCCAGAGAGCGAGCAGCATGGAGAGTCGCAATTAGGTGACCAAGGCCGATGCATGCAGGCATGTTGGAGCCTTAAAAAGCGAAACGAAACGAAGCGATATGATGGTATTGTGATGCAAACTCTTGAGGAAGATGAGAAAACAAGGAAAATCGTAATATTTAGAATTCCAGTGTGGTTAGACGCAGAATATTGTGACCATACAGAAGAACAGTGAGTGGAGAGGAAGAGTCAGGTGGTGGTTCGTAGTGTTTGTAACAGGACTTGGTTACAGCGACGCAGCACAGTATGTAGAGGCGCGTAAGATGTGCTTAAGATACTCCAGGTATGGGCATAGAGCGTGGAGCTACCAGCTGGACCCGAGATGAAGACTTTCGGAAGGAAACACACACACACACACACACACACACACACGCACACACACACACATACACACACACACACACACACACACACAAACACACACACACACACACACACACACACACACACACACACACACACACACACACACACACACACACACACACACACACACACACACACACAGAAACTCGAAAATAAAGTGAACATATTATATAATGAACAAATCCAAGGAAAAGGGTAGTGGTGAAGCTGGTATGAATGCTGGTGGTAATGAAGAGAAGACTGCAAACAGCTTATTGGAACAGCCCAAAATTGTGATGAAGAAGAAAAAAAAACACTCGTAAAACCCACATACTTATAACCAGACTGGTGGGAAATGTATGAGTTTTGGAAAAAAATAAAGATGAAGGAAAAGAAAGGAAAGGTGTTTATTGGATGGATAGAACAACAAAGACATGAATAAATTAATGGGGGAAATGGTAACCTTGGCGGGTCCAGGCACACCGCTGGCCAACACTAAGGATAATGGATCTTAAAGAATTACGTATTGTGTCATGGAAGGTGAATTGGTAAACAACTAGATCCACTGATGTTCACTGTCATTAAGCTTTCATTTGATGTAATATTCCTCCAGGGGACTAGGGACGTGAATGGGGACGTGCTCAAATGGCCATCAAAATTACCAACTTCTCGCAGATGAAGGGATAAGAGGTGTATCATTCCTATCTATCTGTATATATCCATTTATCTATTGTTGGACTCCTTGATCCCGTAAGAGGCGGCCACAAATAAATGGTCTCCACGTTGTCGCTCGTTCCTCTGTGATTTGTCTGTCCTTCCTCCAACTCACACCCCTCCTCATTCATATACTGTATCTCCACTCCATCCCTCCATCTTACCTTTAGTCTCCCCCTTCTCCCCCTACACCCCATTTACATACGTTCTTAAAGTCAGTCTCTCGTTGTCCATCATCTCCACATGGCCAGACCATCTCAAAGTATTTTTCTTAACACTTTCAGTTACACCCGCATCAGCACCACAATTCTCCTTTACTTCTCATTTTTCTGTCTGTCTCTCCATGTAACTTCACAAACCCCACTAACATGTCCACGGTAATAAAAAATCTCTTCCTTTGGAGCTGTTGTAGAATCCTTTTAAGAAGACAGAGTGGCGTTAGTGTCAGTTAGAACATTTCTTAAAGATAATGTGGTTTAATATTAGTTCGTGTGTATCAAAAGGGTGCTCTGCTGTTGTTTCCTTACTTAGTGCTGTATTAAACGAACCCACACTAGTTGCAGGTGACCTAAATGCACGACACAGGGCACAGGAGTTCGCTGGTAAGATTGATGCAGATGGCGTGAGAGTCTGTCAATTTCTGCAAGACTGTCCTGAAATGGAACTGCTGAGGACAACAAACAACTCACATACAAGGAGGGAGATTAGATGATGCATTTATTTTTAATGGGAAAAATTTGGGAGAGAATATAAGGTCACATCTGAACTTGTTAACAACTATTTCTCCTTAGAATTAAAATACCGAAGAGGCAAAGGATGGTAGCGTTAGAAAAGAAAATCGACGACTCTGCCAAAAAAGAAACATAATTGATTTCTTGATGTCATCCACAGTTGGTATAAAAATAATTAATCAGCCAGTGTAGATAAAGTCAGCCACGATTTTGTTAAAGTAATTAAAGATACATATATCAAGAAAAGCTCAAAGTTACAACGAAAGGTCCGTATCAAACAAGTAAACACTGTGATGACGCAAAATAAGGAAGTAGAAGGAATGCTAAAGCTGGTTCACAGAAAATGGGAACGATCAGGAAGGAATAACAAAAGCAGAGTAGCGGTGCGAGAAACGGCAGGCGGTAAAAAAAAAATGCGTACAGACTTGGAAAGAAGTAAGAGGGGAATATTAGAAGCAGTTGACCAATAAGATAGGCAGTAGAAATAATATTAGTGAGATACGGAGGGAGGTAAGTAAATTCAGGGTAAAGTAAGAGGGAGGAAGGTTAACAGCACTGCTCATCTCTAATTCTCAACCATAAAATTCTAGGTGTGGAACTAATGGCTGGCTACCTGGGCAATAAAGGCAGGTAATAGATTTTGTTGCGGTAATAGCTGTCTGTTGGATATTAATACTCTTTTATTGAATTGTGTTTATGGTAACGTTTTTAATGCTAACCTTCACGTTGAATTTTATCCGTTTATATCTGCCATATCTCGTTGTCATGTTTTCATCATCATCATCGTCATCATCATCATCATCATCACCATCATGTATGTAGCTGCTTATTGCTCATCATCATGATCATCATCATTATTATGTATGTAGCTACTTATTGCTCATCATCATCATCATCATCATCATCATCATCATCATCATGTAAGTAGCAACGCAGTGCTCCTTACAGTTTCTTGTTTTTTTATCGTAGTAATTTACCCCAATCAGATATCAGGTAATCTTTGACCTCTGCACCTTGATTTAATTGGTGTTCTCTCTTCTTACAGGTGAGTGTGTGGGGACAGGTGCTTGCTTGCTAGGTGAGGGGAGAGAGAGAGAGAGAGAGAGAGAGAGAGAGATTCATTCATACATACATACAGAGAGACAGACAGACAGACAGACAGAGATAGACGGCAGGTGTTTGAAGTAAAAGGTGAAGTAATTAAGTACATTGAGTACATCCGCCTCCCACCACAAAGTACTCCACAACTTTCACGTCACACCCACCAAGTACTCAACCATTACAGTAACGTTGCACCAGAATGTACTCATGTTCATTATTTTGTACATGAAGTGGTACAAATATCTCCCTCCTCCTCCTCCTCCTCCTCCTCCTCCTCCTCCAGGCGATTTCTCATGTATTTTGAGGACGACTTGAAGGTATTAAAGTCTATCCCGAATCAGGTATTTTTTTCCTGTTCCCATTACCTCCCCCACCCCCACGCTGACAGATATTCCATTCCTCCTCCTAATGCCACACCTACGCCCACACCAGCAGACTGAGCCGTCCCTGGAACACACAAGATATCGCCAAATGAGTTTATAATGAGGTGCTATATACAGCCCACGTTCCATGTATCCAGCAAAATGTGTTCCCAGCGTAATATATGCATCCACTAGAAATAAAGTCAATATGTACACAGTTTTACGTGTATCCAGAAAAAAGTACTCACCGTGTACATTATGCGGCCATCAGATATGTGCTAAATGTGCCCTCGGTGTAATATTATGTGCCCACCAACATGTACTTGTAGCTAATGACTCCACTATAGGTCTTTCACCTCAAATTGCCATAGATTTTCGTCCTTTTGCAGGGTATTATATATATATGTGTTTGTATGTATCCATCAGATTAATTAATATACTCGCTTCGCACGCTGTATTCCTTTCACCTTAACTTGGCTCATAGTTTCGCCCATTCGAATCTTATAACATAAAACTCAGCGACAGAAAAAGACAATGCAGCTGCTCCATATCCTGTCCATAGCACTTCTTCGTGACTAGCATCGTATTCCAGTGTCATACTCTCGCTACATCTCAGCATTCAGCACGACGAGATGGCAATTTTAGGCCAAGTTAAAGTGGACAGAGTATAGCAACCCTGTAGGCTCTTTCACTTCTATTTTTTCAGGTAAGTTTTCAAGAGATCGTAGACTTAGGAGGCTCTTAGCACCTCTTCAGCCCTAGTACGTCAATCTCTGTCTATCTGTACTTCTATCTATCTATCAGTCGGTCAGTCAGTCAGTCTACCTGTCTATCTGTCTATCTATCCATCCATCTATCTATCCATCTATCTGGCTGTGTATCTTTAGCGTCCATCTGCCTGTGTGTTTGTCTATCTATCTATCTATCTATCTATCTATCTGTCAATCCTTAGCGTCCAATCTGTACTGCATGTATCTATCTATTTATCTGTATATCGGTGTCTATCTATATCTATCTGTCTATCTATCTAGCTGATGTTTCCGGACATTCTTGCAAGTAAGAGGAATTTCTTCAGCTCAGGATAGATAGATAGATAGATAGATAGAGAGAGAGAGAGAGGGGGGGCTTTCCTAAGTTAAATAAAATCGTCTGAAGATAGCAAGAATAAGAAAACAAGTGTCTTAGGATCGAAGGGAATAATTCGCTGAGGAAGAGTTGTTACGTTGCAGGAATTAAAAAAAAAAGTGTCATTGAACGGATTGGGATAAGTCGCTGAGGGAGAGTTGTTACGAACTCCCTCAAGACAATCAGAAGACGCCCCATATTGTCTCATAAAAAACGTACTGTACCGTAGTTATGGTACAGTTGACTACAAAAACTCGCTTCAGGTTTCGTCTTTTGATATTGACCTGGTACAGTCGTTATTATTATTATTATTATTATTATTATTATTATTGTTATTATTTATTTTTTTGAGGGAACTGGGTCATCCACACCTTAAGCACGTAGACCGAAAATCTCCCTTAACACCTCTTCCTTGCCGATTTATTTTTGGATACGGCTGGCTAGTACCTTTCTGTACATTATTTACGCAGAGTGTGGTGATATCAGAGTGATTTAAGCAACACAGAAGGAGACGGCAAGGTGTAATAAGCAAAATAAATCGCTTAGGAAGAGGTGTTTGGGAGCTTACGAAGAGAATACGGGCCTGTGTTGCATGAAGCTCGATAAGACTTAGTTAAGAGGTTGCAGTGAGTCTCGTTGGTTATTAGTCAAAACAGACCTCCCATATCACTACACTTGGCCTACAATTGGAGTGAAAGGGCTAGAGATCTTTGTCCTATAGAATGTATGCACGAAATTTATTACAATCTAATCATCAAAAGTTGTTTAGTTCTTTCATCTTAACTTGGCCCAGATTTTCGTCCCTTTGCAGCTTATTACGTTTAGCTGAGTGACGGAAAAAGACATTACTACGGCTCCTCACATATTCCATAGCACCTTTTCGTGACTAGCATCGTATCCCATTGTTAATTTGCTCCTACGTATTAGCATTTAAGGTGGAGAGAGGGTAATTTTAGGCCAAGTTAGAGTAAAAAGAGTATAGTTTTTTTTTTGTTTTGTTTTTTGTTTTTAGCACGCCAGATCGTACAGGATGACTTGAAACGATATTTTGCTGTTGAATGATAGACAATATTGATTTATTTATCTGTGTATTTATTTATATTTATCCCAATTACGTATCTTTATATTTCTGTTGCTACATTCTACAAGACAGCATTATTTTTTACACTCCAATAATTATATCCTTGTATCTATAGTTTTGCAATTTCTTAACAGTATTATTATTTGTGGAAACTTATTGCGATTGAGGGTAAATACGGCCTTCATTAATACAGTGTTAGTATATCTCGTTTTTTTTTTTTAACGCTTCATAATACGCAAAAAATACGCTGCATTGTGATTTTTTTCTCTCTCTCTTGTGGTTTTGTATTATGGAACTGTCATTGTATTTCCTCCTTCCCTTGACCTCCAGTCTTTTAAATGCAGCGTGTCCAGGCATCTCGTAATGAACGGATCGTGAATTTGGCTGTCTGTCATCTTGTTTTTCTTTTTTTCTTGGAGGGGACAGTCTTGCGGGTTTCTAGCCTTTGGTTCCTTGTTTGAAAGAGAGAGAGAGAGAGAGAGAGAGAGAGAGAGAGAGAGAGAGAGAGAGAGACGTAGCCCCGGCAGTTTGTTGAGGTCTGGCTCTCTTCTTGCTTACGACCGCCACATCTACCTTCTTGAGACACCGTTGAAGGAAGTACAAAGGAGACCAGTACACGTATTATACTCATGTGTAATTTGGCCCAGATTTTCGTCGTTATTCAACTTATTTAACACACCACATTGACATTAAAAAACAGTGTTGCGGCTTTCACTCCTTTCCATAGCTCTTCTTCGTGACTAGCATCGCCCTAATATTCATCTATTGTTTCAACCCACAAGTGAAGGTTAAGAGATGGCAATTCTAGGCCAAGTTAGCGTAAAAAGAGTATCGTCCCTCCACGGCTGCTTGCAATAGGGAGGATTATAACTAGGAATACTGTTCGTGGGTCATGTGCTTAGATCACAAAGTGGAATCCAACCCCTCATATTTTGCCTGTCTCTCAAGCATTTTACTCCACAAATTCCACTGTTTCTGTGTACGCAAGTGTCCAGTTTCTCTCTCTCTCTCTCTCTCTCTCTCTCTCTCTCAGCTGTTTTAAGTATTGTCTAAATTGCTGTGAAAAACGTGTGGTGTCTGTGAAAGAGAGGAGAGAGAGAGAGAGAGAGAGAGAGAGAGAGAGAGAGAGAGAGAGAGAGAGAGATTTTCACATGCTTTCTCTCTTTTTTTTCAATTTTCTTATTATCCTCTGCCTATTCTCGCCAATTCATTCACGTATGCATTCATTTTTCGCTCTCCTCTTTGCTTCCCATTCATTCTTATTCATTTTTTTTCATTCAGTCGTCCATTCATTCTCAGTTGTTTGTTTATGCATCGTGTTGATCCTTTCTTTATATTGTCCATTGAGCTGTTTTTCATCCATTCATCCTTTTATTCATTCATTCATTCATCCATTCATTCTGCTCTCCATTCTCCTGTATGTCATTCTCATTCATTCTTAAATAGTTCTGTTATTCATTTTGTTTGCTTTCCATTCATACTTTCATTCAGTCATACATTCTGTTCTGCATTCCCCCTCCTGTTCATTCATTATTTTACTCATGCAGACTGTTCTTCACTCTATCGGTCTTTCATTCTCAGTTATTCAGCCATTCATATTCATTCACTCGTTCATTCAGTCATCAATACTCGTTCATTCATTCACGTTTTTCATCGATTCATGGATTCATTCATTTCCTCACTTATCCAACCGATTTATCATTCATTCATTCAGCCAGCCAGCCAATCAATCATTACTTCATTCAGTCAGTAATTCTTCTAGCCATTCATGCATTCATTCATTATTCCAGTCATTCATTTAGTCACTCATTCATTCATCCATCTATCCATCTAGTCATTTTAATCATCTAGTTATTCTAGCATAATTCAGTCACCCATTCGCTCAAACAGTTATTCATTCATTCACCCAGTCACTCATTTATGCATTCATTCACCCAGTCACACATTCATTCATTCACCCAGTCACTCAGTCATTCACTCACTCGGTCACTCAGTCATTCACTAACCCAGTCACCTAGTCATTTACTCATTCATTCACCTAGTCACTTAGCCATTCACTCACCCAGTCACTCAGTCATTCACTCACCCAGTCACTCAGTTATTCATTCATGCATTCAATATTTTTTTATTCAAGTGGACATTTATTCATACATTCAAACAGTCTATCATTCATTTTCCTGGTCGTTATTCTCATCCATTCATTCCCTTACATATCCATTCATGCATAGACTCATTCATCTTTTCCTTCAGTCATTCTTTCATTAAATCCAGTCAGTCATTCTTCTGTCCATCCATCCATCCATCCATCTATCCATCCATCCATCCATCCATCCATCCATCCATCCATCTCCCCACCCACCCTTCCATGTAGTCATTCACCCCTCCTCATACATCCATCCATCCATCCATCCATCCATCAGTCCATGCAGTCATTCGCCTCTTCTTTCCTTCCTTCCTTCCTTCCATCCATATATCTATCTATGCAGTCATTCACTTCCCATCCATGCATCCCTTCATCCATCCATCCGTGCAGTCATTCACCCATCCATTCATCCATTCAGCCGTACTCCCGTTCCTTATTGCATGCACCTGGTCACCCGTACGTACAGTCTTGCAGCTGCTTGCAAACCACACGCACATGACGGTGATAGCTGTGTGTGTGTGTGTGTGTGTGTGTGTGTGTGTGTGTGTGTGTGTGTGTGTGTGTGTGTGTGTGTGTGTGTGTGTGTGTGTGTGTGTGTGTGTGTGATCTCTTTTTAATTGAGTACTTGTCCATATACGTGTAGTCCTGTGTGTGTGTGTGTGTGTGTGTGTGTGTGTGTGTGTGTGTGTTTATTTTCTCTTTAATTACGCCATTACTTATCTGTCTGTGTGTCAGCCTGTCTGCTTCCCATGACAGGACGTACCGTAGTAATTAAGAGCACCGCAAGAGAGAGAGAGAGAGAGAGAGTTACACAGACCACACATACCTTACGGTCCCAGTGAGGTAATCTGACAGTCTAAACCTTTCACAGCTATGCACATGCCTATAGTTCACTCACTTTAAGTTGCCCAAAAATTTCGTCCTTTTGCAGCTTAATTCACGTAGCTCAGTGGCAGAAATAGACAATACCACGACTTTATCCATTCCATAGCACTTCTTCTTGACTTTTTGTCATGCAAGAAAGAAGGAACCAAAGGCTAAGAGCCCACAAACCGTTCCTTCCAAGAAAAAAAAAATACAAAAGAGAGCCAAATTCAAGATCCATTCATTTCGAGATGCCTGGACACACTGCATTTGAAAGACTGGAGATCGTAGGAAGTAGGAATACAGACAGAGGGAGACAGTTCCAGAGTTAACCTGTTGCATAAATAAAGGACTGGGAGTAACAGTTAACTCTTGCATTAGAAAGTTGGACAGAAAAGGGATGAGAGTTTGTTGCTAGACGGGTGTTAATCTTCTTTTATAACTCAGCACTGGAGATGAAAGTTTGCCAGTTTTAGGTCGAGTTAAAGTGAATGGAGTGTAGTAAGATTAACCCCATTAGTCTTTAGCCATATATATATTTTTTTCATTTTCGCCATTGCTAGACGAGACTTATTCCATGAGCTGCAGGAGATTTTTTTTTTTTTTTTTTTTGAGGGGGAGGGTTCATTTTTAGGGTTCCTCTTTTTTCCGCGATTTATTCTTTATTTATTTATTTATTTATTTATTTTGGGGGGACCTGTGTAAGTTGATTTGATATTATTGATGGTCGGAAGCATGTACTTAAATATTACACTAATTTCATAATCCCTACCGAAAAGGATTACTGTATTCGTGTCACCTGCAAATGATTTTCACCTGTTGAGCTAGAGGCGTTACCTGTAGCCTCAATTAATCCACGGAGAGGGACGCCTTCATGTGGTGGCACTGATATAACTGGACGGTGGAACTGCCCGGTTAAACATCCCCCAACTACTACTACTACTACTTCTTGTAATTTGTTGATAATCTGTTCTTACAAGTGAACATATAATGGCGGAAAGATCGTAATTTTAGGCCAAGTTAATGTGAAAGGAGTATAGATTTTTTATTCTTTAAATTCGGGGTTGTTTCGTCCGTAGATTGGTTACATATGTAGAGCAGAATATTACACACACACACACACACACACACACACACACACACACACACAAAGTCTCACAAGATCTCTCTCTCTCTCTCTCTCTCTCACACACACACACACACACACACACACACACACACACACAAAGTCTCACAAGATCTCTCTCTCTCTCTCTTACACACACACACACACACACACACACACACACACACACACACACACACACACACACACACACACACACACACACACGTCTTATCAGTGAATGCCGGCTGGAGTAGTGAGTGAGCAAGTAAAGATTCCCTGCCACACTGATACCCCTTCTCTCTCTCTCTCTCTCTCTCTTCTCTCTCTCTCTCTCTCTCTCTCTGATGTTTTGCCCTATATCTCTCTTCAGACGATTTTTTTTTCAGCTTAAAGGTGGGTTCAGGAGGACTATAACCTTTCCTATCTATCTATGTATTTCCAGACGCCTTAATCCCGTAAGGGGTGGCCACAAACAAATCGCCTCCATGTCGCCTCTGTCCCCTGTCATTTCACTGCCCTGCTTCCAGCTCACACCTCCCTCTCTCATACACCTCTCATCCCTCCATCTCATCCTTGGCCTCCCCCTACCTCTCTCTCCCTGCAACTCATTCACATACACTCTCCTCGTCAGTCTCTCGCTCTCCATCCTCTCCACATCTTTCCAAATCTTAATATTCCTCAGCTGCATAAAATCCTCAGGTGATTGAGAGCATAATAAGGACGTCATCGGTCTGAAGGGGTTAATGAGGCTTGATATAGTGCGTTTACTCTTACCTGTCAAATCCCTAACCCCTTTGAGCTCAGGTGATGCCCAGGTGTAGGTAGATTGGAAGGTAGGTTGGTAGATTTGAGACACTGATACCGTATAAGGCTTCTCAGTTCCATCCTACAACAGCTTAATATGAAACTGATGGGAATTGGCCGGTTCTGTCGGATGAAAACAAGGTGGTTATAATTTTGTTACCCCCTCGCTATGACTACCTGTGTGTGTGTGTGTGTGTGTGTGTGTGTGTGTGTGAGATTTATAGTGGGAGAAACTGTTAGAGGTAGAGCACATACTTACACTCTTCGTTAATCCCTTTACTATACATACATACACCCTTCGTTAATCCCTTTACTATACTCACATATACTCTTCGTTATACCTTTACTGTGCTAACACCCTTCGTTCATTCCTTTACTACATACACCCTTCGTTAATCCCTTTACTATACATAGAAACACCCTTCGTTAATCCCTTTACTACACACACCCTTCGTTAATCCTTTACTATGCTTACACCCTTCGTTAATCCCTTTACTACATACACCCTTCGTTAATCCCTTTACTACACACACCCTTCGTTAATCCCTTTACTACATACACCCTTCATTAATCCTTTACTATGCTTACACCCTTCGTTAATCTTTTACTACATACACCTTTCGTTAATCCTTTACTATGCTTACATCCGTCGTTAATTCCTTTACTACTAGGGGTCTCTGCTGGATGTTAGAGTGAATTACAAAACCACACAACTTTTCTAATAGGGACAATTATTTAGTTTTTAATTCACGAAAAGTTAGACAATGAAACTAAATCTCTCGAAAGGAGGAGGATTATAGGCCTCCCTTTTCCCTCCTCTCCCCCCTTCCTCGCTTACGACCGTCTTATCTTTCGTATCTCGCCGGCCAAGGTAAGAGATTGTGGGCACTGATAAGGACGTGAATTTTCTTAAACCCTGGTACTGTCTGGCATATCATCCTTAGTTACCCAGTGTCATTATTACACCTTGTTTACCTGGTCATTTCGATCATACCTGTCTATTACACCTTATTAGTCACATCGTACCTGTCTCATTTATTTACTTATTTACACATTTATTTATTTATTTTAACTAGCAGATTTTCGTCCTTTTGTAGCTTATTTCCCGTATTTCAGTGACTGATTTAACACTATACTACAACTCAGCATCTTTTCCATAGCACTTCTTCGTGACTAGCACCACGTTCTAGTGTTGGTTTAATATTCAGGACTGAGAGATTGAAGTACTACGCCCTCTTAAGAGAGAGAGAGAGAGAGAGAGAGAGAGAGAGAGAGTTTGGGTGTGACAAGAATAAATCAGACTAAACAAGAAGCGGTGCCAAGGCACAGCAAACCCCTCCCCGGCAGTCATTTTTGTGCTGACGAATAAACACAACCGAATATCTAGTCAAACATGACACATGTCAAATTTTGAGTAAATCAGGTGAAAGTTGACGATTTTGTGTCATTTGAAATTTTAGACCCGACCCACCTGACACTGACCCCCCCATCGCTAACTGGGAGGTGACCCCCCTGATGTAATGAGGCATGTTATAGGATGCAGATTTGAAAGATGCAACTTTAGGTTTTGGCTTCATGTCGATATGACGAATTTGAAAAGAGTAATGGCGGAAAAAAAAAAATTTTACCCGCCCCCGTTTTTTTTTTTTTTTTTTACATTTTTTGGGCCTACAGCCTAGGCCTTGGCCCTATTTGGGCCAGAATTTAATCAGGTGATCAGAAGGTCATGACCCATCATCCCTGTAATTTTTGTCAAATCGCACCACTAGTTTTCACTTAAAGTTGTTAACAGACAGACAGACAGACAGACAAACTGAGTGAAGTAATACCTGTCCCCGAGCCCCTCCGTGGCGGGGACGGGTAAACAGAACACAGGAAGACCGGTGAGTGCAACACCTGCGCCATATTTTCAGGTTGACGGCCATATTCTAAGTGGTTTTGGAAGCTGCATAACACCGGATCATTAGCGATTTATTTTGCATATTACACAGTGGCCCGTATTTTTGTCGGTTAAGGAGGATCCTAGCACCTCATCCTTTACGATTTATTTTGGGGTATGCCTGGTTAATATCCCTCAGTACGTTATTTATGCAGAGTATTGCGATATTAAATGGATATCTGTAAAAGAGGGAAGGACAGTAAGGTGTAATAACCAAAATAAATCGCTTAAGAAAAGGTGTTAGGGAACTTCCTTATCTTTAACATTCTCTTTTATTTCTATCGCTTAAATTTCGATATAGATAGATAGATAGATAGACGGATGATATTGAGGTGTAATTTGCAGCATAAATC
>NC_136992.1:3117500-3137500 GCF_032717465.1 Coenobita brevimanus | reverse complement strand
TATGGGTTGTCTAGAGTGTAGGCCTACCCACTCTTGTGTAAAGGCTTGTGTGCCCTACCCAGCCTAGCCCAAAAATGCCCTAGGATATACCCCCTGCTTAGCTCTGCCCTACCCAGCCCTGCCCAACCCTGTGTTATTGTGTTCTACCAGTCCTTTCACAACCCTCGTTTAGCCTAACCTAGCCTAACCCAACGTAACCCAGCCTCACCTAACCTAACCTTACTTACTCCATCATCCATATCCAAGACTGCCTTTCTTGACCCAACCCAACCCAACCCAACCCATCTCAAAGCCAAACCCAACCCAGCCCAACTCCAAGCTCAATCTTACCCAACCCAACCCAACCCAAACCAAACCAAACCAATCCAAAGTTCAACTCAACCCATCCCAGCTCAACTCAAACCAGCCCTCTCACTGTCCTACATTACCCCACCTTGCCCTGCCCTGCCCTGCCCTGCCCTGTCCTGTCCTGCCCTAACCCATCCTTTCACCGTGTTGACATATCCATTCCTTGCTTTACCCTGCCCTGGGCCTGTCCTACCCTACCTTCTACTTGCCCTATCCTGCTCTTCCTTATTCAGCCATACCCTGCCCTACCGTATCATACCCTACCCTACATCACCCCATCGTACTTAGCAGAGTTACCCTACCCTACCCTACCATAACCAAGTCAAGCCTACCCTACCCTACATTACCCCATCGTACTTAGCAGAGTTACCCTACCCTACCCTACCATAACCAAGTCAAGCCTACCCTACCCTACATTACCCCATCCTATTTAGCAGAGTTACCCTACCCTACCCTACCATAACCAAGTTAAACCTACCCTACCCTACCCTAACCTAACCTAACCTAACCTATCCTAACCTAACCAAATCAAACCTACCCTATCCCAACCAAGCCAAACCTACCCTACCCTAACCAAATCAAACCTACCCTACCCTACCCTACCCTACCCTACCCTACCCTACCCTACCCTACCCTAACCTAACCTAACCTAACCAAACCAAACCAAACCAACCTTACCCTACCCTACCCTACCCTACCCTACCCTACCCTACCCTAACCTAACCTAACCAAACCAAACCAACCTTACCCTACCCTACCCTACTCTACCCTACCCTTCCCTACCCTTTCCCAGGTATTCAGACCCCTAGCGTTTTATGTTTATAATCATCCTCGAATATATCGAGGTGTGTGTGTGTGTGTGTGTGTGTGTGTGTGTGTGTGTGTGTGTGTGTTTGGGGTGTGAAAGTGACAAGGATAGTAAAAAACTGCAGCATAGTGGCAGATTCAGAGAAGGTGGAAGGGGGGTTGCGAGGGAAGGATGGGAAGGTCACAGAGTCCGTATTTCTCATTGTTTTATTTATTTACAGGCGTTTTATTTTTTATTTTAGCTATTCCCTAATTCAAACAGCCAGATGGAAAGAAAATGTATTATTTGTAGAATCAGTAATAATACAGTATTTATTGAAAGCACTATAATTCTCCTTTATATGTACGTAAACACATATTCAGACTTATTCAAAGTGTTTACATTTTTTTATTATTCAGTAGAGATTAACACGTCTCTGTCTATCTATTTATTGCCAGACGCCATAATCCCGTAAGGGGTGGCCATTTAATTAAACAAGGTGGAGTCAAAGTTTCGTCTCATGATATCTCCTGATCTTACTGGCTTCCCTCAACCTCAGTCTCTTCGCCGCACTGTTGCATCTTTATCTCATTTCTGCCGCTGCTTCAATGGTCACTGCTCCTCTGAACTGTCTGCTTGCATCCCTCCACCACTAGAGCAGGCGCGTAGCATTTGTGTGGCATCAAACTTTAATCCTTTTTCTGTCCAACTCTTTAATGCAAGAGTTAACCGTTCCTCCCAGTCCTTCGTGCATGCAACGGGTCAACTCTGGAACTTTCTTTATTTCCTAAGGTCAACTCTGGAACTCTCTTTGTATTTCCTGTTGTATGTGTCCTCCAGTGTTTTAAACGCAGTGTGTCTGGCCATCTCGAAATGAACGGATGTTGAATTTGGCTCTGTATTATCTTGTTTTAATTTTTTTCGTGGAGGGAATAACCATGCGGGCTCCTGGCCTTTGGTTCCTTCGTCCTTGCATAAAAAAATACTGCACTGTACCTAATACTTGATAGGACTGTCACTGTCATTTATTACTACAGAGATGATGACGTTGACGATAGAATAAAGTGGGTAATATATATATATATATATATATATATATATATATATATATATATATATATATATATATATATATATATATATATATATATATATATATATTTAACCCATTGGATCCCAGAGGTGCTGGGCGAGGCATGGCGCTGGGTGGGTACTAAGCGTACCGCCCTCCGCCTATCGGCTCATAGTCACGAAGCTCATAGGTCCCTACCCGGGGGTTCCCTACTTTATAAAGACTTGAAAAATCCCAGTTCTGTCCAATATTCAGGACACTGGGCTCCAATGAGATATATATATATCTATATATATATATATATATATATATATATATATATATATATATATATATATATATATATATATATATATATATATATGATGATGATGATGGAATAAAGTGGGTAATATATATTGATGATGATGATGATGATGATGGGGGAATAAAGTGGGTAATACACTCGTACACTGATCGCCATTGTTAAACTCTAGATCCGCCTTCATGTATGCAACTTCGAAATCAAGAATTCCTGTTAGTGCTGTTGAGTTTTATAGGTCATCCTTCTCTTGGTGAATGTAGTTGTTGTGTGTGTGTGTGTGTGTGTGTGTGTGTGTGTGTGTGTGTGTGTGTGTGTGTGTGTGTGTGTGTGTGTGTGTGTATGTGTGTGTGTCTATGTGGATATCTTTTTAATATTAAAGCAGAATAATGTAAAGACTGCTCTCTCTCTCTCTCTCTCTCTCTCTCTCTCTCTCTCTCTCTCTCTCTCTCTCCTTGAGCCCCCTCCCCCCAGTCCCCACCAGGAAACTCAGGAAACTCTCCCACCTGCCCCGGGAAATCGTGCCTGATTTAACCTCCCTCTGACAATCCCATATTAGACCTCCCACACCATTTCCTTGGTTACTGTTTGCATGAAGGAATGCTCTCCAGGCAGTGTGTGTGTGTGTGTGTGTGTGTGTGTGTGTGTGTGTGTGTGTGTGTGTGTGTGTTTGTGTGTGTGTGTGTGTGTGTGTGTGTGTGTGTGTGTGTGCGTGTGTGTGTGTGTGTGTGTGTGTGTGTGTGTGTGTGTGTGTGTGTGTGTGTGTGTGTGTGTGTGTGTGTGTGTGTGTGTGTGTGTGTGTGTCTGTGTATGTGTGTGTGTGTGAAAAGACCGACAAGGTTAACAGGTTTTTATATTTCCTTTTTCCTTATTACTGACGCCTTGTTTATTTGCTCTCTCTCTCTCTCTCTCTCTCTCTCTCGTATATAATGTGAATAACTGAAGACCCAAGGAATAAAAAATAACCAATGCAAGGGGGGGGGGTAAATATAATAATTGACTGAAGAGGTAACAGTATATTTTTTGCATCTTCGCCTTGAGGGATAGCCAGAAGTGAGGCTCCCCAGGGGCGTGTGTTGGGTCCTGTGGTTTTTTATTGTTTATATAAATTTGCATCTTTCATACGCATTAACCTGGCCCTCACTCTCTCTCTCTCTCTCTCTCTCTCTCTCTCTCTCTCTCTCTCTCTCTCTCTTCATACCTACAGCTCACCTTATTCACCTTATCCTGTCTGTCTGTCTCTTTATTTGTCTTTAAAGCTCCCCCCCTCTCTCTCTCTCTCTCTCTCTCTCTCTCGTACAGTAGGCGTGGGAGTAAGCAGTATATAATGAAAGTTTGCTGATGATCCCCAATCGAAATGAAGCTCCCTAACACCTTTTCCTTGTCGATTTATTTTCTGATATGGCTGATTAATATCCTGTTGTACGCTATTTATCAGAACACAGCAACACAGGAAGGATTCAAGTAACGCAGAAGGTGGCAGTGAGGTGTAATAAACAAAATAAATCGCGTAGGAAAATTTGTAAGGGAGCTTCCTCAGTTACAACGTTACTAGCCTTGGATATACGCTTAAGTCGGTAATAAAAGGCAGATGGTATTTAACGTAAGTAAGTGCTGGGTATTGCCTGTAAGAGTATAAATAAAAGATGTGTGTTTAAAATCATGGGCAAGAAAGCAATTGCAACTCACTGTTTTTAGGACCTTGGGATTTATGACTTGGGAAATCCTGAAATCCTCGCAATACATGGATGCAGAACAAACCGGATTTCGTTCCAGGTAGCCTATCATTAACCAAAGCTTCTCCTAAAAGGGGTGAGGATGTAATGTACCGTTGTGTGCAAGAATGGATGGCGTATGTTGTATGTGTGTTGTTAGCGTATGTTGCCTGTGTGTGTAGTTAGATGGCGTATGTTGTTTGTGTGTAGTAAGCGTATGTTGCCTCTATGTGTTGTTAGCGTATGTTGTCTCTGTGTGTAGTTAGATAGCGTATGTTGTCTGTGTGTAGTTATGTTGTCTGTGTGTGTAGTTAGGTAGCGTTTATTATCATTATGTTGTCTAGTTCTGAGATGCACAAACACATCACGCAATTGAATGCCGTGCAAAGAAGAACCACTCGATCAATCCCTCCTTTTCGAGCCTAAGAATATGTAGAAATACTTAACTCATCCCTTAACCCCATCGAGCTAGTGACTTAAGCATTTTATTTTATCTCTCCTACCACCAGACGATTTCCCTCAGCTTAGGACAGACCTCTCGTGGTGAAAAGGTGATTAGGGACAAAATATTTCCCCTCCAGTTCATTTCGTCTCCAAATCTGACAAAATTGTGTAGAGGGAGGAAAAATATAATGTATAATACGTCACTAGAATGAAGTGGGTGAAAGAGAGAAGGATTGCATGTGAAGTAGTCGAGTGTTTTAATAATTCCAGAAGGTACTGAACAAAGAAGAAATAGGGAAGTTCTTTACATCAGTTTCTCTTCTTCCTACAAAGAGTAATAGCCTTAAATGAACAGTCAATGGAGTTCTTTTAATGTTATTGTGGAGCGAAAGAACATGCCACCAGAATATGTTGTTGTATTCATTTTTACTCCTATTTGGCCTGAAATTGCCAACGCTGAGTCTTTAATGCTGACTTGCAACAACAAATAAATAAGATGCTTGCCACGAAGTGCTGTGGAAAGTATGTAGAGTCGTAGTATTGTATTATTTTGCAACTGGGCTACGTGAAATAAGCAACTGAATGTCCACAATCTGGGTTAAGTTAGTGTACAAGACTTATAGTAATTTTAAGTCATATTTTCAGAAGCAGCTTAGATCACTTGTCACTTGCCGGCCTGGCGTAGCATCTGTATCATCCTTATCGTTTAACCCAGTACTGCCCAGGGTTGCCGCGTGTGGGACTGTGCTGGAAAGGTGCTTAATGTACCGTACTATCTTTCGCCTACCAACTTGTAACTGGGAAGCTCCTGTAGGTGTAAAACTTCAGGGTTCCCACTGATAACTTGTGAAATGCCCAGCTTGCCCTCCCTCCCCCCCCTCTCTCTCTCTCTCTCTCTCTCTTTTGGATCATGGTCCTAACGGGTGATTTTTTTTTTTTTTTTTTGTACAAGATAGATCAGAGTGGTATTAACATTCAATAATTCTGGACTGCGTTCTTACCAGTTTTTATGCGCTGGGAAAATTAAGAACATGTTTACTGAAATGTTCTTTATTTTTTCTTATGAGATTGGATGATCGAATACTTCATTGTTATTACTTTTTTCTGTCGTTCCTATGAATTTTCCTTCTGATGTGTCCTCTCTTTAAGTTGTTATATATTTTTTCCATCTTCTTGCACAGCTCATTTCCAGAGAGTTTGGTTGGTGGGAGAGTCCTGTAATTTTTTTATCATTTGCTTTAACATCTGAAAATAAAGTGAAATATTAAGGCCGGATCATCTCTCAGAAGCGAAAAGTCTTTGTAGTCTGAATATCTGTGTGTAACCCTGTACTTATTTACCTGTGTCTGTTATACTCACCTACACCTACCTTCACATTCCAGATCACAGCTTCCATACCTCCACATTCTTTCTTTCCCACACACATACACACACATTCCATTATCCCCCATTCTCACCCCACACTCCCATTACTCCACCCAACCCCACCCTCACCCCACTCCCTCACTCTTACCCCACACCTCAGCCTATTCATCTACCCCCATCATGAGCCCACTCCCTGCACATCTTCACCCCACTCTCACACACCCTTAAACACATGCCCATATCACCTTCCCCCTATCCCACCTCACCCTCACTCCATCACCCCTTTCCAACGCCCTCACGCCCTCCTACTCCCTCATCCTACGCCCCCACACCCCCACACCCCCACCCTAGCCAGCCTTACCGTATAGGGCAGTAAGTGCATTCTTGTGGCCCACCCTTACATTTTTTTAGCCTACACAAGGATAGGCCTAGCTAGCTGGACTTCCCACCCATCCCCTACCCGGAGATTTATGTGGCAGGGGAGCCTACGTGAGAGAGAGAGAGAGAGAGAGAGAGGGGGGGGTAATGTGATATGCGTAGGTAAGATATACGATTAAAGAAGTGAAGGGTGGAAAACACACGAGAGAGAGAGAGAGAGAGAGAGAGAGCAAGGACAGGTGTGTTGGGTGGGGTCGGGAGGTGGATGGGTGACCGGGTACTTATTATCAGAAATGTTTAACCTGTCTATCTATTGGGTATCTATTTGTCTATCTGTCTATCTGTGTAATATCTGTCCCTCAATCTGTCTATCAATCTGTCTTTCGTACATATTTTTTCCAGTAATTTATACGCATTTTGTCTGTCTGCCCGTCTCCCTCCTTACACCATCCACATATATCTGTCTGTCATCTATCTGTCTGTCTGTCTGTCTATCGATGTATCTGTCTTTCTGTCTGTCTATCGGTATCTTTCTTTCTCTGACTATCTATCCTACTCATATTTATCTGATTGTGTTTGTGTATCTATCTGTGTATCTATCTATCCATATATCTATCTTACCTTTTTTTTTTTGCAGTACAGAAGGAACAAAACGGTTCAAGCCAGGGAAGGTGTTGCGTAAAAAAAGAAAAGAAAAAAAAGCCAAGTTCAATATCCGTTCGTTTCGAGATCCCTGGACACATTGCTTAAAAGTTTGGAGGTCATAGGGAGAGGGATATACAAACTGAGGAAGACAGTTTCAGAGTTGACCTGTTGGATCCATGAATGATTGAGGGTAGCGATTAACTCCTGCGTTAGAGAGCTGAACAGAAAAGGTGTTAGAGTGCGCTGCATGACGGGTGCTACGAACCTGCCGTAATTGAGGAGTCGGAAGTAGACTGTTCAGAAGAGCAGCGATCATTGAAGTAGCGATGTTAAAGAAATAAATATGCAACAGTGCAGTGAAGTGACAGAGGATGAGAGTCAGTAAGAGAGGAGGAGTTGACGAGACGAAAAGCCTTTGACTCCACTGTGTTTAGAAGGACTGTGTGTGGTGAGCCGCCCCACACATGCGCACCCCTGCAGGTTGACTTTGCCCTTCTGCAGTCCACCATCTTCCTGTCCGGGGATAGGGAGGGAACAAGTTACATATGATTAGCGGGGTAGTGAAACAGCCTAGTCATATCGGTGCCACCAAACGAAGGCGTCCCTCTCTAGAACCGTTGAAGGGATGAATTACCTGAATACGACAGACTATACTAAGCTGAATAAAATCGTCTGGAGGTAGCAGTAATTAAATGTAAAATGGGTCACTGGACTAGAAAGGGTTAAAAGCAGACGTGGATTTGCTTTTGGAAATCTGGGGTAACAACAACATTAAATTTATTACTATTTTATGACTCTCTCTCTCTCTCTCTCCTCAAATTGGGAGTTAGGTGTCGTGTGTGTGGATAGTGATAGATAGATAGAGAGATAGATAGATAGATAGATAGATAGAGAGAGATAGAGAGAGAGAGAGTGAGAGAGAGAGAGGCGGATCTCTTCCATCCTGCCTACCTCCCTACCTGTCTTTGTTGATATTCCTGCCTCCCACTCTGAGCATCTCTTCCTACATTCTTTCGCATCCTGTACCTGCCTGTCCTCCTGCCTGCCTCTACCCCTACCCTTCCCTTCCACCCCTTCCTGCCTACCCTTTCTTGCCGTCTCCTTCCTGCCTACCCATTTCCTTCCTTCCCCCTCATTCTTAGCGTCCTCTTCCTACCTACCTCTTCTCTCTTTCCTTTCTGCCTACCCCTGCCCTCCCATTCCTGCCTACCTCTTCCCTTCCTTCCCACCCATTCCTGGCTACCCCTTCCTGCCTACCCCTTCCTGCCTACCCCTTCCTGCTACCCCTTCCTGCTACCCCTTCCTGCCTTCCCTTCCTGCCCACGCCTTCCTGCCTACCCCTTCCTGCCTACCCCTTTCTGCCTACCCTTTCCTGTCCACCCTTTCCTGCCTACCCCTTCCTGCCTACGCATTGCCTGGGATCTGCGCATTTGTCTGACGTCACTTGCTCACCTCGCCTCACTTTCATTTTTGTGCCTCTCTCTCTCTCTCTCTCTCTCTCTCTCTCTCTCTCTCTCTCTCTCACTTGGTTTTCCCCAGTTCTAATATCCCAACTGTTCCTTCCTTCCTTCCCTCCTTCCTTCCATCCATCTATCCGTCCATCCATCCATCAATCCATCCACCCTTCCTTCCTCCTTCCTTCCTTCCTTCGTTCCTTCCTTCCTTCATCCATCCATCCTTCCTTCTTTCCTTCCTTCCTTCCTTCCTTCCTTCCTTCCTTCCTTCCCTCCCTCCCTCCCTCCCTCCCTCCCTCCCTCCCTCCCTCCCTCCCTCCCTCCCTCCATTTATCTTTCCTTCTTTCCTTCCATCCTTCCTTCCTTCCTTCCTTCTGCGCATTCTTTCTTCTTTCCATCTTCACACCCTCCCTCACCTCTTCTTTCTATCTTCCCTCCCATCTTTCCTTCATTCATTCCTTCTTTCATTCCTTCATTCTTTCATTTATCACGTACATTCTTTCTTCTTTCAACCTTCTCACTTCTTCCATCTTCCTTCCTACCTTTCTTTCTTCATTCCACCCTTCCTCCTTTCCTTCCTTCCTTCATTATTCATTCATTCATTCAATCTTCCTTTTTTTTCTTCATTTTATCGCCTCGCCTCCTCCTGAAGTCCTTCCATCCTCCCTCTTTCCTTCCTTCCTTCATTTTGTATAGTTTTTCTTCCTTCAGTCTTCTCACCTCGTCCTTCCTTTCTTCATACATTCATTCATTCATTCAGTTTGTACATTCTCCTTTTAATCTTCTATCCTTCTTTCCCTCCCTCCCTCCCTCTCTCCCTCTTTCGTTTTCTCCCTGTCTTCCTCCTACCTTCCCTCTTTCCTTATCCTCAAACGCCTAATCCCTCCCTCTCTTCCTCCTCCTTTTTCTTCTTCCCTCCTTCCCTCCATTTTCTCCCTCCCTTCTTCCCTCCTTCCCTCCATTTTCTCCCTCCCTCCCTCCTTCCCTCCATTTTTTCCCTCCCTCCCTCCCTCCCTCCATTTTCTCCCTCCCTCCCTCCTTCCTTCCTTCCTTGTCCTCAAACGCCTAATCCCTCCCTCTCTTCCTCCTCCTTTTTCTCCCTCCCTCCTTCCCTCCATTTTCTCCCTCCCTCCCTTCTTCCTTGTCCTCAACGCATAATCCCTCCCTCTCTCCCTTTCTCTCCCTCAACCCCTACACCTCCCTCCCTCCTTCCCTCCCTCCCTATTTGTTGTTTATAGTTCAGGTACTACCTTTAAGCGTTCCCTCTGACCCCTCCACCTGCTGAGAGAGAGAGAGAGAGAGAGAGAGAGAGAGAGAGAGAGTAGGAGAATGTATAGAGGGAAAGATTGTTGGACGAAGGAAGTGAAGGTTAATAAATGAATAATAGATAGATAGGCAGATAGATAGGTAGATAGATAGATGGATAGATAGATAGATATATAGAAAGAAAGAGAGAGAGAGTAGGAGAATGTACAGTGTAGTGGGAAAGATTGTTGGACGGAGTGAAGGTGAATGAGTGAATGAGAGAGAGAGAGAGAGAGAGAGAGAGAGAGAGAGAGAGAGAGAGAAAGCAGTCATCCTATTCACATCACCTTGACCTTCTCACAGGTAGGGTATATTTTGTTAGGAAAGGTGCTAACTCTCTCTCTCTCTCTCTCTCTCTCTCTCTCTCTCTCCTTTCCTGTTAAATTTCCTAGCCCGGCCTTTTTCCCCCAGGTTAGGCACACTTCCTTTTACATTCCCGTTCTGCGGGTGGGAGAGGTGGGTGGGGAGAGCCTTCATCTTTCCTTTCCTTTTATTAGTAGTGTAGCAACGTGTACATGACAACTTTATTCATGGTACTTTCTCAATGGGTCGCAATACCCTTTGAGGCACTACTTTTCCTTGTAATTCCCTGTAACTCTCCTTCTGTTTGTCTTTCCTCTTTACCTTCACCTCATTCTCTCCTTCACATTTTCTTTTCTGCTTAAGTTTCCGCGCACACACACACACACACACACACACACACACACACACACACACACACACACACACACACACACACACACACACACACACACACACACACACACACACACACACACACACACACACATTCAAAACACGTACATTCTCTCTCTCTCTCTCTCTCTCTCTCTCTCTCTCGTGAGGAGTTGAGGTGCAAAAGTGTAGACCTAAGAAAAGTGCAGGTGGGTTGATTTAATAAAGAAATAGCGCCTAGAGGGGAGTGGAAGGAAGTGGAATGATGTGGAAGATGTGAGATGAGTATGTGGACGAGCTGAGAGGAATGGAGTATTGTGGAGTGGTTTGGTGTTGTCGTGCATTGGTCTGTGGTGGTGTGGAGTGGAACTGGTGTCGTGGAGTGGATGAATGTGGTGTGGAATTGGTGTCGTGGAGTGGATGAATGTGGTGTGGAATTGGTGTCGTGGAGTGGATGAATGTGGTGTGGTATGGTGTGGAGTGGAATGGTATTGTAAGGTCTGGATGGATATAGTGAGGAGTGAGGTGGTATAGCGAGGCGGTGCAGAGTGGTGTGGAGACGCTAAGTGGAGTAATGGGGTGTGAAAAGCTTTGGAATGATGTGGATTGTCGTGTTGCAGTGTGGATGGATATTGGAGTGAGGTGTTTTGGAGGTGGGTGATGTAGTAGTAGTAGTAGTAGTAGTAGCAGTAGTAGTAGTAGTAGTAGTAGTAGTAGTAGTAGTAGTAGCAGTAGTAGTAGTAGTAGTAGTAGTAGCAGTAGCAGTAGTAGTAGTAGTAGTAGTAGCAGTAGCAGTAGTAGTAGTAGTAGTAGTAGCAATAGTAGTAGTAGTAGCAGTAGTAGTAGTAGTAGTAGTTGTAGTAGTAGTAGTAGTAGGAGGAGGAGGAGGAGGAAGAGGAGGAGGAGGAGGAGGAGGAGGAGGTGAAGGAGGCTAATCTGTATGTGAATCCAGTGAACCGCAAGATTAAGTTGGCCTTCTCCTGCAGTCTACCATCCTCCTTTCAGTGGACAGGAAAGTAGTTGAGGGACGTTTGTACAGTCAGGCAGAGGAGCCGCCTGGATATGTCGGTGCCACCACGTGAAGGCGTCCCTCTCCGTCACCTATAGTTCATTCATTTTAACTAGGCGGAGATTTTCGTCCTTATGTAGCTTATTTCCCGATGCTCAGTGGCAGATTAGGGCAATACTACGGCTCAACATCCGTTCCATAGCACTTCTTCGTGACTAGCACCGTATTCTAGTGTTAATCTATTGCTGTAGCTTAATATTAAAGAAGGAGAGATGGCAATTTTACGCCTAGTTAAAGTGAACAGAGCATAGAAGAAGCTAATGACGCTAAACAATCTAATTCTTCCCTCCCCAAAAATCTATCCAGTAAAAAAATCGTTTCAGAATTACAAATATATACTAAAAAATAAATATAATCGAAATGAAGGAAGTTAAAATACTATACTCGTTTTACTCTAACTTGGCTCAAAATTGCCATCTCTTACACTTAAAATGCTGAGTTGTTGCAGTAGATTGACACTAGAATTTGGTGCTAGTCACGAAGAAGTGCTAAGGAGAGGATGTAGACAGTGAGGGTGCAGGGTGCGTTGAGCGAGTGTGCTAGGTAATGTTACTTGTGTGTGTGTGTGTGTGTGTGTGTGTGTGTGTGTGTGTGTGTGTGTGTGTATAAAAAGTTGTGTAGGTGGGAGTCGCTGTGAATGAACTGTTTTAAAGGATATGGGGACGATCATATGTGTGTATGTGTATGTGTGTGTGTGTATGTGTGTGTGTGTGTGTGTGTGTGTGTGTGTGTGTGTGTGTGTGTGTGTGTGTGTGTGTGTGTGTGTGTGAGAGAGAGAGAGAGAGAGCGTATATTGTGTTTTGTAGTGTTCGTGTTTACCTTTTATGTACGTTTTTATAGGACCGGTACTGTGTGTGTGTGTGTGTGTGTGTGTGTGTGTGTGTGTGTGTGTGTGTGTGTGTGTGTGTGTGTTTATATGTGTTTGTGTTTAGTGTTTGGTGATTGTGTGTGTGTGTTAATTTGTTTATGTGTGGTGTTTGGTGATGTGTGTGTCTGGTTGTGTTTGGTGGTGTATGTTTATTTATGTATGTGTTTGGTGATGTGTGTGTTTGTTTTTGTTGATGTGTGTATTTATTTGTTTGTATGTGTTTATTGATGAGTGTGTGTGTGTGTGTGTGTGTGTGTGTGTGTGTGTGTGTGTGTGTGTGTGTGTGTGTGTGTGTGTGCCTTATATAATGTAAATGAGGTTGGGTTGAGTTGGAGGGAGAGCAGCTTGACGGCGGAGGTGGGGAGGATAGTTAAGATGTATTCCTGGCCACCTTCTCTAGGTCTAAGGTGTCTGACTGTAGAAACTAATCACATAGAAGCCATTCAGGGTCGACCATATATAGCGCCGCTCTTCCACTCAGGCTGATTTTACCTTTGTCGCACGAACGGCTCCGTCAGCGTTTTCAGCGTCTCTCCTGCATTATTTATCCATTTCCTACTCCACTTGCCACGCCCAGTCCCACACCAGCAGACTGGGCATTCCCTAGAACAAATAGTACAATGGAGTGAGATTTTTGTGGGACGCTACTCAGAAACCTCCCTGTGTATATGTAAATGATGTTCAGGTTTTCTTGACGTGTTGCTTTGTCAGACGATTTTATTCAGCTTTAGGAACTCCTCTTCCAGGTACTTATAATAATAATAATAATAATAATAATAATTTTATTTTTACTATTATCATTGTAATTATAATCAGTTTAATTATTACGGTATTATTATTTTTATTATTATTATTATTGGTAGTAGTAGTAGTAGTAGTTTTATTATTATTATTATTATTATTAATATTATTATTTTTTATTATTATTAATATTATTTCCATTACTATTGTTTATATTATTATTATTATCACTATTATTATTATTTTTTTTTTTCAGGTACGTTGATCAGTAACCCCATCTCCTCACCCAGCACCCGGGTCTTCGTCAGGTATGAGAGAGAGAGAGAGAGAGAGAGAGAGAGAGAGAGAAAATGAATTCCCCGAGCTAGGCAACGAAGGCCATATAGCCCCGCTGGGGTTACAGGAGGGCGCTACCCCTCCCGGCAACGGTAGCCCGGGCGAGGCTCGAACTTGCGACCTCCCGATCACAAGCTCAGCGCGCTACCACTGTGCTACCGCGCCCCCCAGAGAAAGAGAGAGAGAGAGAGAGAGGGTTTAGTATCCCATAATTTATAAGTACCGGTAAGATTATTACTCATTCAGTGGTTACATTTCCCCCTCTTTATTTTTTTTTTCGGCTACTACTTGTATTTAATCATCTCAACTCCCTCCTCACGATACCTTCCCTTAGTTTATTCTTGCTGCCTCTGGACGGTTTTATTTCAGCTCAGGAAGATCATTTATAACTAATGGAATAAAGTTAACATTCAGTATGAGGGTGATTTTTACACCTGCATTTCGCGAAGCCAGAGTGGGTGTTTTGCTTTCGGCGATGTGTGTGTGTGTGTGTGTGTGTGTGTGTGTGTGTGTGTGTGTGTGTGTACATTATTTCGACTGATTTTGTGGCGGAACATCCCATATAGATTTTTTTTTTCTTGATTTTAACAGTAGATCAGAGGCCATGGTCACCAGGTAGGTCAAACATTCACCCGGCAGAATCAACTTAATTCCCATATCAGTTACGCGAAAGTTTTGGAAAGGATTGGTGGTTAGGTAAGAATGCAGTTATCATTTTTGAGATGAGTAATTCCGAAGGGTCACAGGGCAGTATGTCTCGTGTCAGTGTGTGTTAAGAAAATAAACAGTTTTCATCCAGTTGTAGCCAAACTTGGTGGAAGGGATGAGTGTCGGCCATGGAGCAAACTTTTTTAATAGGTCAGAGGTCAGGGTCAACGTAAGAGTTAGTAACCGATTAACACCAAACTTTAGGAGAGGGTTAACGGTTAGAAATGATCAAATGGATTCAATTTTTAGGAAAACTATAGTGAATTTTTCTGCACCTTGCTGTTGAAACCTACTTAAGTGTCCATTCTTGCAGGTGAATGGTCGATGTTATAAGAACTCGAGTAACAGAAAGCTCCTTATGGTTCCAATTCTACCTTTATACTCAGTTGATGTAATTAATATCAACAGGTGAGTTTTAATCACAAATAATAGCCCAGTCTTTGAAAGTATTAAGTAGCATGCAAAACACAGTAGTATAAGAGATATCGGATAAAGACACAGGCAGATTTTAAACTGAACACTGACGGGCTTTCTTATGCACAGATTACAGGGTGTATGAGACGCTGAGAAATATGCCGGAGTTTCCACATTGTTTTTCATCTGTAATATTTCCCTTGTGTCTTCATGCATAAAACACTCTCTTAATAGCAAAAGAAAATTGTCTGACATCTTAGCATTTGAGCCATTAAGATATAGTGTTATTAATGTTACGTGGCATTTCTGTAATTACTACGATGGTGATTGCAATAGTTTGGCTGTGTGGAGTGATTAGAGGGTGAGAGACTGACTAGGAGAGAGTATGATGTTGATAATTGCCACGTAGGAGTATATGAGCTTCTTAACACACCCGTACTTATTGGATTAGCCCCAATATCCCCCCCTCCTCCCCCCCACTCCTTCCCCTCTGGTTGTCTTTGACCTGCCCCGAGAGAGAGAGAGAGAGAGGGAGAGAGAGACTTGAAATGTGTTTGCCTCTCTCTCTCTCTCTCTCTCTCTCTCTCTCTCTCTCCCTCCCTCCCCTTTACCTTTCCTTCTCTTCCTTTTTCCTGTTCCCTCATTCCTCTTCTTCATCTTTCTCCTTCCCTCCCTCTTTCTCCCTCCCCCTCCCTCTTTCTCCCTCCCCCTCCCTCTTCCTTTTTTCATCTCCCTTAGTTCTCTTCTTCCTCCCTTCCCCCCCTTCCCCCTTCTTTCTCTCCCTTTTCCCTTCCCCCCGTTAGTTCCTTCATCTCTGTTTTACCTTCTTCCTTCCCATCCTACCTGACCCTCCCTCTCCTCCACCTATCATTTTCTCCACTCCCTCTTCATTTTCCCCTCCCCTCATTACCTCTCCTCCCTCTCCCCTCTCTCCCTCCCTCTCTTCCCCCTTCTCTCCCTCCCTCTCCTCCCCCTTCCCTCCCTCGCTCCTCCCTCCCCCTCCTCCAGGTGGGGTGACAGGTGCAGTGGGAAGGAACCTCAATTAACGGGACTATTTTTTCCCTCGGCTTCTCTTCCCCCCTCCCTCCTCCCCCACTCCTCCCCCTCTCTCCTCCCCACTTCCCCCTCCCCTTCCCCGGTCCTTACGCGTCCTACCTCCCTCTTCCCCTCTCCCTCCCCTCCCCTTCTCCCTCCCTTCCATCTCTTTCCCTCACCTTTTCCTCTTCTTCCCTCTCCTCCTTCCTCACCGTCTTCACTCCCCTCTCTTCCTCCTCCTTCCCTCCCCTCTCTCCCACTCCCCACCTCCCGTCTCTCCCACTCCCCACCTCCCCTCCCTCCCCACAGTTATTATGCGTCTTTCCTTCATACAGACACCTTATCTATCTCTTTTCATCCATCTCATCTTCCCTTCTATCCCTCTTCCCTTTCCCTTCCTCCCTTTCCCTTTTCCATTCCTCCCATCCCCTCAGCCCCTTCCTCTCCCATCTCTCTCTCACTCCCCTTTCCTTCCCAGAGAGAGAGAGAGAGAGAGAGAGAGAGAGAGTTACCGGGGAAGTGTGCTGTGAGGTGTTAGGTAATTAGACAACACACACTCACACAAAAACTGGTTTGCACACACACACACACACACACACACACACACACACACACACACACACACACACACACACACACACACACACACACACACATCGACTCAATATTTCTTTCCACCTCTTCTCTCTCTCTCTCTCTCTCTCTCTCTCTCTCTCTCTCTCTCACTCTCAGCACATCTCCCCACCACCACAATTACATAACACATCGCCACATTTGAACCCTGACCCTTACACGCAGGTAGAGGTCACACAACTTCACTAATTAACCTGACCCAGTTCCAGGTATCGTAATGTGGGTCGGGGAACAAGGTGTGGGCGTCTCAGGTGCTCTGGTTAATATTCTACGTAGTATATTACCACAGGTCAGGGGCTGTGGCTTTTTTTTTTTTTTTTTCCGCCTCGGAGGGGCTTGGGAACGGGTATTGTTTTCCCTCGGTTTGCCTGCTGTCTGTTTGTTTCTTTGTTTGTCTGTCTGTTACCACTTTACTAACTACTGGTGCGATTTTGGCTAATATTACAGGGATGATGGGCTATTACCTGATCGCCTGATTAAACTTTGGGCCAAACTGGGCCAAGGCCCTGGCTGTCGGGCCAAAAAATGCAGGGAAAATAACGGGGACGGGTTACAATCATTTGTTCGCCATAACTCCTATCAGATTCGTCATCTCGACATGAAACCAAAACCTAAAGGTGCGTCTTTCAAATCTGCATCCTATAACATACCTCATTACATCAGGGGCGTCACCCCCTAGATAGCGGAAGGGGGGTCAGTGTCAGGTGGGTCGGGCCTAAAATTTCAAATGGGCACAAAATCGTCAGTTTTCACCCGATTTACTCCAAATATGATATGTGACATCGTTGACTAGATATCCTGCTGTAGTTTATACGTCGTCACTAAAATGACTGCCTGGGATGGGTTTACTGTGCCTTGGCACCGCTTCTTCTTTTCTCTTTTTTGTAGCGGGGTAGTGAATGGACAGGTGTGTGGGTGTGGTGTGTGGATGCTTTGTAGGTGTTTTTTGTGCTAGTTTTTTTTTTTCCCCCGCCAATCTCACTCACTCCTGAAAGCCCTCAAACACACACACACACACACACACACACACACACACACACACACACACACACACTGATTAGGCTGATTGTTTCTACACGCACACGTATTTAACAACATGACCTAAATTGATCTTTGTTAACGTAGAGGCACACGATTGAATCAAGTCGCATTTTTATTTGTTTCTTACCTTCCTGTGAAATTTCCTTCGGGTATTTCTATCGCATAAGTTTGTCTTTTTTTCTTTTACAGTTTCTTTTCGGAGGGTTTGGAGGGTGGGGGAGAGCTTTCTTGTTTTTCTGTCGCTTTTTTTAATGTTTGCTGAGTAAGAACATTATTCTTGAGGCCACATTGCCTTGTTTGGAACGTGAGGTTCGTGTGTGTGTGTGTGTGTGTGTGTGTGTGTGTGTCTCTCTCTCTCTCTCTCTCTCTCTCTCTCACACACACACACACACACACACACACACACACATTTTGTCACTGCCATCACAATCCCCTCTCATTTTCCATCCACACACTGCCATCTGGTGACTGAAGGTGTGATTGGAGGTACACGCACTCTGCACGCACTTCGCACGCAATCTGCTATCTCTGCACGCATTTTTACACGCAGGCTCCTATGTATGCAGTTTGTCACGCACGCACACGCACTCCTTCGACTCTCACACGTACTCACACATCTACGCACAGGTTCATTGAACATCCATTAACGCATTCTTCTGTTTACTATACGCACTCAAACATCCCTATGCACATTCTTGCACGCAGACAGATATACACCCTTACTTGCACTCACACGCGCTCCGCTACTCCTTCTCACTCGCACCTCACACACATTTAGTAGTTCTATTCGTATTCTTACACGCAGACTCGTATACGCTCGCACTCAACCACACACACACACACACACACACACACACACACACACACACACACACACACACACACACACACACACACACACACACACACACACGTGTGGGTACACACAAACTATGATATGCGGAAACACACACAGTCACGTACGCGACTAGTTAGGTACACCTGTTGCACACACACACACACACACACACACACACACACACACACACACACACACACACACACACACACACACACACACACACCAAATGACAGGCGGCAGAGGAAGTGCTACGTCACTGTAATGCATTCAAGCCGAAAATGTCCAAGTGTTTGTGGTATGAATGGGTGTAGATGTGGTGTGATGTGGGCCAGTAGGTTGTGGTGTATTGGTGTGATGTGTAGTGGTTTTATCTTACTGTGGTGGTGGTGTACCGGTATGATGTGATGTGGTGTGGTATGAGCGTATGTGCTATGTGGATGGGTGTTGTGGTACTATGATGTGGTGTAGTTGGTTGTGGTGTACTGGTGTGGTGTGTTGGCTTAGTGGTGTTTTGTGTGGTGTAGTGGTGTGTTGTGGTGTAGTAGTGGTATTGTGGTGTGGTGTATAAGTGTGCATGTGTTTGTGGTGGTTATGGTGGTAGCCAAGTGGTGGTGTCATGTGAGCTAGTGTGTTGTGGTGTATTGGTGTGGTGTTGTGGTGTATTGGTATGGTATTGTGGTGTATCGGTGTGGTGTTGTGGTGTATTGGTGTGATGTAGTGTATCAGTATGGTGTTGTGGTGTATTGGTGCGGTGTTGTGGTGTTCTGTTGTGGTGTATTGGCATGGTATTGTAGTGTATCGGTGTGGTGTTGTGGTGTACTGGTGTGGTGTTGTAGTGTATATGTGTGGTGTATTGGTGTGGTGTTGTGGTGTACTGGTGTGGTGTTTTAGTGTATATGTGTGGTGTATTGGTGTGGTGTTGTGGTGTATTGGTGTGGTGTTGTGGTGTATCGGTGTGGTGTATTGGTATGGTGTAGAGGTGTCGGAGTTAAGTGTGTTGGCGTGGTGGTGTATGGTGTAGATGTGTGTAAATGTTTACGGGTGTTTCTGGTTAGTGGTGTGATGTGGTGTTATTATCGCGTTCAGTGGAGTGGCTGTTTGAACCGTTCTAGCGTAGTATGATAGTGTGAGTTGATGTAATAGGGTGAAACGTAGCGATTTAGTGTGTTTTAGTAATCTAGTGTGATGGTGAGTGGTTGGCAGATATGGGGGTTAAGTGGTATGGTACGGTAGTGTGATTGTTGATTATATAGGATGGGAATAGGTGGTGAAAGGTGTGATATTGAGAGAGAGAGAGAGAGAGAGAGAGAGAGAGAGAGAGAGAGAGAGAGAGAGAGAGAGAGAGAGTGGTTTTATCACTGAGCCGTTCTCGACAGACACATAAAATAAATGGTCTATATTGGCTCTGTGTGTGTGTGTGTGTGTGTGTGTGTGTGTGTGTGGGTGGGTGGGTGGGTGGGTGAGTGTGTGTGTGTGTGGGGGTGGGGGTGGGGGGGGTGTGGATGTGATACTTGGTAGGGTGTGGTGTGGCAGTGTGAGATGTTTGTGAGATGTGGCAGTGTCAGGTAGGTGTGTATATGTGTGTGTGTGTGTGTGTGTGTGTGTGTGTGTGTGTGTGTGTGAGAGAGAGAGAGAGAGAGAGAGAGAGAGAGAGGGTCGTAGTATTGTGCCAGTATTTTTTTATTGCACACTGACTTTTCCAGCTGTCTATATATACATCAAAGCACGTATCAACTTTGACATTATGCATCCACTGGGTAACTCCTTCTGCATGATACTGACTTTCTCTTTTAGTCTTGCTTCTGACAGGCGATTTTATTCTGCT
>NC_136992.1:3105000-3110000 GCF_032717465.1 Coenobita brevimanus | reverse complement strand
GAAAGATATGAATAGAGAATAGGAGGGTTAGAGGAAAAGAAGAATGGGGGTAGAAAGATAGGAAGAGGGAAGAGGAAGAGTATAAGGAGAAAGACAGGAAGAGGGAAGAGGAGAGGTAGAAGGAAGAGAGATCAGAAGAAGGAAGGGAGAAAGATAGGAAGAGAGAGGAGAGAAGAGACTCGAGGAAGAGGGAAGAAGATTGGGAGAAAAATAGGAAGACGGAGGAGAAAGGGAAGGGATAAAAACAAAGGGAGAAAGAGAGAGGATAGAAGAATGGCGGGGAGAAAGAGGGGAGGAGACAGAGGGAAAGAGGAGAAAAAATAGGTATAGGTGATGCTGTGGAGCAATATAGGCTGTACCAAGTGACTGAATCTGTGGGTACAATTCATACATCTGAACAATTGAGGGCACTAAAATATAGTTGCTGTTTTTACTTTTTTTTTTCTTTTTCCTGAAGCGTTTCCTGCCAGTCATCACCTTAGGTCACCTTTACCGCTGTGCAGATGAACACGATTCCCCTCAGGTTTTGTGTCAGTCATGTGCCCTCTTTACGTAATGCCCACTCTCTTTTTCTGTACGTACACTCACACACGCACAATTATATATATATATATATATATATATATATATAGAGAGAGAGAGAGAGAGAGAGAGAGAGAGAGAGAGAGAGAGAGAAAGAAATAGATATGTCTGTCTATCTATCTATCTATCTATCTATCTATCTATCTATCTATCTATCTATATATATATATATATATATATATATATATATGTATATATCTATCTATCTATAGATTTATATATATATATATATATATATTGATAGATATATGTATATATATATATATATATCTCCGCCAACCGACATGTTGACACGTAGGGAACTCGTATGGATTGGTTATATGGTTACCACCCAGCGTTGTAAATGGTTTCCTGGCTTACAGGAAAATGGACATGTCACTCATTGTAAAGCCACCTGAAAAGATAAGAAGAGTAATAAAACGCGACAGAAGAGATGGGAGAAATAGGAAGAAAGGAGGGCAGCCACAGAAAAAGAACGATAAAGGTGAAGGAAGAGGTAGGCAGCACTACATCAGGTGAGTGAATGATGGTCGCCCCCACCTAACACCGCATGAATGATGATGTATATAATGCATTGTCTGTTCATTATTAATTTTGATGCTGAATATAATTTCGAAATGTGGAATGTAAATATTCTTATCAGTTTTATTTAAGCAGTTTAATGAGCCAATAGTAATAACAGCACGAGCAAGGAGAAGCGGGCTAATTACTTCACATCAGGCAATTAGTGTCAACCACGGGTATATTATTTTCAGAGTTGACCTTCAAAGTAGGATAATCACCATCATCAATACCACAGCTGCACATCCCTCTGACGTCAATGATGTTTCTCTCTCTCTCTCTCTCTCTCTCTCTCTCTCTCTCTCTCACACACACACACACACACACACACACACACACACACACACACACACACACACACACACACACACACACACACAGCGTCCTTCATAGAGTTCAACAGCCTTTTGTCATCCTCTTGCTCCTCTCATCCACTTCCTTACCTTTGTTCACTCATCCGACACTGAGTACATAATATTCTTCTATCTATCGGTGTTCATCTATCTATCTATCAGTGGATCAATCTTTTTATGGGCCTTTTTATATGTCTTCCTTGTATATCTATCTATCTGTCTCTATCTATTTGTATCACTCTGTCTATCTACCTGTCTGTCTGTGTGTATCTGTCTATCTGTCTTTTTATCTGTCTATATTTCTTCTGTCATATGCTTTGTCTGACCACACACACACACACACACACACACACACACACACACACACACACACACTGAAATTAGATGCATAAGGTGTGGGCGAAATAGATAGTGTGTGTGTGTGTGTGTGTGTGTGTGTGTGTGTGAGAGAGAGAGAGAGAGAGAGAGAGAGAGAGAGAGAGAGAGAGAGAGAGGGAAGGATGGGAGGAGCAAACAGGAAGGGAGAGAAAAGGATAAAAGGGAGGGAAGGGAGAGAGGGGTTAGGGCAAGGTGAAGGGAGGTAGAAGGGAGGGAAGAAAAGAGGGGAGGGAGGGAGGGAGGGGAGAAGTAAGGCGGGGAGGAGAGTGGAAGGGGATAAGGGGGTGGGGAGAAGAGGGTGAGAGATATTAGGGAAGTAGGGAGAAATGGGAGCAGGGAGAGAAGGGAGGTGGGAGGGACGAGAGAGAGAGAGAGAGAGATGCAAGGATGATCGATAGAAAAATGAAAGACGTACGGAAGAGATAGACATTAAAGAGAATGAATTAGAATTAGAGAGAAAAAGTAAAGAAAGTGAATTAGCGTTAGAGAGAGAAATTAAAGAGAGTGAGAGAGCGTGATTCATTATGGGAGAGTAACGGGGTTTGTGAGAATTAACCCCTCACCGCTGCCGTTAGGAGAGAGAGAGAGAGAGAGAGAGAAGAGAGAGAGACGGACTATCGCGTTTATACCCCAAATAAAACACATAAAAAAATAGACATGACAGATAGATAGATAGATAGATATTTAGATAGATAGATAGATAGATGAATACTAGAACTGGGTGGCAAATAGATAAAGGTTTTGTGACCCTAATATTGATATACATGGCAGATAGATGGATGGATAGATAGATGGATAGATGGAAAAATAGATAAATAGATAGATGGATGAATAGATAGATAGATGGATGGACGGATAGATAGATAGATAGATAGATGGGTGGATGAATGGATGGATGGATGGATAGATATGTAGATGGATAGATAGGTAGATAGATAGATGGATAGATAGATAGGTAAATAGATATATAGACGGATGGATAGATAAATAGAAGTAGGTAGATTGATAGATAGATAGATGGATAGTTAGATAGATAGATAGATCGATTCATGGACAGCTAGATAAACTCTGGGAATGGGCAGGAGTAGATAACACCATTGATATTCCTTCATTTCCTGTTAACTCTATACACTGGTTTTGTTGGCTTGGATTCAGGTCAGAGGTGTGTGTGTGTGTGTGTGTGTGTGTGTGTGTGTGTGTGTGTGGAGAAAAATATCAAGTCCCTGGAAAGAAAAACAGATGCAGAGAGGGAAATAGAGAGAGAGAGAGAGCATCAAGTGCAGAGAAGGAGCCCAAGAATGAGGTGAGGAAGGACTTTGATCAGCTTAATGAAATCGTCTGGAGTCCGTCCATTTTAACCTGTCGATTTTAATTTGCAGCATATTTCACGTGGCTCAGTGACAGAATAACACAGTAGCTCCTTTCCATGGCACTTCTTCGTGACTAGCATGGTCTTATCCTAAACTCATACTGCGCCCCAAGAGTTCGGAGAGATGGTAATTTTAGGCCAAGGGAGATTAAAGAAAAAAAAAACACGCCTTATTGTGGTATCTTTGTCTTATTCTTCCTCCAGACGATTTTATTCAGCCTTAGACTTTTTATTGGAGGGGTTTGATACGGTCTTGATTTAACCTCTCTCTCTCTCCCTCTCTCTCTCGCAAGGAAAATAGTCTTCCGTTAACTAGAAGAAAATGAAAAAGAAAATCTCGGCTTGAAGAGGTTAAGGGATGAGTGTGTGGATGAAACTGATGGATGTGGAAGACCAGATGGATGGATGGATGGATGAGTGGGTGGGTGGGTGGATGGATGGATGGATGGGTTGGTGGGTGGATGGATGGATGGATGGGTTGGTGGGTGGGTGGATGGATGGATGGATGGATGGATGGATGGGTTGGTGGGTGGGTGGATGGATGGATGGATGGATGGATGGGTTGGTGGGTGGGTGGGTGGGTGGATGGATGGATGGATGGATGGATGGATGGGTTGGTGGGTGGGTGGATGGATGGATGGATGAATGAATGGATGGGTTGGTGGGTGGGTGGGTGGGTGGGTGGATGGATGGATGGATGGATGGATAGATGGATGGATGGGTGGGTGGATGGATGGATGGATGAATAAATGAATATAGATTGACATAAATGGATGGCTAGTAGGAAAGAGCGACAGAAAGTAAATATATAGGCACAGGCAGAGATAGATAGATAGATGGACAGATAGACAGATACAGATATTAGATAGATAGATAGACAGATGGATAGACAGGGATGAGTGACCTGTTAAATGTCAGAGTGAATGGATGAGACAGATGGATGGGCAGAAGCCAGACGGTATCGGTGGTTGGATGGTTGGTGGATGATGGATGGATGGGTGGAGGAAGTGGAGCATGGATGGTTAATGGGCAGTGGATGGTTACGTTGTTTATTGCCACACCTTTCACTCCACTCAGGTAAACAAGATACTCATGTTTGTATATTCGTAAACAAGACCATTATGTTTGCTTATTTGCTTGTATATTCATCTTGCTTTTGCTCAAATATAATGTTAGCAGTTTCCATGTTATTTATTTCTTGCTTAGGAGTGCTAGATTATAATTATATCTGCTTACGTTTATCTATTTTTTTTTATCATTTATTTACCTCTCCCTTGTTTATTTTAGGAACTACATATTTATTTTGATCTATTTATTCATAATTATAATGTGTTTTTATTTATGATCCAAGTGGAGTAATGTATTTTGATCCCTCGCATTGTTTATATATTTGTTCGCTAAATTTAGTAATATTTTGACATATCTATCTATCTCTGTCTGTCTGTCTATTTATCTATCTGTCTATCTATCTATATTTATTTATCTATCCATCTATTCCTTTTTTTTCTAATTCCTATAAGTAAATGGACTGTATAGTGACTCAGTTATCATTATTTGCAATTGTACATTCTTTCCTCTAAGTTTTAATATAAGTAGCTTGGTGTGGATGAATATGAGTGGTGTGGATGACAGAGTGTGGATAGTAGTGTGGATGGCGGTCTGGGAGTAATGTGGATGACCGAGGGTAGGGATGCCTCCACCATATGTTCTTGTGGAGGTGGTAGTAACAGTCCACGCCACCACACCACTCCACTTGA
>NC_136992.1:3050000-3102500 GCF_032717465.1 Coenobita brevimanus | reverse complement strand
TGGTAGAGTGTTAATTATGAGAGTTAGAGAGGGTACAGAGGGAGTGATTAGTGATGAGCAGTGTGGCTTTAGGAGAGGGAGGGATGCGTTGATCAGGTGTTTGCTGTGAGACAAGTGTGTGAAAAGTATTTAGCGAAAGGCAAGGATGTGTTTTGGGCATTTATGGATTTAGAGAAAGCGTATGATAGAATTGATAGGGAGGCTTTGTGGACTGTTTTAAGATTGTATGGACTTGATGGTAGGTTACTAAAAGGGGTGAAAAGTTTTTATGTAAATAGTAGAGCGTGTGTAAGAGTGGGAAATGCTGTGAGTGATTGGTTTCCCGTGAGAGTGGGGCTGCGACAGGGATGTGTGATGTCGCCTTGGTTGTTTTAATATTTACATGGATGGTGTTGTAAGGGAGGTGAATGCAAGAGTTTTAGGTGGCCTGAGTCTGGTAAATGTTGATGGAGGAGAGTGGAATCTGAAGCAGCTGCTGTTTGCAGATGATACTGCACTGGTGACTGATTCAGAGGAGAGATTGAGACAGTTGGTAGAGGAGTTTGGAAGGGTGTGTGAAAGGAGGAAATTGAAAGTAAATGAGAATAAGAGTAAAGTGATGAAGTGTACGAGGTTGATAGATGGTAGGGGGATGAATATAGTTTTGAATGGTGAGTTGCTTGAGGAGGTAGATTGCTTTAAATATCTAGGGTCACATGTTGCTGTGGATGGAAGAATAGATGCAGAAGTGAAGTTTAGAATAAATGAAGTAGGAAAGGTGCTGGGAGGAATGAAAAAAGTGTTTAAATGTCGTTCGCTTAGAATGGATGTAAAGAGAAGGCTGTATGAGGGTGTTGTGGTACCGACTGCATTATATGGGGCTGAAACATGGAATATGGGTGTAGCAGAGAGGAAAAGTTTGAATGTAATGGAGATGAGATGTCTGAGGAGTATGTGTGGAGTGACGCGTATGGATCGGGTGCGAAATGATGAAGTGCGAAGGAGAACTGGAGTTGTTCGGGAGATGGCTGGCAGAGTTGAGCAGAGGGTGTTGCAATGGTTTGGGCATATGGAGAGAATGGATAATGAGCGATTGGTGAAAAAGATAACTAGATCTGATGTGAGAGGTGTAAGGCTGAGAGGAAGACCACGAATAGGATGGATGGACAGTGTGAAGAGAGCGCTGGATGCGAGAGGGATGTCTGTTGAGCAAGGAAGAGTGGCTGTGCGTGACAGAAATAAATGGAGAGAAATTGTGAATGAATAAGTGATGACGCAGCCCTGAGGGGATATTCTCCCGCATTTGGTCTGATCAGCTGATCAGGTCAGGTGCAGGTAAGGGGATGGGTCTGTTATGATGTGGCAGGGGTAAACCAGTTCTGCTGTCGGGCCCTGCTGCGGATGTCACTGATTGCATTGCCCAGTTGACCCTTGTGCGGTGTGGTGCGGTGAGGATCTGTCCGTTCTCCCTTTTGGGGCTAAGATGCGAATGAATGTGTTTGAATGGATGAGTAAATGGAGAGTGAGTCGTCCTGTCTCGGCTACCTCCCTTTCCTTGGGGGAAGCAGCCTAGGTATATAGATAGATAGATAGATTATTATTATTATTTTGAGGAAAGAACACAAGACAGGGAAAAGATTCTGATGTCGTTGATCATCCTGCAGATTTAAGATGAGTGTTGAAGGATATAATTATGTTCATTTCAAATTTACAATAGTTGAGATATGGATTTTATTATTATTATTATTATTATTATTATTATTACTACTACTACTACTACTACTACTACTACTACTACTACTTCTACTACTACTACTACTACTACTACTACTACTGCTACTATTACTACTACTACTACTATTATCATTATTATTATTATTATTATTATTATTATTATTAATATTATTGTTGTTGTTGTTATTGCATTTGAAGAATTCAGAGTTTTTTAAAATTAAGACCTGAATGGATGGTGAGTTTCTCTCTCTCTCTCTCTCTCTGTCTCTCTCTCTGTGGTGAATATAGGGCTCAGTGCAGACCCGTGTGTGCACATTCACGCTCCCACGCTTACACACACAAGCACACACACGCACGCTTACATGGAGGAAAAAGCACACAGACACACGATCAAGCAAACACGGGGACATGCATACAAGAGCACACACTACACACATACAAACAAACGCGCGCGCTACACACACACACACACACACACACACACACACACACACACACACACACACACACACACACACACACACACACACACACAGGTATTGTGCCGTACAGCTGTTGAGATCACTGTAACGGGAAGATGATCCAGGTGTGTGTGTGTGTGTGTGTGTGTGTGTGTGTGTGTGTAGGCATTCAAGTGTTTAAGTATGCTGGATAAGTAACAAAACATTCTATATAGACTTAGTAAATGTATAAGTGTGTGTTGTGTGTGTGTGTGTGTGTGTGTGTGTGTGTGTGTGTGTGTGTGTGTGTGTGAGTAAATGAGTAAGAGCTACTGTAGGTGTAATTAACGCCACCTGAGGACACCTTTGTGAGTGTTACAGGTGAGATTAATTTTAGTTTGAAGGATGGATTCATTAGAGACAGGTATAAAAGTACGTTCAACAGGTGTATGGGGCAGTGCGACGTGGAGTGTTAGGTGTATGATCGGTGTATGAAGCTGTTTAGCGTTGTGGTGTATGGGGCAGTGTGGCGTGGTGTAGTGTATGATGGGTTCGTGCAGCTGTGTGGCGTGGCGTGGTGTGTGGAGGAGTGTGGTGTCGAGTGGTATGAATGAATGTGGTTTGATGGGTGTTGGTATGAGCCCTGACAGGTGTATGGGGCAGTGTGCAGTGTATGAAATGTATAATAGGTGTATGAAGTTGTATGGCGTGGAGTGGTACAAGGGGCGTGAAAAAGGCATCTGTGAGGGTGGATGGAATAGGAGGAGGAGGAGGAGGGGGAGAGGCAAAGGGGGAGGAAGGGATAGAAAGGATAGAGGAAGTGGTTGGATAGTGGGGAGAGTGGAGGTCAGACACCCTTCCACACAATCACTAGTTCCATATTGTGCCCTAGTACACCACTGATCATTTTCGAAGCATGGTGACGAGGAACACTATAAGCAGGGGAGCAGAAGGAGGAATGGTGCTTCTGTTCATCACGTCTGCATCATCAAGTTCGGCGTATTTTTTATCACCATTCACCAACACAGCAGATGCCCGGTGACGGTGTGGAGGGGGCTTAAGGGGAAAGAGGAATTAACTGAGTGAGGATGAGGATGGTGTCACGGGGATTTTATAACATCACGGTAATTTTGGAATAAATGCTTAAATATTATTTAATTGATAATAATATTCAATAATATTGAAGAGCAAGGACAATGATTGTCTTGCTACATCAAGCAATGATTACTTTACGCTGCTTCTTCGCACGATTCTCTGAGAACGAGAATTTTTAAACTTTCTCAAGAGTACACAGCAGAGACTAATTACTCACAAATGCTGAATTAGTACTGTTAGCCTCTGGAGAAAGTTACTTCACCCCTGACAATAAATAACTAATACTAATAATAATAATAGGTCCTTGCTGATGCTTAACTCCTGGCACAACGGATTTTAAGTTAATACAACAAGACTGGTCTAAGTACCAGTTATGAATAGTAAAACATGTATGCAAGCTAGGAGCTATGTGGGAAATAAGCTTAGTTATGGAGAAATGAAACAAGAGTTGACTTTACATTAAGCTCAAGAAAAAGAACTGTTAAATTTATTGATTACAAAAAATAAATTTAACGTTACATTGCAAATCAAATCAATGAGACCGCACTCACTCACTCACGCAGAAGGTAAATACTTACGCCTAGGAAAAAAACACCTTAATTAAACTCTTAAGACTAGGGAAATACAAGAAGGAAATACTATAGTTGATGAATGCTTTGTATCACCAAGGTGGGAGTACTGGAGACTGTGATCTTGTGGAGCTTGGGTGCTAGCTGACCTCTCCTCTCACACTTCTGGAGCACAGGACCTCTCTCCATCAAAGCAACAACTAGACTAAGTCGTGGGAAACAAAAGTGGAGCACTAGGCCGCATTTTTCTAACGGTCGAGGCAAGCAGGGGCGAACAATAAAGAAACAATAGTATCGCTCAGTAGAGCACTTTGTGACGTGCAATAAATCGGTCACTTTTGAAAACAGTGACGAATGTTTTGAAAAGTATACCCCGAAATGGAGAGAGAAACGGTTAACTGAGCGATACACAGTGAGTTTTCCACTAATAGTTCGTGGCTTCTCACAAAAGGGGAATGTCGCGAATTTGATTCGTGACAGATGGTCAGTGAGAAGGGAGGGCTAGGGGAAGGGGTGGGGGAGGGATGAATAGGAAGAAAGAATGGGGAGAGGGAGGGGGTGGATAATGAGAAGGAAGGGTGTGGGTGAGAGGGGGGATTGGACAGTGGTAGATGAGAAGGGGAAGGGAATTGGGGGTTAGGGAGAGGATGGAGGATAGGCAGGGGACGGGGTAAGGAACTGGAGGGGTGAAGAGTAGACTGAGGGAGGGGGAGAAAGAAGTAGGCAGGGATGAGCTGAGGGGAAGGAGGGTGAGGGAGGAGAGGGGAGGGTCATGGGTAGGGGGAGGTGGGGAGAAATGAATTGGGAAGATGAGCAGGGAGGGAAATGTTGAGTCATAGTAGTACCGAAAGGAACTTATGGTACGAAGAGAGAGAGAGAGGCTAAATATTTTGTCATCGTTTCTGCTGTCATGTTTACTTTCACATATCCTCTTTGCTGTTGGTCCTTCCCTCCCTCTTCTTTCCCCTTCCCTCTCTCCACTCCCTTCCCCTTTCCCCCCCTTTCCCCTGTCCTCTCCTTCCCCCATCTCCCTTCAGAGTCCTTTCCCGTCCTTCTTTCCCTTCTCTTTGCCTTCCTCCTCCTCCCTATTTCTTCCATTTTCTTATCCTTATTTTTCCATTCTTCACCCTTCATCTCCCTTACGTATTTCCTCTTCTCTTCCCCATCGTCTCTCAAAATTTCTCTCATTCCCCATCATTTTCCCCCTCCTCCTTTCCTCTTTCCTTTTCCCAGTCTCCCTACACTCCTCTCTTTCCATCACCCCCTACCCAATTTTCCCTTCTGCTCCCTCCCTCCCTCCCCTCTTTTCTCTCCCCCTCCCCTTCCCCCCCTTGCTCTTCCCCTCTCCTTTCCCCCTTGCTCTCCCCCCTCCTCTTCCCCTCTTTTCTTCCCCCTCCCTTTCCCCCCCTTGCTCTCCTTTTCCCCTTACCCCTATGCCTCTCCCACCTTCCCCCCTATGTCTCCCCTTCCCCCCCTCCCCTCTACTTCCTGCTGAGTCGTCTAGACGGCGGTAAGACAGCCTACTTCCTCCTTGCTTTATTTACCACAATTATTTCCTCATTTTACCTCACTTATTGCTAGAATTACTGTTATCATCTTTACTGGGGTATTTTATTTCAGTTATCCCTTCATTTATCGTCATTATTGCTCTTATCTTTGTTATTTATTGAGGTGTAAAGGCAGAGTGAGAAGAAAGTGAGTTTTATTAGTCTTTTGGTGTTATCGTTATTATTGCTTTATCTTTATTTTTCTTTATTATTGTTTGATACGTAGCTTATTCTTTTATTGCTATAATTTTCATATTCCTTCTTATTGGTGTTAAGATGTTGGCCTGCGGAGAGAGAGAGAGAGAGAGAGAGAGAGGTTACCATAAATATCTATCCTATCCTACTATATCTAACCCATCCACTTAGAAATTTATCCACTAGAATTAGTAGAATGATTTGGTGGAAGTTAGAAGAATATTATGAAAGATTTAATGGTAATAAAGTGGATCATTGCAGTATCTAGCTCGTCCACGAAGGAATTTAACTCCGAAGGTGAACAGAATTATTTGGGGGTAAATGAAATGTAATTGTTGTGGCTAATTGTGGTTAATTGTGAATGTTTCTAAGCCTTCCACTAAGAGAGAGAGAGAGAGAGAGAGAGAGAGAGAAGCTTTTGGTCGTAAGCTAGAGTAAGACTGAATCGTGCCATAGGTGTGAAGTGGTTGATTGAGACATATTACAACAGGTCTTCCCAAAATATAACCATTTTTTTCGTTGTGGCAAGAATAAGCTTTAAGTCATCAGAGTGAAGGGGTTGCCAAGGAATTTCACGTGAAAAATGGCATAACTTTAATAAATCTGAATGTTTGTTTCCATCGCACACCTTTGTTTGTGTTTACATTGAGGTGACGGAAGTGTTTAAGGGTCGGTCTATGTAAACATCTTATTCTGTGTTTACGGCTGAGTGTAGGTGTATTTACGCAAACATTCTCCATTTGTTTACCTTCGGGAGAGAGAAATTTGTAGCATCCCTCTAAGTAAACATTATTTTTGTGTTTATAGTTGAATGTCAAATGTGTAAAGATAAGTAGAAGGACGTATTCTGTACTTATAAGGATGCATTCTGTACTTTTTTAAGGTTATGAGTAAACATTCTACTTTTTATGGTCAATCTGAGTAAACATTCTCCTTTTTTATTGTGTTTACAGTGGAAGATGAAAGTTGTTTATATTAATTAGAGATGCCTGGTGGTCTAGTGGTCTGAGGCGCCTTTAGGGGTGAAGGTCATGTACGCATCAATTTGAGTTGCTAAGAGGCGACGTTTTTTCTGCCATTTAGTCCCACAAAGGGTTTAGCCTGGTCACCTACCCTTAAATGGTAATGTGAGAGAGAGAGAGAGAGAGAGAGAGAGAGAGAGAGAGAGAGAGAGAGAGAGACAGACGAAGAGAAAGTTTGGAGGGCGTGAGGGAAGGAGGGGAATGGTGGGGGAGGGCGGGCGGGTCCACTAGCCTAAGGGGGGAGTCCTTCTAGTTTCATTCATCCCAGCTCAGGGTCACTCCTACTGGTGTGTCTGGCCGGGTGTCTGCGGGGGAGGCGGTGTGGCTCTTGTGTAATGATGATTGTTTCGAGGTGAGGCGTCCCGTGAATATATTAGTAGTAGTTGTAGCGGTTGTTGGGTAATGCCTCTTTTTTTTTTTTTTTTTTTCCTAGTTTCTGTTTCTTGTTAACTGTTTTATCTATCTATCTATCTATCTATCTATCTATCTATCTATATATATATATATATATATATATATATATATATATATATACAGTATATATCTCTGTCCATCTGTGTTTCAGTCTATTTATATGTCTCTGTATCTCTCTCTCTCTCTCTCTCTTGATAGATAGATAGATAAATAGATAGATAGATATAGATATTGATATAGATATAGATAGATAAATAGATTAATGTAAAAGTGGGACAGTCGCCATATGCCTCGGTGCTTATCTCCGTGACATAGGCCTTTGAGTCTGTGGCGGGCTTTTCACCCAATATCCTGGGATACAAGGCCAGTGTATTATCCAGGTTACCACAGTTACCCCCCCTAGGTGTTAGCACAGGTACTCATTTTACCTACCAACCCATGAAGGGTGGATGGACACCTGAGTAGAGTGACATTAGCTGCTCGCACCAGGATTCGAACCCAGACGTTAATGGGCCCCTTTGACTGTTAGAATTTCTGTCATATGAAGAATTGTACCGGGTCTTGGTCAGAATGAAATACACAGATACGTTCATAGCAGCAAATGTAAGATAATTGTTAGCAGTAAAAAAAAAAAAAAAAATCGGAATAACAGTGGCTTCAGTTTCAGTAATAGTGAGGGTGTTTGACGGTAGTTAGTTCTGTTAATAGGCCACCCCGTCAATTGGGGATAGGCCTTGAAGGGGAGGGAGGAGTCGAGGAGGGGAGTAAGGACGAAGGGAGAGGAGGAGGGTGGCTAAGTGGGGGGAGAGGAGGACGGGGAGGGAAGTGCGAGAGGAGAGGGAAGGTGTGGAGGGAGGAGTAGCAGAAGGGAGGGAGAGAGAGGTAGAGGGAAATGGACTTTGGAGAGGAAAGAAGGTTGGAGGGGAATGGAAAAGAATAGGGAGGGGAGAGGAAAGAGCAAAAGAAAAGAGTAAGAGTTTGGAAGGGAAGGGAAGGGAAGGGAGAGGTGAAAGAAGGATAGTGGTTAGAGGAAGGGAAGAGGGAGGAGGAAGGGAGGGGTGAAGAAGGGAGATAAGGATAAGAAAAACAAGAAAAAGGAAGGAGGAGAAGGAGAAGGAAAGGAGGGTGGAGGAAAATTCAAAAGTGGAGAAGAAAGAATTGTTTATGGAAAGGGAGAAGGGGAGGGGAAATGGAAAAGGGGAAGAATGAAGGGAATGGAAGGAGGAAGAGAGGGGAGAGGGAACGAGTGGAAGGGAGAGAAATAGACGTAAAGGGAAGGTAAGGAACAGGGTAAGGAAGGAGTAAATGAAGAAACAGAATGAAAATAAGAAAAGAGTTAGAAGGAAAGTGGAAGAGGAAAGGAAGAAGGGAGGAAGTAAAAGGAAGAGGGGAGACTTGGTAGACTGGGAGGGGAAGAAGGAGAGGGAGGGAAGAAAAGACGAAAGTAAGAGGAGAAAAAAGAAGAAAGAAAGAAAAGGAAGAGGAAGAGACGAAGAAAGAATGTAAGGATGGAAGCGGGAGTGGAGGAAATGAGAGAGAGAGAGAGAGAGAGAGAGAGAGAGAGAGAGGCCAAGAGAAGAATGTCCAATTATAACACTTCCTTTGTAACTGTGTGGTAATTGTGGTGGTGGTGATGGTGACAGATGTATGAATGGTTGTAGTTGTGGTGGTGGTGGTGGTTGTAGTTTTTGTTGTGGTTGGGGTAGTGTGTCAGTGGTGGGGTAGGTTAGGTTAGTGTGGTAGGGCTAGGTAATGTTCGTATGGTGGGGCTAGGTTAGGTTAGTGTGTTAGAATTAGGTTAGTGTGTTAGAGTTAGGCTTGGTAGAGTTAGGTTTGTGTGTTAGAGTTAGGCTAGTATGTTAGAGTTAGGTTAATGTTAGAGTTAGGGTAGTGTGTTAGAGTTAGGTTAGATAGAGTTAGGTTAGTGTGTTAGAGTTAGGTTAGGTTATTGTGGTAGGTTAGTTTGTCTGCTGGGGTAAGCCTGGATCAGTCTGTCAAAGTTAAGTTAGATTGGATGTAATACGATATTATTTGCTTGCGATTTGCTTGTGATTTGCTTATGATTTGCTTGTGATTTGCCTGTGATTTGCTTGTGATTTGCTTGTGATTTGCTTGTGATTAGCTTATGATTTGCTTATGATTTACTTATGATTTGCTTATGATTAGCTTATGATTTGCTTGTGATTTGCGTATGATTATTACCGATAGCTGTTTTTGAAGAGCCCGCATCCTAAAAAGCCACAGCGTAAGGCGTGAGGCTGAAACACTGCCGTAGGTAAATTTAGATTCTGTGCTGCTACTGTGGCCATGAGTGCAGCAAGAGTCACTCACGTTTCTCCTTCTCTTTGATGTGTGGGAGGGAGCGAGGGATAATGAGGGAGTGAGGGGGAGGAGGGAGGGTCAGGGAGTGAGGGGAAGAAGGGGAGGAGAGAGGGTCAGGGAGTGAGGGGAAGAAGGGGAGGAGGAAGGGTCAGGGAGTGAGGAGAAGAAGGGGAGGAGGGAAGGTCAGGGAGTGAGGGGAAGAAGGAAGGAGGGAGGGATAATGAGGGTGTGAGGGGGAGGAGGGAAGGTCAGGGAGTGAGGGGAAGAAGGGGAGGAGGGAGGGTCAGGGAGTGAGGGGAAGAAGGAAGGAGGGAGGGATAATGAGGGAGTTAGGGGAGGAGAGGGAGGGTCAGGGAGTGAGGGGAAGAGGGGGAGGAGGGAGGAATAATGAGAGAGGGAGGGGAAGAGGGGGAGGAGAGAGGGTGTTGTAGGAATGGGGAAAGTTGTGGGCAAAAAAAGGAAGTAGGAAGATATGACGTAGGGAAGATGTGTGGGGAGGGAAGGAAAGGAAAGGAAGGGAAGGGAAGGGAAGGGAAGGGAAGGGAAAGGGCAGGAAGTGGGAAGAGGCTGATGGATAAAGAAGGAAAGAGAAAAGGGTAGGATTGATGGGGGAAGGAGATAGGAAAAGGAAAGGAAGGGAAGGGAAGGTAAAAGGAAGGAAGTAGGAAGAGGCTGATAAATAAAGAAGGAAGGAGAATAGAGTATGACTGATAAGGGAAGGAGAAAGGGTAAGGGAAGGGAAGGAGGAAGGAAGGATGGGGTTTGTAGGTCGGGAGAAAAGGGAGGGAGGGATGGCGTGAAGGGAGGGAGGGTGTTTTAAGGGAGGAGAAAGCTAGGGGCAAAAAAGGGAGTATGAAGATAGATAAGCCTGGCGAGGGTCCTGTCTGTAAGGGAGAGATGAGGGAGTGGTTGGAGGAAGGGAGGAAGGGGAGAGGGGAGAAAGAAGAAGGGGAGATGGGAGGAAGCACAGAGGGGAGAAAGAAGAAGGGGGGATGGGAGGAAGCACAGAGGGGAGAAAGAAGAAGGGGGGATGGGAGGAAGCACAGAGGGGAGAAAGAAGAAGGGGGGAAGGGGGAGGGAAAAGGGAGAGAAAGGGATGAGAAACGACAAGAGAGAAGGAGGGAGTTAAAGGAAGAAAGAGTGGATGGGTTATTACGGAGTGAAGGCAAAGAGGAAGGAAGTGATGGAAGGGAGGGGAAAGAGAAGTAGGAGGGAAGGGATGAAGGAAGAAAAGGAAGAAATGAAGGAAAAGAGGAAGGGATGGAGGCAGGGAGGAAGTGAAGGAGGAACTGTGAAGGAGAAGGAAGAAGGAAATTCATTTTTTCATATGGCATTAATTTCTTCAGGATAATGACACCTTTCGTACCTATTTATGATAATCCCAGACGATTTTATTCAGCTTAGGCGGACGCTTTGGAGCTGGAGGGGTTTGACAGTAATAAAATTGTGTGTGTGTGTGTGTGTGTGTGTGTGTGTGTGTGTGTGTGTGTGTGTGTGCGTGTGTGTGTGTGTGTGTGTGTGTGTGTGTGTGTGTGTGTGTGTGTGTCGGGCAGAAGGGGTTAATGGTAATATCACTACACTGTAATAAATGATGCCAGTCACGAAGAAGTGCTGTGGGTAGGATTTAGAGCCGTAGTATTGTCTCATTCTCCCACCAAACTACATAAAAAAAAAAAAAAAAAGAAGAAGCAAGGAGTTGGAAATTTGCGCCAAGTTAAAGTGAACGAACTGTATTATTTTGGGGGGACAGTATCGATGGAGAGTGAGAGACTGACGAGGAGAGTGTATGTGAGTGAGGTGGAGGGGGGCAGAGGGAGGAGGAGGCCAAGGATGAGATCGAGAGATGGAGTGGAGAGGTATATGAGAGAGGGAGGGTTTGAGGTGGGAGCAGGGCAGTGAAATGGCGGGGGACAGGGCGACATGGAGGCGATTTGTTTGTGGCCACCCCTTACGGGATTAAGGCGTCTGGCAGTAGATAGATAGATAGATAGATATGGATGTAAAATAATGTAAATAATAGAGAAGATAATATTAAAGATGTAAATTAGCACACTCATGGTTGCATCTTCTCGTATTTTATTGCCACTAATTCCAGACGATTTTATTCAGCTGAGAGTGAGACATAGGAGCCTGAGTGCTAGATGAGTAAGGAAGAATTTGCGAGGGAGCCTTCTAAGACCCACGACATTACGGGCCACAGAACCATGAACACTTTAAGTATGGTGCGATTTTTGTGTGTGTGCTACTTTCGGACGATTTTTTCAGCATGTAAAGAGTCCCATAACATTGAAGGGCTTTCTGAAGGCTCTGTATATACCCTTCCAGCTCTAAAAGTCTCTCCAAAGCTGGAAAAAATCGTCTGGGAGTAGTAGGAAATGATGGAAAAATCCCCCCCCCTTTCAAAAAACAAACCCCTTCAGCCAATGGACTTATTTTGCATTTTCATTTTTTTTTTTTTTTTTGCCACGAAACTGATGATTTTAATTAATTAGAGAAGAGTCACCTTGTAGGTATGGGGCTGCTGAAGGCCATATATTAATTCATCTAGCTTAAAAAATCCCTGATAAACTGAAGAGAATAATTAAACACAAAAATAAAGGGTCAAAGTAAAGAAGGTAATGTGTGAAATACAGGAATGAATTGGTAAACAAGAGGCACAGCTGGTCTCTTGAGCCTGTGAATAAACTGGACCATAGGCAACCAGAACTGAAATAGAAAAAAAAAACATAAGGCTAAAGGGGCTAAAGCCACTCTTAAGTTTGGATTGGTATCTAAAAGTGGCGTTGAAATCACTGCAATGTGCTCTGTGCCTACCGCCTTGGATTACTATCTAAAAAAGGCGTTGAAATCACTAACATTTACTTCGCCTCATGCCTTGGATTGGTATCTAAAAGCGGTGTTGAAATCACTTTAATGCTCTCCCAGCCTAAAAGATGTTGAACTCTCTCTCTCTCTCTCTCTCTCTCTCTCTCTCACGTTGGATTGGTATCTAGAAGCGGCGTTGAAATCCCTGAGTCTTTCACACCGGTACACTATACTGTACTGTATTTAAGGCATTGATTTTGTTTTTAGAATGAAGACTGAGAGACTGACTAGGAGTGTGTGTGTGTGTGTGTGTGTGTGTGTGTGTGTGTGTTCGTACTGTGGAGGGGGAGAGAGGGGAAGGGAGACTGAGGATGAGGGAAGGGGTGGAAATGTGTATGGATAATAGTGGGGTGAGTTGGAGGAAGGGCGGCGTGATGGCGGAGGAAAGGGTGACATGGAGGCGATTTGTTAACAGTCTCACCCTTTTGGAATTAAGGTGTCTTACCATAGATAGACAGATAGATAGATAGATAGATTGATTAGGACTCTTATAATCCAGAATAAAGAGTACAGACCAGGATGTTTGGATTGGCAAGGGAAAGTGGAGATGCCTGGCTTAATGGAAATTGGGGACATTTTAGTATCATTTTATTATTATTATTATTATTATTATTATTATTATTATTATTATTTTTATAATTATTATTTTTATTATTATTATTATTTATTATTTTTGAGGTACTTTGTCCGTATGTGGGGTGTGTGGCCGAGTGGTTATAGCTCTCACCTGGAAATGCTGATATCCGGGGTTCGAACCCATCAGAGGGAGATATTTTAGAGATGGATGAGGCCTTGTGTTTTTAGTGAGTTTGTTTTTATATGTCTTTGAACCATTTTCTTTCAGCTTAGGTTACGGCCATGTGCTGTGTGACTGGACGGTTGATTTGACTAGTGACCAAGGAGACTCGTGCGTCAGAACTAAAGCATGTGGAATTTTATGCAGCTATGACTTACTACTAAAGCTATAAGAGTGGCCCTGTTCCGTCAGATGAAAAAAAACTGACTATATTTATAGTAATTTTCCATAAGTACACAGACAAAAAAAAAAAAGAATGTAAGATTTCCCTATGCCAAGCAGTACCCAAGTGGTGGCATGATGAGAAAGAAGCTGCCGTCCGGTGGTGCAACACACACACACACACACACACACACACACACACAGGCCTCTGGAGCTTGAAACTAGGCGATCACTTAACACCAACCCAGTGAATAAAGAAATAATAATAATAATAATAATAATAATAATAATAATAATACAACTAATAATAATAATAATAATAATAATAATAATAATAATAGTAATAATAATAATAAAGCTAAATAGACTCTCACTTAGTTCCTTATAAATTTCAATAGACTTACCTCGTTTGTATAATAAAGTTAAATATACTTACTTTTAAGTTTCTATATTCATTTTGCTTTCTGGTTTTATTTCAGTAATTTTTTATTCACCTTTTTTCTGACACTTGGATTACTTGCAGTTTTTTTTTCTCTGTCCAACATTTGATAACATTACTGAAGAAAGGCGAACCAGGGCCAGCAAAGGTTAAAGGCGGATAGATAGATAGATAGAGAGAGAGAGAGAGAGAGACCGTAATTTACCTGTACTGGATGCACAGACCAAGTCCCCTCTGGAAGCAGGTGTCTGTGCATGAGGAAGGATGAAAGTGAAGGAGCGAAGACTGAATGAAGGATGAAAGAGAGGAAGAGAGTGAATGAAGAAAGGCGGAGGAGTGAAAGTGAGGAGAGGGAATGAATGAAGGAAGGAAGGATTAGGGTTGGGTCTTAGTGGATGGGATAGAAGGAAAGTGATGAGTGAACGATGTCAGAAGGAATGAAGGAAGAAGGAAGGAATGAAGAAGAAAGAATGAAGGAAGAAGAAGGAATGAAGGAAGAAGGAAGGAATGAAGGAAGAAGAAGGAATGAAGCAAGAAGGAAGGAATGGTGAGTGAAGGAAGGGAGAATGAAGGAAGGAAGAAGGAAGGAATGAAGGAAGAAGGAAGGAATGAAGGAAGAAGGAAGGAATGAAGGAAGAAGGAAGGAAGCGTGAGAGCTGATGAGGCACGCTAGATGATTTGAGTCCCGTTAGTGTGCTTAGTTCCGCCATTCTTACCTCCTTACCTCCCTACCTTCTCTCTCCCTCCCTCCCTTCCTTCCTTCCTTCTATTTCCCTCCCTCCCTCCCTCTCTTCCTACTATCCCTCCAACCCTCCTTCTCTCCCTATATCCCTACCTCTCTCCCTCCCTCCCTCTTTCCTCTCTTACCTCCCTTCCTAACCCTTCTTCTTTTTTTTCTTTCCCTTTGCACTGTACTTTCCCTTTCTTCCACACACGCTCTCTCTCTCTCTCTCTCTCTCTCTCTCTCTCCCTCTCTCTTTTTCTGCTTTCAGCTTTGCCGTATTTCCTTCCTACCTCACCTCCATTTCTTGATCATCTGCCTTCTTATCTACTATTTCTGATCTACCTACCTACCTACCTACCTACCACCTACCCTATTTTCTAACTTTCCTTTTCCTTGAACATCTCCGGAAATAGAGAGAGAGAGAGTACATCTAATATAGCACATGTAATACCTGTACTTCAGTAAGCGGTGGACGACAGGTGATGTGGGTAATGATGGGAAGTGGATGGTGTACCTGTGTGATTTGTTGGTTTTGTGTGTGTGTGTGTGTGTGTGTGTGTGTGTGTGTGTGTGTGTGTGTGTGTGTGTGTGCAAAATAATCCTAATCCACCAAATCCACAGTGTCACATTACAATCCATTACTTTTCGTGATTTGTGTGAGGTAAATAATTTCAGAATGAAGTATCGAGTACTATTACAAAAAATCTTTATCTTAATGGAAAGAGCGTGCAGTGATTCTACTCATTAAGAGGTTAGTGAAGAATATTTTCAGAACTTCATCCTGTGTTTCAGAATGCATACAAACATACATACGCACATACGTACATACACACATATATACATATACATACATACATACATACGTACATACATACATACGTACTTGCATTCGGTGCTTATATATTTGTTTGGACATTCTTAAAATACATTAATTCTTAATCTACACTCTCTCTCAACTTGCGGTCAAACAGAAATTATGTAACGTGCTCTCTCTCTCTCTCTCTCTCTCTCTCTCACACACACACACACACACACACACACACACACACACACACACACACACACACACGACTGTAGCATAAGGGAAGGCATAGTCGCGAGTCGAATTATGCAAATGAGGAAAAACTGCTTAGCTTACAATCGACGTGTGTGTGTGTGTGTGTGTGTGTGTGTGTGTGTGTGTGTGTGTGTGTGTGTGTGTTATTCCTGTTCTCATAAATGCCTTTGTATTTTTTCCATTCATATTTTTTCATTCATTCTTCCAAAATTCATGATTCTTTTCACTCGCCTTTAGTCATGCCTTTCTCACTTCCCTCACACTATCTAATCTTTCCTTTCTTCCTTCCTTCACTACCCCTTTCCCTCCTTCCCTTCTTCTGTCTCTCTTTCCTTCCTTCCTTCTCTCCTTTCTTCTTATTTCCTTCCTTCCTTCTCTCCTTTCTTCTTATTTCCTTCCTTCCTTCTCTCCTTTCTTCTTATTTCCTTCCTTCCATCTTTCCCATCCTTTATTTCTTTCATCTTTTTCCTTTCTAGTTTTCCTTCCTTACCTTTGCCCTTTCCTTCCTTATTTCCGTACTTCTTTTCTTCTTCCCTCCTCCTCTTCCTTCTCAATCCGTCCCTCTTTCCTTTGTCTTTATATTTTCCTTTCTGCTTTTATTTCGTTCTTTGATTTTTGCTTCTCTTTCTTATCCCAAAATATTTCAGTTTTCCTTCCATTCTTTCTTAATTCCCTCATTCATCTAGTCCCCCATTCATTCATACGTTCATTCATTCATTTATATCCTTCTTCATTCTGTTCCCTCTCTCCTTCTCATTCTCTTCTTTCTCTCTCGTCCTTCAGTCCTGTGCTCCTTCTTTTCTTCACTTCTTCTCTCCTTCTTTCCCTCTGTCTCCTTTCCTTCCTTATTTATTTTCTCCTTTCCCTAGTCTTTTCCATCCTTCCTTCCTCCTTCTTCTTCCTCCCTTCCTTCCTTCTTCTTCTTTCCTTCCTTCCTTCCTTCCTTCCTTCCTCCTTCTTTCCTTCCTTCCTTCCTTCCTTCCCTTCTTCCTTCCTTCCTTCCTTCCTTCCTCCTTCTTTCCTTCCTTCCTTCCTTCCTTCCCTTCTTCCTTCCTTCCTTCTAGCCTCTTTCTTATAGGCGATGGAATTTTTTTTTTCTTTTTAATTAGTGTGACAAACACTGTTCCGTCACGCCTTTATACTCTCTTTCTCTCTCTCTCTCTCTCACGCACGCACGCACGCACGCACGCACGCACACACACACACACACACACACACACACACACACACACACACACACACACACACACACACACACACACACTCACTCACTCACTCACTCACTCAGAGAAAGAGAGAGAGAGAGAGAGAGAGAGAGAGAGAGACTCACGTACACGGCTCTGTGGTTACCTGCCATATTGGTAATTACAGGTATGCTGTAGGTAAGCTTTGCACGGTAAGGGGTGGAAGAGGGGAGGTTGAGGCGGTAAAGGAGGGGGGGAGCCGTGGTGAAGGGAAGGGGGAGGGATGGGGGGAGGGAGAAGGGGAGGGTGTGGTGAAGAGGAGAGGGAAGTGGTAGAGGTGTGGTCAAGAAGGGGGGAAGGGGTGTTGAAGAGGAGGGGAGGGGGTGGTGATGGGGGAAGTGTGTAGAGGGGTGATGGTGATGATGAGGAGGAGGAGGGAGATGGGGTTGTGAGAGGGGAGGGAGAGGAGTGAGGGGTGTTGAACGTGGGGTGCGGGGTGACGAGGGAAGTAGTAGGGGATAGAGGGAGTGTAGGGGGGAGAGGGAGGTGTGTGTGTAAGTGTATAGGTATAACTACGAGTACAACTATCCTTCTCAGAATTCACCTCAAGTAATTGCTCAACCCCTCCCACCCAAGGACCTCTTTTCTCTCTTACTCTTTCTTCCTCCTGACGATTTTTTTCCGACGATTTTTTCCACCTTTGAGATTCGCTTGTCGGTCTGAAAGGGTTACATATTTTATTTTAACTTCTCCGCTAGTGTTCGTATTTTCCAGATGAATAAAATCGTCTGTAATTAACGTGAAGAAGCTTAAGCCTTTCACACACACACACACACACACACACACACACACACACACACACACACACACACACACACACACACACGTCTTTATTATGTTTCATTCATGCCTCTGCTAGACGATTTAATTTTTTCAGTTCAAGAGAAACCTTTATTAGTAAAATTTTTAACCTAGACTGTATCGAACCCCCCCCAACTCAAAAAAAAAAAAATAATAATAATAATAATAATAATAATAATAATAATAATAATAATCTTCCAGGCTAAAAAAAAAATTGTCTGTATATAGAATAATACAAAAATTACGTCTTCGGCCTGAATATGTTAACTAAGCACATGATTGAAGATTAGTAATGAGTACAAAGGAATGCAAAGGAGTACAGAGGAAGACAAAGGAGTACAAAGGAAAGCACAGAGCAACAGGCATATCAGTCCTTTCGTGGCTGGCTGTTTTATTAGGTGTGACTATGGTATCTTTTCTCTGAGACTAAAATTAGGGTAGTAAAGCTTGAAGAGTTTCCCCTCCTTACGTAAAGAAAATAAAACAAGAGAAATCCCTGGAGAAAAGAGCTTAGTAAAAAGAAAAAGATAAAGGAAATTACTGGATCCCTGAGGTCAAGTGAGGTCAGGCGGCTGGGGTGTGGTTTGGGGTCAGAAAGGACACGGCCGCCATTTTGTTGCCAGAGATCAGTAATATCTCGTCTTGCTGTGTGGGTTAAACTCTTTACCCATTTATTTATTTAATTATCTGTATCTTTTATTTTATTTCATTTTGGTTTATTTAGTTATTATTATTATTATTGTTATTATTATTATTATTATTATTATTTATAGTAGTAGTAGTAGAAGTAGTGGTAGTAGTAGTAGTATTGTTGTTTTTACTATTATTATTTTCATTCTCATTATTATTATTATTAATATTATTATTATTATTATTATTATTATTATTATTATTATTGTTGGCTTATATTTTCTTTATTTACTTTATACTTTTTGCTAACGCTGCTTCTGGAGAGGGATGCCTTCACGTAGTGGCACCAATAGTACTGAATAGCTCCCCTACCCTGTCTCCAAACATCCCTCACCTCCCTCCTTATCCCCCGAAAGGAGGATGGTGGACCCCTACAAAACAACAGCAACAGCAGTAACAGCAACAATAACTACTACTACTACTACTATTACTACTACTACCACTACTACTACTACTACTACTACTATTACTACTACTACTACTACTACATCTCTCCACAAAAGACCTCATTATAGTTTATAGCATAACTCCTTCATTACACTAACATTTTTCCTTTTGTCTTTGCCACTTCAGGACGATTATACACTGTGTAGGGGGAGGGTGTGTTGTAGTGAAGGGGCTGGTGAGGCTGTGTAATCCCTCCACTTCAGTCTCTCCCAAAGTGGATTTATTCGCAGAGGGGATTTCTGTTGTATTAGTTTCTGTAGAAATATATATATATTTTTTTACTACCGGATGATTCAGCTTCTTATTTAGGTTGTGATGGGAACACTGCTGGAGAGAGAGAGAGAGAGAGAGAGAGAGAGTCCTCCTACGCGTCACACACCTTCACATACCACCACTTCTTCACCAATACCCACCATGCATAGTAAATACAAGGCAGGGCTGTCTCATTCAGGCCGCGTGTGTGATGGTGGTAGCGAGGGTGATTTAGTTATTTAGTTATTTTTTACATCGGTGGGTCTGGCGAATGATCAGTATTTTATTTTTTTAAGTAATTCAAGTAGGAAGAATGTCGCAACTAGAGATCGAACTAGCGGCCCTCCAGACAACGGGCACTTCCTCTAACCACCTTAAGTCGCCTGCATTATAAGTCTAGTGGCGTGGGTATGGAGCGCCTCTCATGTAGTAGTAGTAGTAGTAGCAGTAGTAGCAATAGTAGTAGTAGTAGTGGCAGTAGTATTGTTGTTGTTTTACTAGTTATTTTCATCATTATTATTATGATGATGATGATGATGATGATGATGATGATGATGATTATGTAAACGTGGACCCAGTGGACTGCGGGTTGGGGCTTCCATTCTCCTTCAGTTCACCATCCTCCTGCCAGTGGATAGGGACGTACCTGAAGGGCGTTTATATTACCAGGCAGTTGACACGGTGGGTTATATCAGTGCCACCACGCGAAGGATCCTGCTGCATCACCCCTGCGTGTGGAATAGAGGCAGAAACAGGAATTCAGCCTCCCCCTCCCCCCCCTCGTTCACCTCTTCCAGCGTGGTGTGTGGGATGCGTCCCTCTTACCTAAGCAGTGAAAGTTGTTCTGGGAAGGATTGACATTGGCTTCGATCCTTCTCTTGCTGACCTGGACCCCCCCACACCCCCTCCATTCCACCCCCCTTCCACTCCACCCCTTCCATTCCACCCCACTCCACTCCCCCCTTCCACTCCACCCCCTCCATTCCCTCCCTTCCACTCCACCCCCTCCATTCCACCCCCACTCCATTCCCCCCTTCCACTCCACCCCTTTCATCCACCCCCACTCCATTCCCCCCTTCCACTCCAGCCCTTTCATTCCACCTCACTCCATTCTCCCCTTCCACTCCACCCCCTCCATTTCCCCCTTCCATTCCACCCCACTCCATTCTCCCCTTCCACTCCACCCCTTCCACTCCACCCCTTCCATTCCCCCCTTCCACTCCACCCCCTCCATTCCCCCCCTTCCACTCCACCCCCATTCCTCACCCAGCTTTACTTCTTATATTTCTCCACCGCTTTTTCTGCCAGTATCTCCCCACCTCTTATTAACCTCATTCCGCTTCTCCTCCTCCTATTTCTCTGTTCTTTCCTCCACATCGCTTTTCACTTCTTCCATCCTCTCTGTCTCTGTCTCTGTCTGTCTGTCTGTCTGTCTGTCTGTCTCTGTCTGTCTCTCTCTCTCTCTCTGTATGCACGTATTTAACTGTCTGTGTGTCTGAACTTCTCTATAAATCTATCTTTATCTATTTAACTGGCTATCTGTATATCCATCAATCTCTGTCTGTCTGTTTATCAATCTGTCTGTCTACAATATCTATCACTTTCTGCTTATCCACCATATGACGTCACAAGAGTAATGACGTCACAGGGGTAATGACGTCATCCTTCTCAGGTCATTGTTTGCATCCGGGACTCGACACACTCGCTTCCAGTTAGTGAGTGCCCTTTCATTACTCGGAACGGGGGGGGGAAAGCTGTCTCTCTCTCTCTCTCTCTCTCTCTCTCTCTCTGATTATTGTCGTGGGGGTGTCGGGGATGGTCAGAGAGAATGTGAGGTGTAGTGGAGGTGACGTGATTGGCAGGTGTGTAGTGGAGGTGACGTGATATGCAGGTGTGTAGTGGAGGTGACGTGATATGCAGGTGTGGTGGGGGTGACGTGATATGCAGGTGTGTAGTGGAGGTGACGTGATTGGCAGGTGTGTAGCGGAGGTGACGTGATATGCAGGTTTGTAGTGGCTGTGACGTGATTGGCAGGTGTGTAGTGGAAGTGACGTGATATGCAGGTGTGTAGTGGAAGTGACGTGATATGCAGGTTTGTAGTAGAGGTGACGTGATATGCAGGTGTGTAGTGGAGGTGACGTGATTTGCAGGTGTGTAGTGGAGGTGACGTGATGTGCAGGTGTGTAGTGGAAGTGACGTGATATGCAGGTGTGTAGTGGAGGTGACGTGATATGCAGGTGTGTAGTGGAAGTGACGTGATATGCAGGTGTGTAGTGGAAGTGACGTGATAGGCAGGTGTGTAGTGGAGGTGACGTGATATGCAGGTGTGTAGTGGAGGTGACGTGATATGCAGGTGTGTAGTGGAGGTGACGTGATATGCAGGTGTGTAGTGGAGGTGACGTGATATGCAGGTGTGTAGTGGAGGTGTTGTGATATGCAGGTATGTAGTGGAGGTGTTGTGATATGCAGGTGTGTAGTGGAGGTGACGTGATATGTAGGTGTGTAGTGGAGGTGACGTGATATGCAGGTGTGTAGTGGAGGTGACGTGATATGCAGGTGTAGTGGAGGTGACGTGATATACAGGTGTGTAGTGGAGGTGACGTGATAGGCAGGTGTGTAGTGGAGGTGACGTGATAGGCAGGTGTGTAGTGGAGGTGACATGGTAGGCAGGTGTGTACTGGAGGTGAACGACATGACTCAATTTTTCCTCATGAGACAAGCAGTATAACCTATGGCCGATGATACCGTGTTTTAGGTCAGGTATGAGATAAGAAAGATGATTGAACTGAACACCAATGGACTGCTTAGTGTAGGAAATTAACAACAACAGATAATAGAACTTTGATCTGGGAAATAAAAACTAGAATGCATAACAAGATCACATACTGACAGTTTTATCACCCTTCTTAATCCTTGGGAATATAAATGTTTTGGTTGAATGATGATGTTTGGCTCAGTGTTTGACGTGTGGGGGAGGGTGTGAGGCGAGGCAGGGGTAGAGGAGGGTGGGAAAACACGGTCATTTCTTTTTGTGGCTCCTCCCCTCCATTCTTCTCCTCTGCTTCATCTCCTTAATGATGTTCTCCTTTTATCGTAGCCTGTGTTGTAGCATGGACTTCATTAGTACTGATGTCAGTGAACCCACATAATTTGCTATTAATTTTAAGGACGGTGTGTGCTATCCTCGTTTCATGCCAGTTCTTGGATAACTTTGTCGTCTGTTCGTATAGTGTTCTATTAAGCGGGATATAAAAATAATCCAGGTTGCCTTAGTTTTCTCCCCTTAGTGTTACCTTACATACTCCATTTGCCTGCCAGACCATAACAGGTAGATGGACTCGGGAGTTGCTTTAGACTCCCGCACCACCGTTCCAACCTTGACGCTAACGGGTCGACACCAACGTAGCTAGCAACGTTAATCACTCGTGTGGACGTAGGAAGAGTGAAGTAGAGACATCCTGAGAGTGAATGGGTTGTGTAACAGAGGGACCCACTTAGGCGTTAATGTTCCCAGTAAGGCCCTACTTACATGACTCACACCCATGCCTCCACCCAGCCCACCCAACCCATGTACAGTACAAACAGCCACACACGTCCCTCCATCATTCCTGTCTCCCTCGTCGCTGGATTCGTAAGCCAGCATTGTCGTCGGCTTCCTTACACCTCTTCATTAGAGTTTTATTTTCATCATACTTCCGGATTTTCTTATGTATGTGATTCATATTTTGTTGCTGACTAACCTCTAGCATCTCTCTCTCTCTCTCTCTCTCTCTCTCTCTCTCTCTCTCTCTCTCTATATATATATATATATATATATATATATATATATATATATATATATATATGCATCATTTCATCTCATCAGCCGTTTGTGTGTCCACTTCAGGACCGAAGTGGGGACGATACAGCCAATGTATCTCTACCAAGTGGCTTAGGCTGTCTAGTAGAGATTTCATGTAGGGTGAGAAGTGCTTGTAAGTGTAATTGTAGAGTTGGAGTGGCTTTGGATGTGTGTGTAGTCTGTGAACCAAGTGTAATCGGCCTGAACAAGCCGACTGGGTGCAAGCATACTATATATATATATATATATATATATATATATATATATATATATATATATATATATATATATATGTATGTATGTATGTATACTTAAATATTATATCATCACCAGCCATTGCAAGTCCACTGCTGAACAAAGCCCTCCCCCATCCTTTGCCACGAATTCCTTTACTGAGCCAATCTCTGCCACGTTTTGCCTGTAAACTTCTCTGTCTCATCCCTCCTCCTGTCTGGCCTTTTTCTTCTATGCTTACAATCTCTTGGAGTCCAGACAGCCAGCTTTTTGCTCCATCGGTTATCCTTTACTCTTGCCACATGAAATGCTCACCTCCATTTCTGTTCTTTTACAACTTCTACAATGTTTTTGACTTTAGTCTGCTCTTTCACCCAAATTGATCTTTTTCTGTCTCTTAAAGATGTTATCAACATCGACCTTTCCACTGCCCTTTGAGAACAGATTAGTTGATTTTCCATCGATTTTGTCAGTTTCCAGATCTCCTAACCGTACGTCATGGCTGGGACTGTACAGTACATTCGTTATATATTTTTCGTTTCACACATATTGGCAAGTTACTTCTCATGATGTCTCTATGTTTACCGAAAGCTTTCCATCCAATTGTAGTGCGTCTTTTTATTTCGCTATCATGGTCTTTCTTTAGTTTTAGTATTTGCCCCAGGTAATTGTACTCCTCGACTTGTTCAAGAATTTCATCGCTTATTCTGATGACGTTTTTTGGTGTATTTGGATTAAACATTACTTTGGCTTTTGAGAATTTTTCTATTTTAGGTCATTTAACATTTCCTGCAATGTCTCTGCTGTTTCTGAGATTAGGACAGTGTCATCTGTCAATGTTAAATAGTTTAGGTTTTCTCTGTCCATATTTACTCCTTTGTTCTCCCAGTCCACCTTTCAGAAAGTGCATTCTAGGGATGCTGTAAATAATTTTGGTGAAATTGTATGTCCCTGACGCACGCCCTTCTTCTCAATCATAAGTTTTTCCGAGTCTTTTTGTAATTTAACTGTATTAAGCTTACGAGCAGTTTTACAGTGTTCTTATTTACAGCTTAAATTTATAATTGGTGTGTGCTCCATTGAGTCCAAAGCCGTTTCGTAATCAACAAAACCTAAGCACAGTAGTTTTATAATATTCTGTAGTTTTCTCAGTTAGTTGATTCCCTGTGTAGAGATGGTCAGTAGTCGAATACCGTCTCCGGAATCCTGCCTGTTCGCGAGGTTGATTTTCTTCCAGATTTGTTGGTATTCTTTTCGTAAGGACTTTAGTGAAGAGTTTGTAAATAGCTGCTTATAAGCTAATGGGTCGATAGTTACTAAGATCTTTTGAGTCGCCTTTTTTTGTAAAGCAAAATAACTATAACATTACACCATATTTTGGGAATTTTCTTCTTTATACACTGAGTAACTAGGTAGGCGAGTCTGCTTTGTACTTCTGCTCCTGCATCCGACAGTAAGTCTGCTACTATTCCATGTTCTCCTAGGGCTATCCCATTTTTCCTACTTTTAAGAGATGCGTTTACCTGGTCTGGTGTTGCCTCAGGTATTTCACTTGTGTCAGCGGAAAAGTTAGCTATTGATACTGTTGTCTTTGATGCATAATGTTCTTTGTAAAATTCTTCATCTCCCTTCACCATCCTGTCTCTGCATTTAATGACTTCACCGTTTTTGTCTTTCTATAGATATGTTAAAATAGGTGTAAGCATTCATTATTATGTATCAGTTGTTAACATGTAACAATATATAAGACAGGTAGTTATGTGTGAGTTCTCCAGGAAGATGTTAGATATACCTTCCCGTAGCCAGACACTCAAGTATGCCAAACACCTCTGATCAGGTGCCGGAAACGTGAATGACACACACACACACACACACACACACACACACACACACACACACACACACACACACACACACACACACACACACACACACACACACACACACACACACACACACACACACACACACACACACACACACACACACACACACACACACACACACACACACACACCTTTAGCCTGAAGTCAGAGGGGGATATAAGTCACAAAACCAGACGTAGGAGATCCAGAGGACCAGAGAGATCCCTAGGGAGATATAGGGAGGTGGAGTAGGAGAGAGAGAACCAGAGACAGCCAGGGAAGAAGGAAGGACAAGTAGAGTAGAAGCTAGAGAGAGAGTATGAAGGCGGCAGCAAGCACAAACTGCCCCTGACAATACAAGGGTCACGTCAAGCTCTCTAACTCTTCCATCAGGCAACTGTCTCACAATAAAACTCCATCGACGCCAATCTGCCCATTCATCACCTTTCCTTCACTTACGATACGAAGAGGATGACGGGACAGAGACGGCCTACCCTGACCTTCCCCTACAACGCCAACATTTATTCTCCCTCTCCTCCTGGGTCTCTCCAATCGACCAGACAAGATAATAAACCCTCTCTCTCTGTTACAAAAAGATAAAGGCCACGTAATCCTGACATATGGGGCCCCTTTGACATTTCACTGATAAAATTTGTTGTTTTCCTAGTGCCATTTTATTTCGGACCTGTTTTAGAGTTTTTCCTTTTTTTGATGGTTTCTTTGACCTGATCCATGTTTCTCTCCCTTTTTTCGTCTCTCTGTCTCTTGTTGATAAGATTATTTAATTCCACTCTTCCATCTTTCTTTGCCTTTACTTTTATCTCCTTTCTTCTTTTCATGAGCTAGAGGGTCATTATTGAATACTTGTTGGCTGTGGTTGTATTAGCTTTCCCTACTACCTACGCTGATTTTCTTAGCAGTTTTGTTAGTCTATCATTCAGCTCATCAATGCCACGCTCAGCATAACTTAGAGCCTGGAATCTGTTCGTTATTTCTAACTGAAAGGCTGCTTTGTTTTTGTTTACTTTTTTTGGGCATATCTGTTTTTAATCAGCTTCTTTCTTTCGCTTCTAAAATTGAATCTGGCTGTGCAACTCATCATTCTGTGGTCACTTCCTATATTTATTTTGTTGATAAGTGTGACATTTATGGTCGTGTTATTCTTATTTGTTATATTGAAGGAAATTTCATGCTTTGTTTCTCCATTTGGACATCTCTAGGTCCATTTTCTCCCCGTTGTATTGTAAGAGAATGTGTTCGTTATTCTCAGGTTATATATTTCAGCAAATTTACCACCATTTCACCTCTGTCATTCCTTTCTCGCAGTCCGAATTTTCTCGTACATGCCTCTCCATTTTTCGATTTACCAGCTTTTGCATTGAAGTCTCCCTTGAGTATAATATATCTGGTCTTCTTCCATAATCTGGGAGATGTCACAGCATGTTTCCATTTCTACATCTGAGCATTGAGAAGTCGATGCATATATTTGTATTACTTTCAGAATGTATCTTTTGCCTTGTCTAATCACACTCCATGCTACTGTGTCAGATACACCGCTAAACTTAACAGTGTTCTCTGCAGAATTTCTCTTAATTAGAAATCCTACACCACTAACTCTTTCATTTTGCCTTCCTCTCTAGTAAAAATTGTGGTTGCTGTCTTGGAGCTGAATTAATTTTTCTTCTTTTTTGCGGATCTCACTCACACCTGCAATATCCCAGCTAATGTTTTCTAATTCAGCCGTTAAGTTATCAAGTTGTAATCTTCTGCAAGGCTTCTTATGTTGCATGTGAATCTCTTCGTGGATTTCAGTTTGTTTAATGTCCCGGTCTCTGATTTGCCAGGACAGTGCCTACTCACGTTCACTGGCACACTGCCCGTAAGCACAGGGGTTGGTGCGGTTGGACATTTAGTAGACGATGATCCATCAGGAACGCCCGTGAAATCATTAACAGTAGAATTCATGTTTGGTTGAGAGGGTTGTGGCAAATAATCTCACCTCCCTGCCACATAGTTTTTGGTGAGATGTAGTTTTTTTTTGCCACCTTATTCAGTATATTTGGTGGAGTCCTGTACATCTATAGCGGGTCCCACGATTAGCGCCGTCTATGACGGTACCTCATATATCTGCTAGACTTTCCCCTATCCGCCACCCGGGGACGCGCCAGGTAGCAGTGGGATCCTGCCCCTGGATATATATATATATATATATATATATATATATATAGTGTGTGTGTGTGTGTGTGTGTGTGTGAGAGATCATTTACCTGAATATAATCGTCCGTCGGCAGCTAGAATGAAATGCTAAATACGTGAATGATAGTGAAGGGGTTAATGAGGCCTAATTAGCTTGTTATGGCCAATTAGAGAGTGGGAAGGATATTGGTGTTATTGTAAGTGAACTCATCCGTCTCTCTCTCTCTCTCTCTCTCTCTCTCTCTCTCTCTCTCTCTCTCTCTCTCTCTCCTGTGCAATTTTCTTTAGTTCGGCTTTTGCTGACATTTCCTTTAGTATTGTCATTGCTGTTTTGTTTTTGTTTTTGTCATATATAAAGGGTGGAATTAGTCCCACACACCAAAGGGAGTTCACGCCGAGCCGAAACTTTGAATCTTCACCGTAAACACAATCTCTGTCACTGTAACTGTGGCAGACAATATGGCGTTCACTGTAGGACTGGATCTTTTCGTCGGAGGGAGAGTGATAGCCGGAATTAACCCTTCCCAGTGCTGGCGATGTACGAATGTGAATGGGACACGTGTAAGAATGGTGATTTATGTGAAAGTAGATATGATGTAGCGTATGTCCAACTCAGCATGATAGGAAGAAAAATGTTAAACCATATGCAAGGACACACTACCAGCTTCCTCCTTAGTTTGTTTACCACAGCCTGGGTTTCGAACACATGAGTCTGGCCACGCACATCGTCAGACGAGAACTCTCACCACCGGGCCATTGCAGCTCCACAAATTCTGTCTATTGGTATAGTACTTCTGTTTTAGTTGTTCTTGCTATTTTTATTCAGCCGTACTTGTTGTTGTTGTTGTTGTTGTTGTTACTTCCGCCAACGATACTGGAGGAGGTTATGTACACGTCCGTGACTGAATTTCTGTCTGTGAGTCTGTTGTGCACAAGATATATACCTCAAAAAGTAACTAAGATTCAGTGAAATCTGGTGGTGGACAGGTGGGCAGCTGGTGAAGGAAGAGTTGATTTGATTATTGGGGTGTACGTGGATCCGGATACAGGAATAAATAAAAGAATTCCTAGGCTTTCGCGACCCTATGCGTTCCCCGAGAGTCAGTAACAGGGTAGACTATGATCGTGTGATTAATTGACTGACTGTGATACGATAAAAGTATTGATTTGGTTGGAAAAAGGAATTATAGCAGTATTTTTTTTTTTAATTGGTGGAGGTATGCACTTTCTGAATTTTCTCTAGTTGTTACTGTTGTTGTTGTTGTTGTTGTTGTTGTTAGAGCATCTGGTGTTTGTGAGGTTGTCATTAATATCTCTCCTAATGATGTAATAACTGGTAACGTGTCTCTTTTTTTGTAGTTCATCCTGCATCCTTGCACGACCTTGCCCTGCCCTGTCCTTCCGCTCTGTCACTCCACCCCGCACACCTGTCCCGCACGCCTCTCCTCTCACTCACGCCTTTCACTGTCTGTACTTGTTCTCTGATTGCTCTCTCTCTCACACAGCATCTGCCCTACCCTCTCCTCCCCTCTTTCACACATGTCCTGCCCTGGCCTTCCTCTCATACGGTGTCTCCATCTCCACCTCACATACATATCTCTCTAGTATTTTCCTCATCTCATCCACATCATTCCCCTTTTCTTCCACTCCTGTCCTGCCTCATGCACCTGTCCTACATTCTTCTGTTTCTTTTCCGTCCCGTCCCTGCGCTGTTCTCTCATCCACACCTTCCTACATGCCCGGCCTAACTTTTGCATTTCTATTTTATTTATTTATTTATTTTTTTTACGTCCTCCTCTCTCTGTCTGTACCTGTCCAGCACATTTACATTGTTCTCCATATCTTTCCTGCTCTCTTTTTTTTTTTTTTTTTTCCTGCCCTGCCTCGCATATCTACCCTACACTTTCTTTTCTTTATGCCTTTCCACCATTTCTCTGGTACTTTCTATACCTTTCATACTCTCATACATTTCTCTTGCATCACTCTCTCTCTCTTTTTATCTTTTCTTTTTATATTTGTCCTGCCTCAGATACGTACTTTACTCGCTTCCTCTTTCCTGTCACATCTGAACTGCGCTCTTCCATCTTTCCACACCTGCCTGTGGTATTCTTCCCTCGTCCACACATGGCCTGCTTCAGACGCCTACCTTACACCACTCTATCACTTTCTCTACTTTCCCTTCCTCTCTCAGCTTCCCCATATTCACTGTTCTTGTCTTAACTCACACACCTGTCTTTCTCTTCTATTTGCACAACTGTCCTGCGTTCCTCAACCTTTTTGGGCTGTGTGGAGATGCATTTCCTGTTTTTCCTCTACTTTCTTTCTCCTTTCTTCCAAACGCCTTTTCAACTTGGTGCCATTCTTATATCTTCACTGATTCTGCTCAAGCTTGGCACAGTCGTTCCTTGGGCCAGTAGCCTAAATCAGACACCCTTTTCATGTGTGTGTGTGTTTTTTTTTTATAGATAATGTAAAGGAATCTATGGGGTCAAACCTCAAACCATATAAACACTGATTTTGATATTACATGTTTCCCTATATTAATCATCATGGCAGTTTGCACGGAAGTATGTCAGAGCACTGTACCTGTGTGAAGACCGTCTTGCGTTCCCTGAGGAGTGTTCGTCATCTTTGTTTGACTCGTATAACCCCTTCTCAATAACCTGCCCTACACTTCCTTCTGATTTACACATTTACTGGGTTCTTCCATCTTTCTCACACCTGTTCCACACTTCCATTTTCTCTTTTACCTCCCATCTGCGTCTTGCGTATTTTTTTCATACATGTCTTGAAGTACAAACTCGGCTCTTTTACACCAATAGTAATCTCTTCCATAGTTCCCTCCAACACCTCTCCTGCCCTGATGTGTTCCAGCCATCTTCATCTGTTCTATGTCTCTCTCCTGTCTTCCACACCTGTCCCACATCACTTTACCCCCTCCCACACCTATCCTGCACCCCCCTCGCCCCTCCTACACTAGTCCTTCATCCATCTACCCCCTCCCACATCTGCCCTGCATCCCCCAACCCTATCCTACATCTGCCCTGCATCCTCCTACCCTCTCCCACACCTGCCCTGTATCTTTGTACCCCCTGCCACACTTGCCCTGCATCCATTTGCCCCCCGTCACACCTGCCCTGCATCCTTCTACCCCTACCCACACCTGTCCTGCATTCCTTACCCTCTCCTACACCTGCCCTGCATCTCTCCCCCCTCCCACACCTGTCCTGCATCCCTTTGTCCCCTTTCACACCTGTCTTGCATCTCTCTACCCCTTCCTACACCTGCCCTGCATCTCTCTATCCCCTCCCACACCTGTCCTGCATCCCACACCTGCCCTGCGTCCCTTACCTGCCCTGCTTCCGTCTACCTCGTCTTACACCTGTCCTACATCCCTCTACAGTAGATTTGTTTTCATCTGACGGAACTGGGATAGTCTCACAGCTTGAATATTCAGTGGTTGCATGAAATTCAATGACATAGTTATGAGATATGAATGAGTCTCCTCGGTTACTAGTCAGATTAACCCTCCAATCTGACTACACCTGGCCTTCAAATGAACTGAAAGGGGTTGCAGAATTTTGTCAGGTAAAAAAACAAAAAAAAATTACTCCTCGCCCACCTGCCCTGCAACCCCCCCCCCCACACCTGTCCTACACTCTCTCTGACCTTCCCTTGTCCTTCCCATCCCTTCACTTTCACTGACCTCCAGCTGACCTTCCCTGCCTTTCTCTACATCCTTTCGGTAATCCCCAGGCCTCCCCATCTCTACCCTGCTTTCCTTCTCGTCCTCCTCATCGTGTATCATCTGTCACATGGATTTTTTGTGTGCATGATCTGACAAAATCTGTTTATTTCATCAGGTTTCATTTTCCGACAGCGTTCGGTAATGGTTCTCGTAAAAACCTTTCTTGGGAAACCTGAAGACCGTGGTTTCAGTGGCAGTGGTTTCGTGTGGACTGATAACTGGATAAAGGACATAAAACCAAGAGTTGTGATTAATGGGGAAGGGAATGTTACAAGTGGAGTGCCGTGGGGCTCAATTTTGGGTCATGTGGTTTCTGTTTATGTAGATTATGTTGATGAATATTTTGTAGTTATAGAATAAAATCTCTTTCCCTGTTTCTCTTCCTCCCTCACTCTCCTCTCCCCTCTCTTCCCTTCTCTCTCTCTCTCTAACTTCGCTTCCTTATCTCCTCTCTCACTCGCTTCTTCTCCCTTCATTCCCTTCTATACCTTTTCCCTCCCCTCTTTTCTTTCTTTCCTCTTTTTCCCCATATCACCCCGTTTCTCTCTCTCCAAATCTATCTTTCTGTTCATCTCTCCTCTTCACTTACTCTACTGCATTCTCGTGTTCTATATTTACTTCTTGCTTATTTTTTTTCCTTCCCTCTCTCCCTCCCTCCCTCAATCTCACTCCCTCTCTCTCCTTCCCTTCTTCCCTCCCTCCCTCCCTCCTCTTCTCAGTGCTTGTATAATATCATTCTTTTTTTTTTCCCTTTATTTGTTCTTACCATGTTTCCTTTCTCTTAATTTTCTCTTTATTTATTTATATTCTTGTTCTGTCTCTTATTATTGTTTGCTCTGCCTTCACTTCCCCTTTCACGACTCTCTCACTCGTCACGGACCAACACGCCTCGTTCTCTCTCTCTCTCTCTCTCTCTCATTAGTGATCCACCTATCCTCCCTACTACGACCCCTCCTTTCTTTCTCCCTTCCCTACTCATGGACGACCCATTCTCCCTCCTTCATACTACCTCGAAGTTCATGTCCTTCACGTAACCCTCTCCATCCCTCCCTTCTCATGAACCATCCAACTTTCTCTTTCTTACGACCTCCATATGTCCTTCCTCTAAGCTATTCCTTTTCTTATCCCTCCTCATCGACGAACTACGCTTCCTCCTTCCTACGCCCCCTCTTATCCTCTGTCTAACCTCCCTTCCTTCTCTCCTTCCTTCTTTCTTCCCTCTTCCTTCCGTCTTTCTTCCCTCTTCTTTCTCTCTTCTCTTCCTTCTTTCTTCTCTCTTCCTTCCTTTTCTCTTCCCCCTTCCTTCCTCCTGTCGTCTTTTCCCTTCCTTCTGTCTTCCTCTTCCTTCTGTCTTCCCTTTTTCTTCCTTCTCTCTTCCCTCTTCTTTCCTTCATTCTTTTCTCTTCCTTCCTTCTCTCTTCCTTTCTTCCTTCCTTCCTTCCTTCCTTCCTTCCCTCTCCCTCCTCTCTCCTTCCCTCATCCTTCCTTCTCCCTTCCCTCTTCCTTCGTTATCTCTTTCCTCCTTCTTCCATCTCTTCCCTCTTCCTTCCTCCTTCCTTCCCTCTTCCTTCGTTCTCTCTTTCCTCTTCCTTGCGTCTCTTCCCTCTTCCTTGCTTCTCTCTTCCCTCTTCCTTGCTTCTCTCTCTTCTTCCTTCCTTCTCTCTTCTCTCTTCCTTCCGTCTCTCTCCCTCTCCCTCTTCTCTCCTTTCCTCTTCCTTCCTTCTCCCTTCCCTCTTCCTTCGTTCTCTCTTTCCTCCTCCTTCCTTCTCGTCCCTCTTCCTTCCTTCTCTTCCCTCTTCCTTCCTTCTCTCTTCCCTCTTCCTTCCTTCTCTCTTTCCTTCCTTCTCTCTTCTCTCTTCCTTCCTTCTCTCTCCCTCCTCCTTCCCTCTTCTCTCTCCTCTTTCCCTCCCTACTCATCGACAATCCACCTTTCCTTCTTCATCGACCTCCTACAATCCTATTCTTAAGCCTCTGATTCTTCTTATTTGTTTTCTGTTCTCTTTCTCTTCTTTCTCATCTTCCTCTTCCTCCCTTTCTCTCTTTTCTTTCCTCTTCTCCGTCTTTTCTTTTTCTCCTCCACTTCTTCTCTTTCTTTCTCCCTCCCTCCCGTCTCTATTTCTGTCTTATTTTCTCTCTCCCTCCCTCTTTCTCTACCTCTCTCACTTTCCTATCCCTTCTTCCATTTTCTATTTTTTTTTTTTACTGTCACTTACCCATCTCTCTCTCTCTCTCTCTCTCTCTCTCTCTCTCTCTCTCTCTCTCTCTCTCTCTCTCTCTCTCTCTCTCTCTCTCTAAAGGCTTTAGTAATACTGATTCAAGCAAGCTTTTCACAGTAATTGCTGAGACTGTAACTCGAGGAAATGGTATGAAGTTGCAAGCAAGGAGGGCTAATCTTGATACAACCAAAAACTTCTTCACTTACTCCGTTGTAAGCGAATGGAATAAACTCCCTGGGAATGTGATTGAGAGTGGTGCCATAAATATGTTTATAATGTCATCCTTTTTTTTTTCTTATTATTTCTTGCCGTGTTTCCATTCTCTTTATTTTCTCAATTTTCTCTCACTTTAAAATTTTATATCATCATTGTTTGCCCTCCCTTCACTTCCCCTTATATGACTCTCTCTCTCTCTCTCTCTCTCTCTCTCTCTCTCTCTCTCTCTCTCTCTCTCTCTCTCTCGTCTTAATTTCCATTGTTTCTCGCAGCTTTGTTAATTTCTTCATTTACACAGAGAGAGAGAGAGAGAGAGAGAGAGAGAGAGAGAGAGAGAGAGAGAGGGAGAGAGAGAGGGAGGAAGAGAGAGAGAGAGAGAGAGAGGCTAAGTAGAACAAGGGAAGGGGAAAGATGAAGTTGCATTTAAGAGTACAAACAGAGGGAAGGAGAGAGAGAGAGAGAGAGAGAGAGAGAGAGAGAGAGAGGGAGGGACTGAAGGAAGGAGAGTATGAAGGAGGTAGGGAAGGAGAGAAGGAAGGTAGGGAAGGAGAGAAGGAAGGTAGAGAAGGAGAGAAGAAAAGTGGGGAAGGAGAGAAGGAAAGTGGGGAAGGAGAGAAGGAAGGAAGGGGAGGAGAGAAGGAAGGAAGGGGAGGAGAGAAGGAAGGAAGGGGAGGAGAGACGGAAGTAGAGAAGGAAAGAATGAAAGCAGAGATGGAAAGTAGGGAAGAAGAGAAGGAGAGAAGGGAAGTAGGGAAGGAGAGAAGGAACGTAAGGAAGGAGAGAAGGAAAGTAGGAAGGAAAAAAGGAAAGTAGGGAAGGAAAAGAGGAAAGTAGGGAAGGAGAGGAGGAAAGTAGGGAAGGAGAGAAGGAAGTAGGAAGGAAATAAGGGAAATATGGAAGGGGAGAAGGAAGGGGAAACAAGACCCAAGGAAATAAATAGTAACATATCAGGTTTGACTGACCAATCCACTTTCCCTTTCATTTCTCTCTCTCTCTCTCTCTCTCTCTCTCTCTCTCTCTCTCTCTCTAAGATGAGTGTGTTGAAATCAGTGAAGACAAATGTATTCACGAATTTCATGATATTTGTCTTGGTTGGAAACTGGGTAACGAGAGAGAGAGAGAGAGAGAGAGAGCAAGCAAGTCATCTCTGTGTTCATCTCACTATTGGACCGTCTCTTGAGCACGGACACACACACACACACACACACACACACACACACACACACACACACACACACACACACACACACACACACACACACACACACACACACACACACACACACACACACACACTGAATGAGAGAGAGGGAGAGATTCTTTTACTTATATTCTGCAAGTATTGGCCTTATTATTCAGTTTTTAGGCGTTTTATTTTTTCTTTTATGCGTCAGACTTTGGGCATAGGTTAAGGAGTCTGTTCCCTGATACCCAACAGTCCCTCTACGCACCACTCACCTTCCACATGTCACCACTTTGACGCTAACACTGACCGTCCATATTGAATACATGCTAGGGCTTTCTCATGCCGGACTGGTGTATTGGTATTATCCCCTTCTGGTGGGAGGTGGCGACTATCATCCACTCACATGATGTAGTGCTGCCTACTTTTTCCTTCGCTTTTATCATTTGGTTTCCCTCCTCTCGTCTTTTTGTCCCATTCTTTCTGTCATTTTTTTTTAACACTCTTTATCTTCAGGAGGGATTACGCTGAGTGACAAGATTAATGGTTTCGTATATCCCAGGAAATAATTCACAACGCTGGGTGGTAATCATATATCCGATTAATGGGGTGAAGTGGAGCCCAGTGTGGTGCCCTGCTATCGGGGTGGGGAGACGTAAATAAATCTTCCCCTCACCTTACTGTGTCGATGCGCTGTCTCCCACATTGTAGCTTTGGATCACTGCATGGAACGGCCTTGCAGAAACAGTTGCTTGCTTGCTGTTGATGGGTCTGCTTGGCCAGATAGACCGGGGTTCTTCAGCAGCTGAGCCCTCCACTTCTCCTTCCTCCTTCCCCTTTCCCCTTTGTTGTTTTCCTTCCATTTTCTTTTTCTCTCACCTTCCCTTCTTCCTCCCCTTGCCTCTTCCCCTCCATCTTCACTTTCCCGTTCCCTCCTACCTTTCCTTCCCCATTACCTTCTTTCCTCCCCTTCTTCCTCCCTTTTGCCCCTTCCTCTTCCTTCCTACTTCTCCTTACCCATTACCTTCTTTCCTCTCCTTCTTCCTCCCCTTCCTCCTTCCTCCTTCTCTTTTCCCCATTTCTCCTCCCTTCTTCCCCTGCAAATTCCTTTTCCCTTACTCCCCCCTTCACCCTTTTCTCTTCCTCCTCTCCCTTCTTCTTCTTTCCCCCCTTCCTATTACCGGCAGTCAAAAAAGGTGACTTCCATAATCCCGCCCTTCCTGTGACCTTGGCCTTTATTCTCCCTGACACCTATTCGTAAGCGATTTATTCTGCTTATTTCACCTTACCGTCCTCTTCTGTGTTACATAAATCCTTCCAATATCTCCATACTCTGCATGAATAACGATCAGAAGGATATTACAGTAACCAGCCATGTCCAAAAATAAATCGCTAAGGAAGAGGTGTTAGGGAGCCTCCTTACCCTACGGTAGGGGTAAAGGCGATTTTTTTTTCTCCTTTTTGGAAGAAATTATATGGTGGAATTTCGTGTTTCTCTCTCTCTCTCTCTCTCTCTCTCTCTCTCTCTCTCTCTCTCTCAAGCATCAGAAAGCCAGTGAATAAGAAAACAAATAAAATGAATAGAGAGTAAGACAGGGAGATAAAGAATTGAGGGTGTGAATAAAGACAGATATAAAGAGAAGTAATAAAGGAGGGAGAGGAGAGGGAAGAAGAGAGAGGCGGAAGAGGAAGTGGAGGAAAGAGGTAAAGGGCGGAAGAGGACGAGGAAGAAATGGAAGGGAAGAAAAAAATGATTGATAATTTTATTTCAGTAAATACAAGGTAAATAAATAATAATAATAATAATAATAATAATAATAATAATAATAGTAATAGCTGATGATAATGATGCCCTAGGGTGGGAAAGGAGGTCCGGATGATGATGATGACGATAATAATAATAATAATAATAATAATAATAATTATAATAAAGTGAAGGAGTAAGAGAGCTAAAAGATAAGAGGGGCAAGGTTGAAGCGTTGAAAGAAGAGGAAGGAAGAGGAAGGTTGCTTTAATTGAGGCGGAGGAAAGAAGGAGGAAGAGGAAGAGTAGAGGAAGAATGAAGAAAAGAAGAGGAGGAGGAGGAGGAAGAAGAAGAGAAGGAAAAGGAGTAGAAGAAGGAAGGGGAAAAAATGAACGGGGAGGAGAGAAGGGAAGAACATGGGGCAGAGAAAGGAAGGAAATGGAAGGAAATTTAATGAAGGGAAAGAGATAAGAGCGGAAAAGAGAAGCGGAGGAACCAAAGAAAATGAAGAGAAGAGGGAAGAAGAAGAATGAGAGAAGAAGAAAGTAGAAGGGAAGGAAGAAGATGTAATCAGAGAAGAGATCGCTGAAGAGGAAGAGCAAATGGAGAGGAGAGGAAAGGGGAGGGAGAGGGAGAGGAAAGCAGAAGAGAGAAATCAAGACAACAGAAGGTACGATACGAAAAGAGAGGAGAGGAGAGGAGAGGAGGAGAGAGGATTGGAGAGAAAAGGGAGGAGAAAGGGAGGACAGAAATAATCATAAAATGGTTGTGCACAAAGTTAATGAGAAGTGAAGGTAATGTTGAGAGTTTGTATGAGGGAGGGTGGCGTGTTGTGAGATTAGGACTTGTTACTGAATAGGGACATAGGAAGGGAAAGGAAGATGGAAGAGGAGAGAGGAGGTAGGGGAAGAGAGAAGAAGATAGGAGGAGAAGAAGGAAGGTAATACAAGGTTGGTGAAAAGAAATGAAAATAACAGGAGAAGAGAGGAGAAACTAGTGAAGAGAAGGGAGGATTGAAAAGAGATGAGAAAGAGTAAATGGTTCCAGGAGAGTAGAGAGGAGGAAAGAAGAGAGGAGAAGGGTGAAGAGATGAGAAAGACGGATCAACACACAGCTGAAGAGAAGAGAGGAGCGTAGAGGAGAGGAGAGGAGAAAAGGAAACACGGAAGAGAGATAATGGGCGAGTGATTATTTTGGTTAGCACAGTCATGATTGAGGGTAATGGGTTTATGTGAGGGAGACTGGCGTGCTGTGGGATTAGGGGTTGTTAGTGAGTAGGGACACAATGCAGGAAGGTCATTTGTGTCGAGGCCGCCCCTCACAGGATGCAGCGCCAGGATGGATACAGAAACATATAGTAAAGAGGGAGAGACGGATAGATAGATAAACACAGCAGATAGATGCAAGGTGTTGTGTGAGATATGAAACGTCAGGAAGGTACATTTTGGTTAATTTTGAGTAGAGAATAATATATAAATCTGGTTCAGTTCTCTTGGTTACGTCGCTGTAGTTACCGATGACGCAATGGTAGGAAATAATCGGGAATGGTAGGAAATGGTCGGAAATGGTAGAATATGGTCGGAAATGGTCTGGAGTTATCGATAACGCAATGGTCGGAAATGGTCTGCCTCGTCATAAATCCATCAGTCATCGTAAGGCTGTGTGTGTGTGTGTGTGTGTGTGTGTGTGTGTGTGTTTGGAGAGAGAGAGAGAGAGAGAGAGAGAGAGAGAGAGAGTTAGTAGGAACAAGAGATAGCCAAGAGTAATGCCGAAATTAAGAGAGAGGAGATAGTTTGAAGTGAGGCAGAGAGAGAGAAACTGTGGCAGAAATAAGGCAGGGGTGAGGCATATTGAGATAGGGGGTGAGGCAGCCTGAGGGAGAGGGTAAGGCAGAAGATAGACAGAGGCAGACTGAGGCACTGGTTAGGCAGGTGTGCAAGGCTGAGACGAGTGAGACTGAGGGTGAGGCAGGAGGAAGGCAGAGGGTTAAGGGAGACGAAGTGCAGTGTGATGGAGAGGCAGCGTGAGGCACGGGATAGCCATAGGGTGATGAAGTGTAAGACAGCAAAGATCGACTCATATATAGGGTGAGGTAGAGAGATGCAAGGGTGAGGAAGGGTTGGAAAAGAGGATAGGGCAAGGTGAGACAGGGTGGTGAAAAGGTGTGAGGAAGGAAAGGGAGGGAGGGAAAGGGTGAGGCAGGAGTGAGGAAGAGGGTGAGTTAGGGTGAGATGTGGCAGTGCAAAGTGTGAGGCGGAGAGAGAGAGGCAAGGGTGAGCAGACTGAAGCAGCGGACGAAATAGGGTGATACAACTGGTGATGCAGAGAGGCGGAGGGTGAGGCAGGTTAATGCAAAGGGTGAGGCAGAGAGGATGCGGCAGGGGGCGATGCAAAAAGTGATGCAAGGGTGTGGAGTGGGAGAGATAAAGTACCTATAGGGTGAGGCAAGGATGAGGATGAGGCAGAGTGAGACAAGGATGAGGGTAAGGCAGGGTGAGACGGGTGAGGCAGAAGTGGTGAGGTAGGAGTGAGGTAAGGCAGGGTGAGACAGGGGTGAGGGTAAGGCAGGGTGAGACGGGGGTGATGCAGGAGTGAGGTAAGGCAGGGTGAGACGGGGGTGAGGCAGAAGTGGTGAGGCAGAAGTGAGGTAAGGGTGAGGCAGAGGGGAGAAGGGCGTATGCGTCATGCAGGACAACAATACGTAAGGGTGAAAGTGTGTTGGCAAAAGGATGCAGTTTCTCCAATTCGATACGCACCACTTGCTGGAGAGAGAGAGAGAGAGAGAGAGAGAGAGAGAGAGAGAGAGAGAGAGAGAGATGTGGTATGGTGGAGGAAATGGAGAGAGAGAGACTACTTTTACGTATCTCACTCATGATTTATCTCTTGTGCACTGTTAGCGAACCGTCCATATTGAATACATGCCAGGGCTATCTCCTTCAGGGCTGGTATGATGGTATTAACGGGGTATATTCCTGTGGTATTTCGATGGGGATGATTTTGGCCAAGGCTTTTAGCGAAAATTCGAATCATCACAGCCGCGGTCGATCTCGCGTTCTTGTGATCCGCAGTCCGCTACCTTACCACTGGACCACCACCGTTTTGACTCCACTTCCTCTTCCACTTCTCCAAGGCCTCTCTTCCACATCTCTATCTCTCCCCTACTTTTCTCCATTCCACATCTCCATTCTCTTCGTTTTTTTTCCACTTCCCTTACTCCACCTTTCCTTTCTTTCTCCTTCATCTCTCCATTCCCTCTCCTTCCCCCCTCCACTCTCATCCTTCATTTTCTCCATCCTCTTTCCTCCATTTCCCGGTCCTCTCCATCCTTCCATATCCTCTCCTCCACCTCTCCATTCCTTCTCCTCCACCTCTCCATTCCTTCTCCTCCACTTCTTTCCTGTCAGACTTTCTCTTTTCCATCCACTCCTTCCATTCTCACCCTCCTTCCACCTTCCCTCCCTCACAATACCCTCCCTCTCTCCCTCCCTCCCTCCCTCCCTCCATCTGTCCATCCATTCATCCTTCCTTCCTTCCTTCCTTCCTTCCTCCCTTCCTTCCTTCCTTCCATCATCTATCTATCCATCCATCCATCCATCCATCCTTCCTTCCTTCCTTCCTTCCTTCCTTCCTTCCTTCCTTCCTTCCTTCCTTCCTTCCATCCATCCATCCATCCATCCATCCATCCATCCATCCATCCATCCTTCCTTCCTTCCTTCCTTCCTTCCTTCCTTCCTTCCTTCTTTCCTTCCATCCATCCATCCATCCATCCATCCATCCATCCTCCCTCCCTCCCTCCCTCCCTCCCTCCACCCTCCCTCATTCAACCCTACAGCACCTTCTTCCACACTTTCCACCACACACAATTTTTTCCGCCACTCCACCCTTCCACATTTCCCCTCCACCCTCTTCTTCCTCCATCTACCCTCCCCTTCCCTTCCTCCATTCCCACAACTTTCCATCCATCCTTCCATCCCTTCTTTTTTCCCTCCATCCCTCCTTCTCTCCCCTCATCCCTCTCCACTCATTTCTTTCTTCCTCTCTCCTCCTCCTCCTCCTCCTCCTCCTCCTCCTCCTCCTCCTCCTCCTCCTCCTCCCTCTCTCTCTCTCTCTCTCTCTCTCTCTCTCTCTCTCTCTCTCTCTCTCTCTCATTATAACTTCCCCTCCGCTTTCCTCCACAAGCTACTTCTTTCTCCCCTCCCTTCCTCCCCACCCCATTTTTCTCTCCCCTCTCCCCTTCATTATTCTTTCTCTCCCCAATCCAATTTTTTCTCTACATCCTTTCTCTTATTCCTTCCCTCCAGTTTCTCTCTCTCTCTCTCTCTCTCTCTCTCTCTCACACACACACACACACACACACACACACACACACACACACACACACACACACACACACACACACACACACACACACACACACACACACACACACACACACACACATTCCGGTTTTATTGTTACGAAACCACGATTGGGGTTAATTACCTAATTTTAAATAAACCTGCTATTTTGAGAGAGAGAGAGAGAGAGAGAGAGAGAGAGAGAGAGAGAATGTGGGTGACACAGGTGATATTTGTTTGTTTGGGGTGTTTTGGTGGACTGTCAGTGATCTCTCTCTCTCTCTCTCTCTCTCTCTCTCTCTCTCTCTCTCTCTCTCTCTCTCTCTCTCTCTCATTTAATGTAAGTGAAGCCTGTCAGTCAGTATTTTGCATTCCGTGGAGGTTTCTTTCCTCTGATTCATGTCCCAAAAATTTCAGAGGGTTAATAATGGTGTAATTGTTTTTGGTTAAATTTTAGTTTAAGTTTTTCGTATCAGTAAAAATAATAATGTAATTTTATTTTATTCCTCAGCGTGAGAGGTCGCTGGAGTGTGGACAATTTAGCATTATAATAAACTATACATTAGCCCAAAGACACGTAGCCACATCCATATTGACAGGTAGATTGATAAGAGATAGATAGATAGGTAAGTAGGTAGGTAGATAGAGAGATAGATAGGTGGATAGATTGATAGATATGTAGGTAGATACATACGGATAAACAAATTAATAGAAGAATTTTCCTCCTGTCTATAAAGATAATCTCCATAGTTCTTCTTAACGTCCAAGATTTTCGTCCTTATATAAACTGTTCCCTCTAGCACAGGGACAGGAGACAGTGGTGTGGCTCTACTTTCTTCCCATATCCCTTTTTCGTGGCTAGCATCATATTCTAGTGTTAATTTCCTTTCCATACCTCGTTTTCGTGGCTAGCATCATATTCTAGTGTTAATTTCCTTTCCATAGCTCCTCTTCGTGGCTAGCATCATATTCTATTGTTAAGTTCCTTTCCATAGCTCCTCTTCGTGGGTAGCATCGTATTTTCGTGTTAATCTATTGTTGCAACTCAGGATTGAAGATGGAGAAGTGGCAGTTTGAGGCCAGGTTTAAATGAAAAGGGTATAATCTAGTACGAGACGTTAGTACTGTAATTCATATGATGAAGGGATGAATTTTATGGTCTCTGCCTGTGAAAAAAAGATAGTAATGTACAGATAAATAGATGGATTTTATGTTTCTTGCCTGTGAAAAATATACACTTTATACTTTTTGCTTTAACTTGGTTCAAAAATTGCCATCTCCCCATCATGAATGCCGCCTGATAGCAATAGATTAATACTATAATATGATGCTAGTCACGAAAACGTGCAGCGAAAAGAATGTGGGTCCGTAACATAATTTTTTCTACCATTGAGCTGCATGAAGTAAGCTGCAAGAGGACGAAGATCTGAGCCAAGTTTAGATGGCAGAACTGTAGTATAGTAGAAGATGATAATTTGATGAATGTGATGAATGGGTGAGTTTAATGTTTCCTACCTATAAGAGTAAACACTACCTGTAAATGTAATATAATCTGTATTCTTTTCCCCAGCGTGAGAGGTCGCGAGGCTGTGGGCAGTGTAGCAACAGACGATACCTGGGTGGAGGGGCGAGGGGGCCTGGAGGGGGCGGGGTGCTAAGGCAGGCGCAGGAGCCATCACCATCATCATCACCATCACCTGCCCCTCACCCCGCCACCCTCGCTGAGCCAGATCTCCTCAATATGTTCGACGATATTAAGAAGGTGAGTGAGTCAGCAGTGAGTCAGAGTTATTTTATGTAGGTCGGTAATTAGGCAGGGTTTATTTTATGTAATGGTAGGTGGGGGCGCATACCATCCTCGCATTAGATGTAGAGCTGTCTTCTGGTGACTCTACATTGAGTGACAAGCCAAATGATTTCTTGTAACCCATGAAATTATTTGTGGGTGGTAAATATGTAACCAAATAACGGAGTGATGTAGAGCCTACTATCATGCCCCTGTTAACTGGATGGCGAGACACATGCGGCGTCCATCCGGGAACCAAATCACCTCAGCGTAGCATCGGTTCACTGCACGGGACCGCCCTTCAAGGACTGTTGCTTGCCTGCGGTTGATGGGTTTGCTCTACCGGACAGACAGGGGTTATTCAACAACAATAACACCAACAAAATAAAACCTCTATATAGAATTGGCAACTATAAGGGTCTGGAGGAAATACAACACGCCATCTCACCCCCGCCTTTTGTTTTTCATTTGTAAGATTTTCTCCTCTTCTTACGTGGAAAAGGAGGTCCGGATGATGATGATGATGATGATAGGAGGAGGAGAAGGCGAAGGAGGAGGAAGACGAGGAGGAGGAAGAGGGTTCAAGGTAAGATTTTCCCTCTCCTGCCAACTCATGGCTGTTTCCTTGATAAATTACTGAAATAATGATCAGGAAGTGTATTATAACCTTCCCAAGCAGTCACGAAGGAAAGAGAAAGGCGCCAAAAGGGTGACTTCCAGTTTCATAATTTCAAGGCTAAGGTCACACAGATAGGGTTAAAGATCACTGTGGTGGTGGTGGTAATGATGAGGTGGTTGTGGAGGTGCTGGTAGTGGTGGGTGATTGGGTGATGGTGGTGGGTTTGATGGTGAAGGTGGTGGTGGTGGGTGATTGGTTGATGGTGGTGAGGTGATTGTGGTGGTGGTGGTGGGTGATTGGTTGATGGTGGTGAGGTGATTGTGGTGGTGGTGGTGGGTAATTGGTTGATGGTGGTGAGGTGATTGTGGTGGTGGTGGTGATGAGGTGGTTGTGGTGGTGGTGGTGGTGAGGTGGTTGTGGTGGTGGTGGTGGTGATGAGGTGGTTGTTGAGGTGGTGATGGTGGTGGTGGTGATGGGTTTTATGATGAAGGTGATAGTGGGTGATTGGTTGATGGTGGTGAAATGATTGTGGTGGTGGTAGTGATGAGGTGGTTGTGGTGGTGGTGGTGAAAGGTATGATGGTGAAGGTGGTGATGGGTGATTGGGTGATGGTGGTAGTGAAAGGTGATCATGGTGCTTGTGGTGGTGAGATAGTTGTGGTGGTGATTGTGGTGGTGGTGGTGGTGATAAGGTGAGATTCAAGATCCTGACCAGTTGACGGGATGAATAAATCTTTGTATAATTTTCCTCACCATGTTTTTCACTTTAATATTAACTGTGTTTTTTTCACTGCAAACATAAGTGCTGTTCATGCAGTGTGTGTGTGTGTGTGTGTGTGTGTGTGTGTGTGTGTGTGTGTGTGTGTGTGTGTGTGTGTGTCACGATTTACTTCGCAAACAGGAGGGGGTCATGGATACAAGGGAGAAAGGTCAGGCAGGCAGAGAAGTGTGTTACTAGGCGTGATTGTGTTGATGCAGTTTGTGTGTGTGTGTGTGTGTGTGTGTGTGTGTGTGTGTGTGTGTGTGTGTGTGTGTGTGTGTGATTGTTTTGGGGTGTTTGCGGGTGTTTGTTTTGGGGAAGATTGTCTTGTGATGCCCGTTTTGGGGTCATAAACACACACACACACACACACACACACACACACACACACACACACACACACACACACAAGCGTCGTCTGATGTGATGTTTTGTCCTCGTGTTTTGTTGTTTATAGCTTTTGTATTTGTTTTAGACTTGTATTTTAATTCTTTGTTGTTATATTTGTGTCATATGTTTTGTTTGTCGTTTTTTTATGTTTTTTTTTTTCAGTGTAAAATTGCGAAGCTATTGGGTAAGAGTTTGTGTAATTATATGTGTGTATGTATATAAGTATGTGTATGTATGTATGTATGTATGTGTACGTATGCGTGTGTGTATGTATGTATGTATGTATGTGTGTATGTATGTATATGTACACCCAAAGAAGTATCAGCGTCTTAGGGCACCATGGCTGTGAAAGTGAGCGATTTTAATAATTACCAAAGCTATCATTTTCACTTATAATCACAGGCTGCCTCATATATCACAATGTTTCGTCCATGTTTCAAAATGATTCGTGCTGTTAGACTGCCGATACTATTTCGGGAGGGTGTACGTATGTGTGTATGTGTGTATGTATATAGGCTATGTATGTATGTATGTATGTATGTGTGTGTGTGTGTGTGTGTGTGTGTGTGTGCGTGTATGTATGTACTGTATGTATAACTATCTCAAACATAATTGATCCAATTTGTGTTTGACTGAAATTGGAAAATACATTATGTGTGCGTCTAGGAAAAAGCGATTTAATTTTTTATCCAGATAGGTCAAAGGTCAAGGTCACAAGTCAAGATCAAAGTTATCTCACGAATTCTCACTCTGAATTAGATCAAACTTGGCACATTATTATTACATTATTCTTTGGTATGGGAAAAGGTCACGACTTTGGTCCGGGTCAGTCAAAGGTCAGGGTCAAGGGCCAAGGTCGTGTGGAGATGGGAACAAGGGATTTAATTTTGGTGTAGATTTCAGAGGTGAAGGTCAGGGGTCAAGGTCAGATATCGGGTGTGACGTTGGTGTGTTTATATGAGTAATTTTGATAGTGTTTTATGTGTCATGGCATTGTGTATTAAGTTCGTCGTTTTTGCATGTCACTGTATCTCTCTCTCTCTCTCTCTCTCTCTCTCTCTCACTCTGTATATGTGTGTGTGTTGTTGTTGTTGTTGTTGTTGTTTTCCACCATCGCATGCTGTAGTAACGTATTTTCACCCCTACCCTCCCCATCATCTCCTCCTCTTCTTCCCCTCCCCCTCCTACCCCCTCCCCTTTCTTTCTTCCCACTTCTCCTCCCCTTTCCCTCTTCCTTCATTTTCTAACATGCTTTTCTTCTCCTTGCAAATTCATTCTCTTCTCTTCCCTTTTCCCTTCTTCTCCATGCCCCTCCCCCTCCTCTTCCCTCCCCCCTCTTCCCTCTCTCCTTCCTCTTTACCTCCTCCTCCGCTTCTCTTTCCAAATTCCACTCCTTTCTCCCCACCTCGTCCCGTTCCCCTCCCTCTTATCTTCCCCTTCCCTCCCCTCCCTTTTCCTCGCCCCTCCCCCCTCTCTTCCTCTTTCACCTGTGCTTTCCCCCATCCCTTCCTCTTCTCTTCCTCCATCCCGTCCCTCCTCTCCCTCTTCCCCTCCCATCTTCTCTTCCCCCTCCACTCCCCCTCTTCATTCTACCCGCTTCCTTTTTTCTTCCCCTTCCCGTCCCCTCTTCCCTCGCCTCCCCTTTTCCCATCCCCTCCCCTTCCTCCCCTCCACACGCCCCATTCCCTCATTCCCTCCCCTTCTTCTCCTTCCCATTCCCTTTCCCCTTTCCCCCCTCCCCCTCCCATCCCTCTCTCCACACCCCCTCTTTCACCCTTCCTCCCTTCCTTCTCCTATCCTCCCCTATCCCTCCCCCCTCCCCAATACATCCGGTTCGGCCACTCTGTAGGTAACATAATCACCCTTTTCCCTGGTTATTTTCACCTCTAATAATGGAATGGAGATTTCGAACTGGATCCTTTTTTTTTTGTTTTTTTTGTTTTTTTTTGTTTTTTGATGTCTCTCTTTTACTTTAATTTTTCCTAATTTGTTCTGGATTTTGGCTTCTGCTTTCGTGTTTTTCTTTTTTCCTCAGTGTTTTCGTAGTCATCCTTTGTTTTTTTCTTTCTTTTTCATATCTTAGGCTTTTTTTTTTTTTTTTTTTTTGCGTGATATTGGTTTCTCTCGGTTCAAACGTCATGGAATTTTTTAAGAGTTTACTTGCGTCGCTGGATTTTAGCTTTTTTGTTTTTCTGTTTTTTAACTTCCCCTTCTGTTACACTGCTTAGTTTTAGCTTTAAGTTTCTTTCCATGTCATTATTGCATGATCGTAAGCAACCTCCTTTTCCTTGGGGAAGCAGCCTAGGTATATAGATAGATAGATGATCGTATGTAGATAGATAGATAGATAAATAGATAGATACATAGATAGATTTACAGATAGATCGAAAAAAGTAGATATATGTATATATATATATATATATATATATAATATATATATATTTTTTTTTGTGTTGAACTTTTCATACTTCTTTATCCTGCCCACCCCAATGGAAAGGCAAGAAGCTAGGCTATGATGATGGTGGTGGTGGTGGTGGTGGTGGAAATGCTGCACACCCACGCCACAGCAGTGCACTGTGAACCACGCAGGCTCACAGAAAACGCGGATACCATAATAAGCTGTCCCTGGAAATGTCCCTAAAAAGATGTCCCTGGAAATGTCCCTAAAAAGATGTCCTTAGGAATAGCATCGTTAAAGCTAAAGCCGGTTTTCTATTATGGGTCGCTCGCCATTGCTAAGTGACATGCCTCATAATATCCTCCGCCACATCATCACTCCCCTCCTGGAAAAACACCGTGCCTTGTTCACTGGCAATGGGAAAAGGCATTATCGATCTGAAGGAGTTCATATAAGGAAGCGTGGTATGGAGGAGGAGGAGGAACAGGAGCAGGAGGAGGGGGAAGGAAATAGAGGAGGGGGGCCGTTGCTGAGAAGACACAAATACCTCGGGATGTTATTTTTGGCCCTACCTCTCACAGGCTGGAACTTCAGGCAGTCGATCGATCAGTAGGTGATAAAATGGAGAGTTGACTGGTTTTATACATTGTGTGTGTGTGTGTGTGTGTGTGTGTGTGTGTGTGTGTGTGTGTGTGTGTGTGTGTGTGTGTGTGCGTGTGTGTGTGCATGTATGTATTTCTTATAGGGGTTTTATTTTTCTAACTTATTTCTATTATTTGTATCGAGTATTATTTTTAGTGATTTTTTTTTTAACTGTCCATCTGTTTTAAGTTAGACTATTAATATACAGTATGAATTTTCGATCCTGAGGTGAGGTTAGGGGCTCAAGGTGTCTGTTATTACCTGTAGGCACAAAAACAATGATAATAATTAACGATGGCAGTAACAAGCAACAAAAACAGTGAAAGAAAAAGCGAATAACATTAACAGACAGTGGCTAATGGCAAGGAGCAAAAATTATATAAACATCGGTATTGGAGGTAATGATAATAGTACTAATAACAGTAATAATAATAATAATAATAATAATAATAATAATAATAATAGTAATAATAATAATAATAACAACAATAACAATAAAAATAATAATAATAAAAATAATAATAATAATAATAATAATAATAAATGAAGAAATAAATCGCCAAAAGCCTCAATAACATCTTTAAGAAACAAACAAGAAACATAACAAAATAAGCAAATAACAGCAACAACAACAATAACAACAACAACAACAGCACTTGAAGACATAAGACAGGAGGTAAACAGCAGAAATGGGTGACTCATCCACCAAACATAAACAGCAACAAAAACAACAACAGATCACTAAAAACAATGACAACAACATGCTGGAGTTTGTGTATGTATTAAGGCATGTGCGTTTTTTCTTATGCATACACACATACATGGTTACGTATAGACAGATATGGACGCAAGTGTACCTATAGTTACACACACACACACACACACACACACACACACACACACACACACACACACACACACACACACACACAGGCACTTTCTCTCTGCTTGTGCCATCTGTTTGCTGTGTTGATGTGTGACGGACCCAACACACACACACACACACACACACACACACACACACACACACACACACACACACACACACACATCAGTTTCACACACGCCAGTTTCTTTCCGTCGGTGTTGGGAGAAAGAATCGTCGATGAGTAGGAACATAAATAATTTTTATAAACCATAATAGGGTGCAACGATAGACAGTGAAAATAGATAGGTGAATAGATAGATTGTGGGATGGGTAGATAGATGGATAGATGAATAGATGGATTATGGGATGGATAGATTAATAGGTAGATTGTGCGATAGATAGATTGATAGATGGATAGATAAATAGCTTGTGGGATGGATAGATGGATAGATGAATAGATAGATTGTGGGATGGGTAGGTGGTTAAATGAACAGGTGGAGAGAAGGACTGATAGATAGATTAATAGATAGACAGGTAGGTGGGTGAGATAAGACATTTTGAAGTAGAAAGCGAGGTAGATACTGACAGATAGATAGTGTTAGGTAGATAAAGAGATAGATAGATAGATAGATAGACCAGATATAATAAACTAGGCTTTCTTCGTTATTGTCATTATTAATTTATTTTTTATGTTAACTTTCTCCTCGTTTGGAATCACTGTTATTTTTTTTATCACTTATTGTGCTGTCTTGTTAATTATTGATGGGTTGGATTTAGAGTTTTATTTATCATTGTTACTTATCGTTGAGAGAGCGAGAGGGAGAGAGAGAGAGAGAGAGAGAGAGAGAGAGAGAGAATCATTTGACGTCATTAAAATATATTGTGTTGATAATTAGTCAGGTCAATAACCAGTCATTCCAAATCACCCAGTCAGTCAATTGGTCCACCAGTTAATTAATCAGTACAGCAGTCAGTCAGTCAGCCCAATAGTAATTCTTTCAGTCAGTCAGTCAGTAAATCACACCAACAGTCACTCAGTCATCCAACACCCAGTCAATCTATCAGTCAGTCAGTTATATAGTTAGCCCATTCAGTTAAATTTACCTGTCAGCCAGTCTTCCGGTCCAGTCAGTGAGCCAGTCAGTGAGCCAGTCAGTGAGCTCCCTCGGCCCAGTTTCCAGGGTGACTGTGGGTTTGTCTGACCACACGTGAGAGGCCGAGAGCGAGGGTGGCGGGGGGGTTGTTGGGTTGAGAGAGAGAGAGAGAGAGAGAGAGAGAGAGAGTTTATATCTAGTGGTAGTAGGAAAGAGATAATGCTGTCAGTCTTTATCAATAGTATTAGTCAAGTTAGTAGTAGCAGTAGTAGTAGTAGTAGTAGCAGTAGTAGTAGTAGTAGTAGTAGGAGGAGGAGGAGGAGGAGGAATGCTTGTAGTCTGGTAGGCGTAGTCGTAGTTATGATAGTCGTGCTTATAGCATAGTTCTGGTGGTAATGGTAGAGGTGGCAATAGTGTGGTAGTGGTGGTTACCTCCGACAACGAAGTTGGAAGTTCTATATTCACCTATGTCTGTCTGTCTGTTTGTCCTAACGATAGCTCCAAAAATTCGCAGTGAATTTCAATGAAATTTTGTGGAAGGGTGGTCCCTGGGCCAAGAAAGAACTGATTAAAGTTGGGGGCGGATCTGGATCCGGATCCGGCATTGGCCGTGGTATGCGCTCTCTGGGTGCTTTCTGTTAAGGTAGTGATGGTCACGGGAACTGACCATTTAGGGAAACACACACACACACACACACACACACACACACACACACACACACACACACACACACACACACACACACACACACACACACACACACACACACACACACACACACACACACACACACACACACACACACACACACACGATTAGGGTTTCTGTGATCCAGTTTCTCTCTCTCTCTCTCTCTCTCTCTCTCTCTCTCTCTCGAATATGGTGCTAGCCACGAAGAAGTGCTGTTGAAGGTACGTAGCGCCGTAGCACTGTTTTACACTGCCACTGAACTACGTAAACCAAACTGCTACACGACGAAAATTTACGCCAAGCAAAAATGAAACGAGTATAGTGAAAGGGTTAAATTATACTGTGCCAGACTCCACAGGTTCGATTTCTCTCTCCTAAGCAGAATAAAATCGTGTAAAAACAGCAATATGATAGTCTGTTTGTTTTCAGCTGGCAAAGTTGTAAAAAGGTAGAGAAAGTCATGTGTAGGTCAGCGAAAGTGAGAAGCAGGGATGGGAAGGACAAGGGAAGGTCAGAGAGAGTGCGGGGCAGGTGTGGGAAGGGGTAAGGGGATGCAGGGCAGGTGTGGGAGGGGTAGAGGGGTGCAGGACAGGTGTGGGAGGGGTAGAGGGATGCAGGGCAGATGTGGGTGTTTGTAGAGGGATGCAGGGCAGGTTTGGGAGGGAGAGACGGATGCAGGACAGGTGTGGGAGTGGTAGAGGGATGCAGGGCAGATGTGGGTGTTTGTAGAGGGATGCAGGACAGGTGTGGGAAAGGGTAGAGGGATGCAGGGCAGGTGTGGGAAGGGGTAGAGGGATGCAGGGCAGGTGTGGGAGGAGGTAGAGGGATGCAGGGCAGGTGTGGGAAGGGGTAGAGGGATGCAGGGCAGGTGTGGGAGGGGGTAGAGGGATGCAGGGCAGGTGTGGGAAGGGGTAGAGGGATGCAGGGCAGGTGTGGGAGGGGTAGAGGGATGCAGGGCAGGTGTGGGAGGGGGTAGAGGGATGCAGGACAGGTGTGGAAGGGGTAAGGGGATGCAGGGCAGGTGTGGGAGTTGGTAGAGGGATGCAGGACAGGTGTGGGAGGGGTAGAGGGATGCAGGGCAGGTGTGGGAAGGGGTAAGGGGATGCAGGGCAGGTGTGGGAGGGGTAGAGGGATGCAGGGCAGGTGTGGGAGGGGTAGAGGGATGCAGGGCAGGTGTGGGAGGGGTAGAGGGATGCAGGGCAGGTGTGGGAGGGGGTAGAGGGATGCAGGACAGGTGTGGGAGGGGTAGAGGGATGCAGGGCAGGTGTGGGAGGGGGTAGAGGGATGCAGGGCAGGTGTGGGAAGGGGTAAAGGGATGCAGGGCAGGTGCGAGAGGGGTAGAGGGATGCAGGACAGGTGTGGAAGGGGCAAGAGGATGCAGGGCAGGTGTGGGAGTTGGTAGAGGGATGCAGGACAGGTGTGGGAGGGGTAGAGGGATGCAGGGCAGGTGTGGGAAGGGGTAAGGGGATGCAGAGCAGGTGTGGGAGGGGTAGAGGGATGCAGGGCAGGTGTGGGAGGGGGTAGAGGGATGCAGGGCAGGTGTGGGAGGTGGTAGAGGGATGCGGGGCAGGTGTGGGAGGGGGTAGAGGGATGCAGGGCAGGTGTGGGAGGGGTAGAGGAATGCAGGGCAGGTGTGGGAGGGGTAGAGGAATGCAGGGCAGGTGTGGGAGGGGTAGAGGAATGCAGGACAGGTGTGGGAGGGGTAGAGGAATGCAGGGCAGGTGTGGGACGAGGTAGAGGGATGCAGGGCAGGTGTGGGAGGGGTAGAGGAATGCAGGGCAGGTGTGGGAGGGGTAGAGAAATGCAGGGCAGGTGTGGGAGGGGGTAGAGGAATGCAGGGCAGGTGTGGGAGGGGTAGAGGAATGCAGGGCAGGTGTGGGAGGGGTAGAGGAATGCAGGGCAGGTATGGGAGGGGTAGAGGGATGCAGGACAGGTGTGGGAGGGGATAGAGGGATGCAGGGCAGGTGTGGGAGGGGTAGAGGAATGCAGGACAGGTGTGGGAGGGGGTAGAGGGATGCAGGACAGGTGTGGGAAGGGGTAAGGGGATGCAGGGCAGGTGTGGGAGGGGTAGAGGGATGCAGGGCAGGTGTGGGAGTTGGTAGAGGGATGCAGGACAGGTGTGGGAAGGGGTAGAGGGATGCAGGGCAGGTGAGGGAGGGGTAGAGGGATGCAGGGCAGGTGTGGGTGGAAATATAGTCTGTTTATTTTCCCATTACAAAAATCCCTAACCCTTTCAGCTCAGTTAATGACCATGAGTAGTCTGGTTGGAGAGTTCATTTTGTTTAGTAACCAAGGAGACTCATTTTTCATACCTAAAGCTCATTGACTTAGTATTTAAGGTGTGAAATTGCCCCAGTTCTGTCAGATGAAAACAGACTGAAAGAAATCCTCATTATGAAGGGGTTAGTTAGTGTATTTTTGACTTGCTGACTTCAAGGCTTTCCCTCATTTCAAACCTTAAATCGCCTGGAAATAAATTATAAAATCGTCTGGAAATAATATAATCATCAGGAAAATAACTAAAATCATCTGGAAATAAAATCGTATGGGGAATAATAAAATCGTCGGAAAATAAATCATCTGCAAATAAATAATAATCGTCTGGAAATAATAAAATCGTCTGATAAATAAGATGAAAGTAATAAAGTCGTCTGGAAACAAATAATAACATTGTCTGGAAATAAATAAAATCGTTTGAAAATAAATGATAACATCGTGTGGAAATAAATAATAAAATCGTCTGGAAATAAATAATGAAATCGTCTGGAAATAATTAAAATCGTCTGGTAATAACAAAGTCGTCCGGAAAAAGTAAAATCCTCTGGAAATAATAAAATCGTTTGGTAATAAATAATAAAATCGCCTGGAAATCAATGAAA